>NC_134877.1:37290598-37325598 GCF_041734735.1 Babylonia areolata | reverse complement strand
AAGAAAAGAAATGTAAATAAACACAAAAAGCAAAGAAAATATAACGACAGATAATTGATTTAGTATAGATGAATACAAAATAATGATTAAAAGAAACGTAAATAAACATAAAAACAAAAAATACAACTCGACTGTTAACTGATTTTATATAAATAACTTTTTTTTAATGTAAACAAATATAACGAAGAAAATAAATACATAACTGAATGATAATTTGATACAGAAAAAGATTTTTAAGAGATATGTAAATAAACATAAAGAACGAAACAAAAATATCGACAAGTGAGTAATCTAATTGTAAATAAGACACTTTAAAAACAGAAAGACACGAATAAATGAATAAAGAAGAAAAAAAACTGCAGAAACGTTTTAATGTAATGAATAAATAAAAATTTAAAAAAAGAATAATAAACAGACGAACAAACAGTGGCACGGAATGGAAGAAATGTTAAATGACAGATGAAATTTATTTCATAAAGAAAATGAGTCATGTTTCGAGACATCACAGCGTGCATATTGGTCAGCATAATGTTTCACTACACCCACTAAAAGCAGAAATTCAAATGTTATAAAAAAAATATAAAAAATAAAAAATAATGGGGGGTGGGGTTGGGGGGTGATAGGGAAGAATCATTCATTCAACTCTTATTTCTTAGATTTTAGAGATCAGGTATGGTCGTGTATGTTCCACGAGTTTTTTTGTTGTTTTGTTGTTGTTTTTCTTTTCCGTGTAAAGTACTTCCAGATCCCACTGGAAGAAGATGGTACCATGAAGTGGTGGCAATACTACCACCACCATCACCAGCAGTAATAGTAGAAGCAGCAGCAGCAGCAGCAGCAGTAGTAGTAGTGGTGGCGGTGGTGGTTGTAGGAGGGCGCGGCAGTGGTGGTGGTGGTGATGGTGGCGGTGGTGGTGGTGGTTTCAGCATTGGAATAGCCATTTTGTGATCTGCTGGGTCCAGATCAAAATAGTTCGACTGACGAGTAGTGCTTATCAGGTCACAAGAGACTACTCTGTTGTGAGACTTTGTCTGTTCTCTCCGGGTAGAGCGTGTCGTCATTATCGGGCTCCTCCCAGTGTGTGTGTGTGTGTGTGTGTGTGTGTGTGTGTGTGTCTGTGTGTGTGAGTGTGTGTGTGTGTGTGTGTGTGTGTGTGTGTGTGTGTGTGTGTGTGTGTGTGTGTGTGTGTGTGTGTGTGTGTGTGTGTGTGTGTGTGTGTGTGTGTGTGTGTGTGTGTGTTCGCTGTCTGCATATACTGTGTGTTTGTTTCCCCAACAAAGAATTTTTCGTTTACATGTTTTAAAATGTTCAAGAAACACCCCTTCTTTTTTTTCTTGTGGGTTTGTGTGTGTGTGTGTGTGTGTGTGTGTGTGTGTGTGTGTGTGTGTGTGTGTGTGTGTGTGTGTGTGTGTGTGTGTGTGTGTGTGTGTGTGTGTGTGTGTGTGGTGTGTGTGTGTGTGTGTGTGTGTGTGTGTGCATATTTCTTTACGGGCAGACTGCACTCGAGACGTCGGCCTATGATGATCTCACCCTAAAGACAAGGACACGGTGTTCTTCAGCTGCTCGGTGGGGAGAGGAGACACAACAAAGACACACAAAGCTGGATCCTGGGGAGAGGAGATACAACAAAGACACACAAAGCTGGATCCTGGGGAGAGGAGATACAACAAAGACACACAAAGCTGGATCCTGGGGAGAGGAGATACAACAAAGACACACAAAGCTGGATCCTGGGGAGAGGAGATACAACAAAGATACACAAAGCTGGATCCTGGGGAGAGGAGATACAACAAAGATACACAAAGCTGGATCCTGGGGAGAGGAGATACAACAAAGACACACAAAGCTGGATCCTGGGGAGAGGAGATACAACAAAGACACACAAAGCTGGATCCTGGGGAGAGGAGATACAACAAATACACACAAAGCTGGATCCTGGGGAGAAGAGACACAACAAAGACACACAAAGCTGGATCGTGGGGAGAGGAGATACACCAAAGATACACAAAGCTGGATCCTGGGGAGAGGAGATACACCAACGATACACAAAGCTGGATCCTGGGGAGAGGAGATACAACAAAGATACACAAAGCTGGATCCTGGGGAGAGGAGATACACCAAAGATACACAAAGCTGGATCCTGGGGAGAGGAGATACACCAAAGATACACAAAGCTGGATCCTGGGGAGAGGAAATACAACAAAGATACACAAAGCTGGATCCTGGGGAGAGGAGATACAACAAATACACACAAAGCTGGATCCTGGGGAGAGGAGATACAACAAAGACACACAAAGCTGGATCCTGGGGAGAGGAGATACAACAAAGATACACAAAGCTGGATCCTGGGGAGAAGAGACACAACAAAGACACACAAAGCTGGATCGTGGGGAGAGGAGATACACCAAAGATACACAAAGCTGGATCCTGGGGAGAGGAGATACACCAAAGATACACAAAGCTGGATCCTGGGGAGAGGAGATACAACAAAGATACACAAAGCTGGATCCTGGGGAGAGGAGATACACCAAAGATACACAAAGCTGGATCCTGGGGAGAGGAGATACAACAAAGACACACAAAGCTGGATCCTGGGGAGAGGAGATACAACAAAGACACACAAAGCTGGATCCTGGGGAGAGGAGATACAACAAAGACACACAAAGCTGGATCCTGGGGAGAGGAGATACAACAAAGACACACAAAGCTGGATCCTGGGGAGAGGAGATACAACAAAGATACACAAAGCTGGATCCTGGGGAGAGGAGATACACCAAAGATACACAAAGCTGGATCCTGGGGAGAGGAGATACAACAAAGATACACAAAGCTGGACCCTGCTTGACTCCATCCACACACAGTGGACCGGTCCAGGGATCTTCTCGCTTGGTATTCGGGCATGTCCCCTACCACTCTACCCCTGACGACAGTGGTGGTGTTGTCAGTAGCAGTAGTAGCAGTAGCAGTAGTAGTAACAGCAGCAGCAGCAATGGTAGTAGCAGCAGTTGCAGAAGTAGTAGTAGTAGTAGAATAAAGTGGCAGTGGTAATGGTACTAGTAGTAGCAGTTACAACAGAAGCAACAATACCACCACACACAAAAAAAGTAGCGCTAATAATGGTTACAGAGAAGGAGAAGAACGACTATTTGGATGAAATCGTTGTGTTCCCTTCACAATCACGTATTACATAAACCTTCCTTACATTACAAACACCCATGGAAGATGTGCACTTGCACGAGATTCAAGTTCGCATAAGCTTTTTCTGTGTATCGTGTTGTACAGTATCGTGCTGCGTTGTGTATCAAAAGAGAGAGAGAAGGATGGGGAAAGAAAGAAAGACAGGGGGAAGAAGGGATACCGATATGTGGGGAGTGGCGGTTGGGGGACGGGGGGGGGGGGGAGGAGGGAGGATGCATCAAGCATGAAAGGTTGGCGTCAACAAGAAGAGCGGTGGACGACACTGTTCTTCGCTGCTACACTTTACTTCATGACTGAAGCGTCGAAAAACATCTGATTTCAAACGTCACGAGTCAGGGTATTTCCTCCACCTCTGTACGTAGTGGGGTTTTGTTTGTTTGTTTGTTTTATTGTTGTTGTTGTTGTTTTTTCTTCTTTTTTTTCTCTTTTTTTTTTTTTGTTTTATTTTGTTAGTGACATATTGCCACCTTCTTTTATTTGTATTTGTATTTCTTTTTATCACAACAGATTTCTCTGTGTTAAAGCACCTTTGTCACCATTATATGTCTTTTAGTGTCATCTACTTTTTCTTTTTACATGGTGTCACATTCAGATGTTGTGGTTTGGTTTTTGGGTTGTTGTTTTTTTTGTTGTTGTTGTTGTTTTTGTTTTGTTTTTTAATATGATGACACCTTCAAACATATTTTTAGCATGGTGTTACCTTCCAACATTGTTATTAACATGATGTCACCATCACACATTGTTTTTTTAACATGGTGTTACCTTCCAACATTGTTATTAACATGGTGTCACCATCACACATTGTTTTTAACATGATTTCGATATAACATGGTGTCACCATCACACACTGGTTTTAACACGATGTCGATCACGCATTCACTTTAACACTGTGTCACTGTTACACATAGTTTTAACTGAGGTTTTAAAAAGAGACAGTCTGTTGCTATGTCATGAACAACCTATTTCAGGTGTATTCATCCCGCGTGCCTGACAGTTGTACATTTGAATTTTACATCGCTGTCATCTTTATCTAGCATACAATGTTGAATTTTATACAGACAATTAAATAAGCCATACAATGTTGAGTTTTATACAGACGATTAAAACAAGACATACAATATTTCCTATATAATTAAACAAGACATACAATGTTGAATTTTATACAGACAATTAAACAAGATATACAATGTTGAATTTTATACAGACAATTAAACAAGATATACAATGTTGAATTTTATACAGACTATTAAAACAAGACATACAATGTTTCCTATACAGACAATTAAACGAGATATACAATGTTGAATTTTATAAAGACGATTGAAACAAGACATACAATGTTTCCTATACAATCAAACAAGACATACAATGTTGAGTTCTATACAGACAGTTAAACAAGACATACAATGTTTTCTATACAGACAATTCAGCAAGACTGACAGACAAGCAGGCGGACAGATAGATAGGTGGTTGACGAGACAGACCAACAGAGAGAGGAACAGAGACAGACAGACAGACAGACAGGCAGGCAGACAGACACTCAGACAGACAGACAGACAGAGAGAGATGCAGACAGACACAAGGATAGAAAGGCAGAGGGGAAAATACTCATGATTCGAGATACTCTTTCCACGTTCACGCCATCGACCAATCAGAATCGTTTCATCATCGTTCCCTGTACTTTACCTCTGAACAAGCTAGCAGATGAGGTTAAAAAAAAAAAGTTAAAAAAGAGCCCAACCTGAGCAGCTTCCGTGAGGACCCCCCAGTGTGGCAGGTAAGAGAGCGATGGGGATCACTGTGTCTGCAGCCTTCAGCCTCTCCTCCATCTTCATCAGCCCGACAGGCAGAACGCTGGTCATGGCAGCATCATACTCTTTCCCGCATTCTTCTTCTCCTTCTGCTGTTGTAGCTGCTGTTTCCTGGTCTGGCTCGTCTTCGTTATCTTGTTCTTCTTCTGGTTCTGAATTTGATGTGTAAGTCTCCTCCTCCTCCTCCTCCGTCTCCTCCTCCTCCTGCTCCTCCTCCTTCTTCTTCTTCTCATGCCCCCCCTCCTCCTCCTCTTCCCCCTCCTCCGCCTTCTCTCTCCCTCTTTCTGCTCCTCTTCCTTCGCATACTTTTCTCCCTTTCACCTTCTCTTGATATTCGATTCGTTTTCATCTTCTTATTTCCACGTCCTTTTCCTCTTCCTTTCTTCACCTTGTTCTCGTTCTTCTCACTTTTCACTATAATAGGAAAATAATTCTCTTTCCTCCTCCTTGATTTGTTGTTGCTGTTGTTGGTCCTATTCTTCTTTAACTACTACTACTACTACCACCACTACTACTACTACTACTACTACTACTATTACCTATTACTACTGCTGCTGCTGCTGCTGCTGTTTCTTCTTCTTGTTGTTGTCTTCTGCATGCACATAAGTACAAGAATCCATGCTCTTATTTTTAGTACTGATTACGTTGAACAACCGTGTCCTAGACATTGTTCTTATGTATCCCTCAACGTCACAGAAAGAGTTATGCTTCTCCTCCTTCTAAACATTGGCAGTGACAGGCTTCTTTTTCTCTTTTCTTTTTTTTTCCTTCATCGTCTTCTCTTTAATTTACATTCTCTCTCTTTCCTCCACCTCCTCCTCCCGTTTTTTCTTGACGTTTATTTTACGCCTCGTCAACCGAAGTGTGTATGCAGGCAAAAGAGAGAGAGAGAGGATGGGGGGGGGGTTCAGGGAGACTAGAGAGAGGCCTGAGATGTAGGGTGAGATTCGTTCGTTTATTCATTTATAGTCTGTTCATCTAAGATGATGATATTAGACTGATGTAGGGTGAGAGACAGAGAGAGAGAGACAGAGGGAAAGAGAAAGAGAGACAGAGAGTTGGAGGTTGTTGAGAGACTAAAACAAACATGGACGCAGAGAGAGAGAGAGAGAGAGTTGGAGGCTGTAGAGAGGCTAAAACGGACATAGATACGAACACAAAGACAAAGAGCGAGAGAAAGAGAGAGGGTGGGGGAGGAGCAGACAGACGGACAAAGGAGAAAACAAAAAGAAACATGGAGGAAGTTGCCAAAAGATGAGGGAATGGGGGGAGGAATCTTGTTTAATGTCCCGTCACACATATCGGTGATTGAAGACATTTTGTTAAAGTATTTATGAATACATTTGTGTATTATCGGTTAGAAGGGGTGGGAGATGTGAATGAATGGAGGGTTGGGGGAAACTGGGCAAATGAGGGTGAAATGTGGGTGAAATTTGAAAAAAAAAGGGAAAAAAAATCTAAATACAATTGCAGGAAATTACTTAAAGGACTTCGTAAAAGAGAAGTCGTTAAACTGACAAGCGAAACAACTGATAATGAATGCAAAAATTCAAAAACATCAACGTTCTCAGTCACTTGTGAAAACACACTTTCGTGTACATAAGGCATGAGGGAATGGAGAACAGTGCTGAGATCCCCATCCTGTTCCCTCCAACAACAACACCCCGCCTGCCTGTCACTGGCATCTAGAGGCCTCCACACTGGCTGTCGGCGGATCGGCTTGTCGCAGAACCAGATTACACTGCTTAATTTGTGATTGGGGAAATCTGAGGGACGCAGAGAGACAGAGATGCACAGAGAGAGAGAGAGAGAGAGAGAGAGAGAGTTGGGGGGAGTGATGGGGTTACTCTGGATTTCTGCAGCTGCCTAATGTGCCTCTAAAGACTGCATTGTTACTTTTGGGGTGCAAAGGATGCTGATAATCAAACCGCGTTGAGATCGAAACAATGTTCTCAGTGTCATGCTAACAACAGTCTTACGCAGGCGAGACGAACGTTACCGGGACGACGCCATATGCAAACAACGATGCAGCCAGTGAAAAAAAAGTGTGCATGATTAAAATTAATAATGATCTTGAGTTTGAAAGTTGTGCAGGAAATAGATAACCAATTCGGTCATCTCTGTTTTAACTCTGGGTAAGATAACTGGTTGGACGGGGGGTCAGGATCGAAAATCGAAATTTGCATTTTTTGGATGCTCGACACGTAACTCAAAACGATTTATGCCCAGAAAGCTTTACACACACACACACACACACACACACACACAAAAGTGACCACAAGCACAAATGTCAAGTTGTATTTCTTCTGATATCTTCCTTTCGATTTGTTGTTTGTTTTTTAGGTTCATGGCGTCAAGACTTCACTTCCGTATGATTAAGGTCGCTTCGTGTCGTCACTTCAGCCTAAGTGTTGCTCCATGACATCGCTTCAGTGTGAATGTACAATCTGCGTTGTTCTTCTGCTTTCTACTTCCCGCCATTGTGCATTTCAGTGATCTCTTCTGTTTATAGATAGATAGATAGATATAATTCATGGCATAACGGTGCTACGAAACACTATATACACCCTTTATGAACGATTCGGTTGTTTTGTTGTTTTTTGTTGTTTTTGTTTTGTGTTTTGTTGTTGTTTTTTGTTTTTTGTTGTTGTTGTTTTTTTTGGGGGGTTGTTTTTTTTTTTGGGGGGGGGGGGGAGGTGCGGGGGGGGGGGGGTGCGGCTGGGGAGTTGTAATCACCTACAGCACTACGCAGAACCTGCTGAACATACCTACCTCTTTATCACTCCACCACCAGTCCTCTATTCTCCTCTTCTTCTCCCTGTCACCTTTCCGACTCTACTCCCTTCTCTCCTCACGCCCACACATTCACACCCTCTTTTTCTCTTCTTTTTTTTTGTGTGTGTGTTATTTTTTTCCTCTCTTTCGCTGGCTAGCAGGTGTTTGGGTGTTAGAGTTCACATCAACACTCTGCTTCTCTCATTCAGGTCTTGTTTCCAAGGGTCTTCTCACATCATATAATGTGTGGGGCCATTGCCTTTCCCCAAGCCGAGGTCATCGATTCGGTTTCAGCTCATTTCAGTCCTGTACATTCAACAGAAGGACAAGCAAAAAATGTCATAAGTGCCTGGGATTAGCATCTTAGGGTGCATGGTGTTCATTTCGTATCGTGGTGTTGATTTTCGGTCATTGACAGTAACAAAAAAAAATTTTAAAAGAAAAAAAAAAGAAATAGCAATTTCATTTGATTTTTTAAGTGACACGTTACTAAGATCTCATGGTCTCTTTCATTGGTCTGGATTTTACTCCTGTCAGTGTCAGTTGGATAGTGCTTGTCAACTTTGCGTGTGTGTGTGTGTGTGTGTGTGCGTGCGTGTGTGTGTGTATGTGTATGTGTGTGTGTGTGATGCGGTGTTTGGATGCATACGTGTATCTGTCTCTTACGTATACTATGTCTCACATGGAACCCCACGGCGGATCAGGAAAGAAGAATTCAAGCCACGGAAATAAGGTATTACAACCATCAGCGAAATCCGTCATGTGGGTGTGCAGTCACATCTTTATACCGACGATTGCGCTGCCAGCTTTACGTAGTATCATGTCAGGCTCAGTGTTGTTTGCAGATGGCAACCACTGATTCTAGAGTTGCTGCCCCTTGTATCCACTTCCCGCGTCTGGTTGGCACAATCCACGACCGTTTTTATGAAGAACAGTGTTCGTTTGTTCCCTTGTCGGCTGTTTAAAAGTGTCACTGCTTTTTGCGGCATTGCCTGAGAAAACAAATGAAAGTGTCAAATGGTTTAAGAGGCATGTTATCAGAGTTTTATTTTATGCATTGGATAATTCGTATTATAGTGGCTGTTGGAACATCCTGGTCGGGTTAAGCTGCAATGGACAAGCAGAGCATTGTTACGGAGCTGATTAAAAACTGAATTAATGTGATGCAGCCTAGTTTACAACACTGGAAGGTTTTCAACGTCTAGACTGTACTTGATTATGCTACACTGTTCTGGACTGTGCTGGATTGGACTGGTCTGGATCAGACTGGTTTGGTCTGGTTCGGAATAAACTGGTCCGGGCTGGATCAGACGGGGGTTATTACTATTTGGTCTGTGAACTTAAACTCATTGAGGGATTATGTTAGACGCAAAATATTGTTTTTGACAAGCTGTGAAACATATTTTTGCTTATCAAAATGAGAAAATCCGAGAGACTGGTATTATAAACCGCGTGTACTTGTCAGAATTCGGCCATAACTGCTTGAAAAGAAGGGAAAAGACAAGACCAAAAAGTTGATCGCAATATTTTTTTTTTACTTACTAATTTCTTCATGAAAAGATTGAATCTCAGAACGACGCGATATTCGATTCTATTTCCCTTCGTTTCGTCAAAGATCAACACTATTCTTGTAGCCAACAGCGGTTTGCCCACAAGTCCAGTTCAAACAGATCTGCTGCGAAAGATCTGGCGGATGTTTTGTTGCTGTTGTTGTTGTTTTGTTGTTGTTGTTGCTTTTGTTGTTTCCTGGTTTCACTTCACCGTAATGAGAAGTCAAACTGATGTTTTCCCTGGCTTCTCGATTGTATCCAGGTCGTTTCACCCACCTGCCTATCGCTCTTCTGAACTAATGGGGGATTTTTTTTCTCCATTTTTAATGTGGTCATCGGTGTGCTATTTTGTAGACCACGGTGTCACAAACTCCTTTTGTATGACACAGTTATGGTGTGTGTGTGTGTGTGTGTGTGTGTGTGTGTGTGTGTGTGTGTGTGCGTGCGTGTGTGCGCGTGTCCGCGTGTGTGTGCGCGTGTGAGTAAGCGAGCACACAAAACCAGGACCGGAGAAGACATACTGACACACGATGTATTCTTACCGATCAAACTGGGACAGTCGTTCCATGTGTTTATAAAAATTTACTCATACACGTTGGTGTTGAAACAGTTCACATTTGTCGTTATTGTTAACAGACTCACAAAAAATCAGATGAAAGGTATATATCAAAAGAGAAAAAGGTGGTGAGAGGAAGAAAGATAGACAAAGAGAGAGAGATATATATATATATAGATATTCGCTTTGTTGTAAAGTCTAAATCTGACTACGTAGTAAACAAATGGCAACATAAAAAAGAAAGTTTTGAATATGAAAGCGACTTCAAAGAAACGATCGACTATCTTAAAATGCCAAAAGCATTTTCCACAACTTTGACAAAGAATGAACTAATAGGGTCACACACACACACACACACACACACACACACACACACACACACACACACACACACACATATATATATACATGTATATATGTGTGTGTGCGTGTGTGTGTGTGTGTGTGTGTGTACATACACTCTTTCTCTTTGTCTGTCTCACTCTCTTTCCTCTTTCTTTCTCTTTCTCTGTCTCTGTCTCTTTCTCTCACGCCCCACCCCACCCCCCTCTCTCTCTCTCTCTCTCTCTCTCTCTCTCACGTCCCCACCATCTCTCTCTCTCTCTCATTCTCTCTCTCTCTCACGCCCCTCCACCCTCTCTCTCTCTCTCTCTCTCTCTCTCTCTTTCTCACGCCCCTCCACCCTCTCTCTCTCTCTCACTCTCTCTCTCACGCCCCCACCCTCTCTCTCTCTCACCCTCTCTCACACTCTCACCCTCTCTCTCTCTCTCTCTCTCTCTCTCTGTGTCCCTTTCTGACTCTCACGTGTTGTGTCCACGCTGTATACAACATAAGTGGCAGTGACACTGACGTTGACGCCACTACTCCACTGCTTCAAGAGCACTGCTCTGCAAACAACTCCGCCAACGGCCACCCGACTGCAGAGCAGCTGAAGTGACACGTCATCAATCGATAAATCATCCCTTGATCAATCAATCATAAACGTAACAACTTACCGAACGCTGTCCATGACAGGTGCTAAGGCTCGTTGAGAGTGATTTATGTATCATTATGGTCAGAAGAGGCATGGTCCGCTTTCAGTTTTACCTCGGGACTTGGGAAGGAGAAGTGGTTTATAAACCTTCATGACAGTTAAAAGAAAAAAACATAAGGTACGAAAAAAAAGAAAGGGGAGGGGGATGTACTGTGTATATCGGTATGATAAAAGAAAGAAAAAGAATGAAAGAAAGAAAGAAAGAACCACATCAATGGAGGGGAGAAGGAGAGGGGTAGGGAGGGGGTGGGGGTTGGGGGCAGAACGAAGAAAGAAGCAGACAAACGACAAACGAATGAAGAAAGGAAGAAAGGAACTCGTACAAAAAGACAGAACGCAAGGAAACGAAAGGAAAGGAAACAAAAAGGAAGTTAGGGGTGAGGAAGAATAAGAGGTGGGGGTGAGGAGCCTGGAATAACAAGCACAGACAGTACAGAAAGAAATGTAATCATCTCTCTCTCTCTCTCTCTCTCTCTCTCTCTCTCTCTCTGTATATATATATATATATATATATATATATATATATATTACACATCTATATATATATTACATATAACTAACTCTCTCTCTATATATATATATATATATCTATATATAATATATCTATCTATATAGATAGATAAATAAATAAATATATATATATATATATATATATTACACATCTATATATATATTACATATAACTAACTCTCTCTCTCTATATATATATATATATATATATATATTTATTTATTTATCTATCTATATAGATAGACATATTTTTAGAGAGAGAGGGGTAGATACAGATAGATAGATATGATTACATTTCTTTCTTTACTGTCTGTGCTTTTTGTCCAGACCCCTCACCCCTTATATATATATATATATATGTGTGTGTGTGTGTGTGTGTGTGTGTGTGTGTGTGTGTGTGTGTGTGTGTAAGTAAAAATAAAAACGGTGCATGCAAGATTTCTGACCACCCGTCAGTTTTGAACTGTACACAAGACCCGTTCCTCTCATCCCAGTCTGGACAAACCCGGAACTGACGACGAACTCGCCAGCATTTATCGTTCGATTTCACGGCCATACCATAACAAAGAAGGACCGGGCTAAAAGGTTTTAACACGTATTACTCTTTGCCACGTTTGCTCCGTGCTTGGGGAGGGTTTCTACAGCCTCGTGCTCTTGATAAGAGGACCAGGCAGCTTCTAGAAGGACAAATGTGAAGGGAGGAGAACGAAGTGGTGGGGGCATGGGGAGGGGGAGGGGGTTGGAGGGGATTGAGAAGATTTCCAGGATTTTTGACAGGCGGAGGAGAAAAGGGAGGAAGGACAATGGATGGAAGGAGGAAGAAACGCAACTCCATTCTTTCCTTCTTCCCGACTTGTGAGGTACTTGGGAATGGCTGTGTCGTTATTAAACGAAGGGTGATTCGTACTGAGAGTGGGTGTGTGTGGAGGTGAGGGTTGGGGGGTGGGGGGGGGGGTATATGGGAAGGGGGTTGCGTGCGTGTGTGTGTGTGTGTGTGTGTGTGTGTGTGTGTGCGTTCGTGCATGGATGTGTGTGTTTGTGTGTGTGTGTGTGTGCATGCGTGCGTGCGCGCGCGTATCTGTGCGCGTGTGCGCCCGCGTGCATTTACCTTTCGTGAACGATTTCTGGCCAGGTTCCCTCTGGGGACTGCTGCCAAACTGGGGACATCCCAGATCAATGTTTTCATGCTTTCAAAGGAATACCATGGTGGCTGGTAGTATCAGATTTCCAATACGTCCACTTTGTGTATTGTCTTTCCTTCGCGATCGCTCCATGTGTTTTCCTTTCCTAGTTCACATTCACAGGAAAGTGTTGCGAAGTATAATATAATGATGATGATAATGATATAAAGAAAAACAACAACTATGATGACAACGATGACGATGATGGTGGTGATGATGATGTGGATTCTTCTTTAGTACGATGCCCCAATGTAGGAACTGGCTTTCAGTGTTTTCCACAAAAAGGTGTAAGTGAAATGATAAAGAAAAAAAGGCAGAATATATAGGGAAGAAGACAAAAATGACTGCAGGATTCTTCAAAGACCAAAAACTAAAGTTTATAAAAACCCTTATGGTGGTAGTTGAATCCTCTTTGTTTTTACACGACGTTTCGGACCATAGGCCCGTTGTCAAGTGATGAGAAGAGGACAGTGTGAATCGGAAAGCGAAAGGGTGATGACATCTCACTACTTTCTATTTTGATGGGCCATGCACACTAAACACTTGCTGATCACCATTCAGTGCAATACATACTCACTCACACACACACACACACACACACACACACACACACACACACACACACACACACACACACACACACGCACACACACACACACACACACACACACACACACACACACACACACACACACACACACACACACACACACACACACACACACACACATATACACACACAAAAAACAATGCATACACATATATATAAGTTGAGTTTTAGCGGGTGCCTGGGTGGTTGGAAGTGGGATTTTGTGCACGTGTGTATTGTTAGAAGATGGGAACTGGTGGGAGGGTGTTGGTGAATTTAGATTAGTTTTGTTGTTGTTGTTGAAATAGTCTCTTTTGGATTTTTTGTTTATTTGCTTTCTTTATATTCTGATGAATTTATGTGGCGAATATTTCGCAGTAATCTGTTTCACTGTCCAGGTGCTGTGAAGGAGAAAATGATTTCTCCAAAGGTGTTTGTCCGAGTCTATGGCATGCAGAGCGTGAGGTGATCCGTGGATGAACGGGATGGTCGAGAAGGTGTGGAGACAGACAGACATGATCGTAAATGTAGGCTGGAGAAGACGGGTGAAAATTGTAGCAAAGGAAGAAAACTTTCCAGTGAAACACACGGAGCCAGCCTAGCGCTTGAAACAGGGGTGTGGCAGTCATGGTCGCGTTTTTTTTTGCTGTGAGGAAAAAGCCTTGACCTTTTTTTTTTTATCTGATCTGAACACCGTTTGGGACAGTCACCCAGGGCATTGCCATAGTGTAGCATACACAAGACAAAGGCAACAACAACAACAACAACAACAAAACAATATGGGATTTGCTGCTGCAGTTGTAAGGAAGTGACGGATGGTGTTTACTTGAAGGCGAACTGCATTGTGGCAGTGCCGGAACAGCCAATAAATGTGGTCAACAAGGGATGTGTTACCTGTGATGATGAATCCCAGACTGCTAGCAGACGGTGAAATGGACACATCAGTTTCCAGCACGGACAGTGGATAGCGTGGGACATGTGGAAAACGACCTGTATAAGTGAATGAGAAAGGCTTCGTTCAGTTTTGAAGTGACGCTCGTCCGTCCAGCACTTAACCTGACCAGTATAGATTTGCGTAGTCTGTATGGTGTGATCTGGTTCCACTTGGTGCTAAAACCAGAAGCATTCAATTCGTCTACAATGACTTGTTAGAGATGAGTGTCTGTAGATGAGGGACGACATGGGCTTTGGGAATGTGACGGATAGGTCAGGGCCCATCGCTAAGCTCTGAGGTAATAATAACGGAATTGTTCAATGGGGGAAGTGGAATAACCATGTCTGTTTCTTTACATCCAGCCTTAAGGGCTAAAAGAAAAAGACAATTCAAAATTCCCCCAAATATGGAAAAGATGGTAGGAGGGGGAAAGCAGTGTCCACTCAGATACGTCATTAACATAATCCGTGTACACATACACTGCATGCACAATACACAGTGGAAACCATACATACATATATACAGACATATAAATGTACGCACTTATATAGATACACAAACAACACATCTATATATCTTTCAAATGTAATGTGTGTGTGTGTGAGAGAGAGAGAGAGAGAGAGAGAGAGAGAGAGAGAGAGAGAGAAACAAAGATATAGGTGTGCCAAAGGAGACAGGTTCTGAAACAGTTTTGTTTTTGTTTTGTTTTTTTAATTACTGATATGGACAGAATGAGAGCGGCTTTTATCAAGACTCGTTAATAGACAGGCCAGTTGTGGACATCACATGGCAAATCCACCAGGAAAAAAAGATTTTAATCTGACCTGGTTTTCCCTTTATGGAGAAGGAAGAAGGAAAATCGAGTAAATTCAGTTGGACGTGGTTTGGTTTTTTTCTGTGTGTCGTTTTGTGGTTTTTGTTGTTGTTTTCGGATGGTTGGGGGGGATTTCCAGTGAACGGAAGGAATATGGTGTTAACCATGCATGTGACAATGATCAATCCACCAGGAAAAGTTTTTGCTTGTTGCGTGTGTGTGTGTGTGTGTGTGTGTGTGGTGTGTGTGTGTGTGTGTGTGTGTGTGTGTGTGTGTGTGTGGTGTGTGTGTGTGTGTGTGTGTGTGTGTGTGTGTGTGTGTGTGTTTACTGGAATATAAAGAGGCATCGACAGATCGCCCAATAATATTCTACACTCTGTATGTTGTTTTGTTTCTGAAAATACTGAGAAAATCTTAATAATACTTCCAAATATTGTCGGTTTGTTTCTTGTTTTACATTGCAAAATAACAGTGAACAGCAGTTGCAGCAGCAGCAGTACTAGTACTAGTAGTGCGATATTAGTAGCAGTAGTGGTGTGATATAATTCCACCGGATATTTTTATCACCTGAAGTAAAACTCGGTAAATGCTCCTCTCACAGATCAGTGAGGGAATTATTTCAGTTTCTTTCTTATTCCGCCCACTCCCAAACATTGAAATTAGTTAGCATCCACTGTCGCTGATCAGTTCTGGGCGCCAAACGTCAAGCCTCACACCAGAATAAAAACGTTGGTCCACAACTCAATGTGACTGTATGATTTCATTGCATTTGATCGCAGACGGGGAATCCCACATTTTGTGAAGGAGGTACCGTTTGAAGCAAAGACGGACAGCTTTCAAGAATTGATAATCTTCTTGTGTTGACACCACAGGACTAAATAACCAACTGTGTATTTCTTATTCAGTTTGGGAAGGTGTAGAGCTGAAGAGGGGCTGAGCATGGCGCGGGCAGCTCTGTGTCCCACTGCGCGGTGGCTGTGGTGTCTCTCCTTGTTGGTGGTGCTCCTTCCTCCTCAGAGCATCCAGGTGGCTGCCGCAGCTTGCCCGTCCACCAGGCCACAGTCATATGATGTACAGGTACCGTGTGGAGACAACAGGTGTTGGTGTGACAGCTCTACAGCGGACTGTTCAGGTCACTGGGGGCAACTCACTTACGTTCCCAAGCTGCCTGAGGACATTTCTGCTGTGGATTTTTCCTGTAACAACTTGTCCATGTTTTTAACCAGGAACACATTTGCAAACCTTACAAATATCGAAGTTTTATACCTGTCGCACAATGATATTTCCTGGCTGCCTGCTGACGTGTTTGGGGAGATGGGAGCATTATGGCTTCTGGATTTGGATAGTAATGAAGCATTGACGTTTACTTCCCTCAGAGAAATAGTTTCCATACAAAGTATTCGAACGGTTTTTGCAGGAAAGTGCAACCTCCCACCTCTTCCCGCGGACCTGTTTCAAAACACTACATCTCGTGTCGATGAAATTGTTCTAAGTTCTAACCCACACGGTGGCATTTACAGTTTGGAAGGATTTTGCGACCTACATTTTCTCAGGCAACTCCAGCTTTGTGACTGTGACTTTAATGACATTACATCCTCGTGTTCCCTGCATCAGCTTGCTAATCTAGACTTGACAGGCAATGTACTGCGGAGATTTCCAAAAACATGCATTGGGAAGGAGCCCATGTTTCCTGTCTTGACTGCTCTTTATCTAACACACAACCGCATTGAAGTTCTTTCCACTGCTGAAGTTTGCCTGCCCATGTTGACGTATCTTGATATATCTTATAATTTCATCAAACTGTACCCTTCTGGTACATTCAGCATTGCAAAGTTTCCATTCTTAGAATCAATAAAGCTGCAACACCAGTCCAGCTACTGGGATATGTTTATAGTTAGCACAAAAATTGAGGCCAAAGCTTTTGATAATCCAAACCTGGAACGCCTCTATCTCAATAGTAACGAACTGGAATTCGCTGATAATGATAGCATAAGTAGATACGCTTTCGCAAACTGCAGAAACTTACGCGACTTATCTTTAAGTTCAAACAATTTCACCTACGTTGATGATAACAGATTTCTACTTTTATTTGGACACCTACAGTCTCTGGTTAATTTGATCATGGCTGACAATAAGTTTGAATCGATATCAAGAAAAATGTTTGCTAACTTTCCTAAACTGACCAGGTTAGATCTTTATGATAATATGATTGACAGTATCCCTGATGGTGCTTTTGATTCACTATTGAGCCTTAGGCAACTGTTCATTCACAATAACAAAATAAAAACAATAAACGAGGAAACTTTTGGGCAAAATGTACGTGCGGAGCTTTCATCCTTAACTTTAGCTTTCAATCCGTTCGTATGCTCTTGTGATCTCGTGTGGTTTCAGCACTGGTTTCAGAACACAGGGTCTAATCTCTTCATGGTCCATGGTTTTCCTAAGAAAGATTACAAATGTGATAACATTCCAGGGATGACATTAGAGAATTTTTCCATGACTGAACAAGCGTGTCTGATAAGACAGGAGGTCAACCTGCTCATCATTCTGTGCTGCAGTATTTTCATCTTCACTCTGACGCTGGTGTCCCTTGTTTTCCGCTATCGCTGGCACATCCGTCTGCTGATGTATGAAGTGTTCCGGGGCCGCGACGTCCTCAGAAGACAACGACTCATGAACAATAACTTTGACTTTGACGTCTTCGTGTCCTATGCCTCAGAGGATCTTCCCTGGGTACGGCAACAGCTCCTGCCAAAGCTGGAAGATGAACTGGGCTTGAGGCTGTGCATCCATGAGAGGGACTTTGTGCTGGGCAGGCACATCGTGGACAACATTGTGCAGTGCGTGGAGAGCAGCAAGAAGATCCTGATGGTGTTCTCCCAGCACTTTGTGCACAGTCAGTGGTGTCAGTTTGAGCTGTCGCTGTGTCTGTCTCACGTCATGGACTATGATGACGCTCTGATCGTGGTGTGTGTGGACAATGTGACCTCACGTCAAATGACGTCAGCCATGATGGGGGTACTGAAAACCACCACGTACATTCAGTGGAGTGAGGAGGAGGATGCTGTTGTCTCTTTCTGGGGACGTCTTTGCCTTGCTCTCCGTGAAATTATCCCTTTTGACGAACAGAATGTATAGTCTCTCTCTCTCTCTCTCTCTCTCTCTCTCTCTCTCTCTCTCTCTCTCTCTCTCTCTCTCTCTCTGTCTGTCTGTCTGTCTGCCTCTCTCTCTCTCTCTCACACACACACACACACACACACACACACACACACACAAACAGATACATACACACACACACACACACACACACACACACACACACACACACACACACACACACACACACACACACATGAACATGTCACACATTGCACTGGACTGTTCTGTTGCTGTGCTGCAAAAGATTTGTATATATCATGTCATGATAAAATGTGTCCATTCAATGTAGATGGTATCGCGATGTGTTGTTTTGTTTTCGTGTGTTATATCATGAAGGTACTGTAGTCATTTCGGTTTTGCGTTCCGTTGTTGAAAATATAATTGTAATGCTATCGAAATATTGTAAAACTCCTCAGACGAAGCAAAGTACTATGAAGAATGTTGAAATGCGTGCACTCTTCTACATCTACTGCACATCACACACGCACGCACGCATGCGCGCGCACGCACACACACACACACACACACACACACACACACACAAACAAACAAACAACAAACAAACACACATGTGCACGCGCACACATACACACATGTTCGTACGTGCGCGCTCGTACACACACACACACAACACACACACACACACACACACACACACACACACACACACACACATGCACATGCACACGTCTCACATTGTATTTGACTGCACTATTGGAATTGTATGTTTCATATCGCATCATTCAGAAGATTACATTACATCATTATAGAAGATATCGAACTGTACTCAGCTATCGGTTGTTTTTGTTTTCCGACATATAGTTATATTCTGTCACAAAGCTTTCTGTTGTCGTGCATGAAATAGCATGTTGGCAGTACATGAAATAGCATGTTGGCAAAGTTGAATTCTTTGTTATTTTCTTTGTTATGAAATATAATCATACGGAAATTTCAAAAGAGAGAGTGCAGTATGATATATGTGTGATGTATACACGTGAGTGAGTTAGTCAGTGTGTGTGTGTGTGTGTGTGTGTGTGTGTGTGTGTGTGTGTGTGTGTGTGTGTGTGTGTGTGTGTGTGTGTGTGTGTGTGTGTGTGTGTGTGTGTGTAATTGCCTAAACGAACATGAGAGACATTTCAAAGGTTTGAACAGACAGCATGTCTATGTTTCCCCAAGGTTTAAGTTCCCCCGGGTCTATGTTACCCCCCCCCCCCCCAACCCTCATTCACCCACCCCCACCCCCCACCAGGTCTATGTTCCCACACATTTGATTTGTAAGTTCTATATTTCCCCCGGTCAATGTTCCTCCAGATATATGTTCACAATAATGTCTGCATTCCCAGGTCAATATCCTCGCCCGTTCAACGTTTTATCCATACACGTCTTGATAGTTCTCAGTGGTCAGCAGTGGTCAGCTGTGGCCCCTGCTCAAAAGTGATTGAAAGGTATAATCCAGCAACCTGCACTGTGAAAAGTCATACAAGGTCAAAAAGTCTTGACATTGCTAAACATAATGAAAAACCCCATTCTAAATTTTTTTAATCGTCGTCAGCTGTGGTCAGCAGTGGTCAGAAGGATCAGAAGTTGCCAGACAACGGCCAGATCCTGCCAAGAAGTCCAACTACTGCATAAAAGTCACAAACGATAGTGGTCAGCAGTGGTCATAGGTCTGTGGAAACATAGGCCTGGTAGAACAAAGATCCAGAAAATAAATTTTGGAGAATACAGCCCTAGGGGAACACTGTCCTGGGGGAATGCGACATGAATGACTGAAAGTAAATTTGGGGAAACAAACACCTGGGGGGAGACATAAGGATGACCCGTTTGAACCCACACACCAGAGCCTGATTCCAGGAGTCAATATTCAAAACAGATATGCGCAATTCATGTTCATCAAAATATCTGAAAGCTATACCTTTTTACCCTTGTCAGGGTGTAATAATTTGACCAAAACCCATGATTTAATCTACTTTAATCTCCTGAGGTGGGTTGCATGAGTGAACATAGCAGCGCTAAGTTTTCTTATCGTTAAGAATGTTCCTAACTGCACGGTAAATTCCGTATACTTAGGAACGTTCTTAACTCTGAGCAAACTTAGCGCTGCAAAGATCGCCTCATGCAACCCGGCCCTCATCTTCCTGAACGTCTGTTCCTCTTCTTCTCACCAATTCACACACACACACACACACACACACACACACACACACACACACACACACACACACACACACACACACTCTCTCTCTCTCTCTCTCTCTCTCTCTCTCTCTCTCCCTCTCTCTCTCTCTCTCTGTCTCTCTCTCTCTAAGACGGGGGTACAGACATAATAAAAATATGTACACTCATGTGCGCCCCCACGCGTACGCGCGCTCACACGCACACACACACACACACACACACACACACACACACACACACACACACACTCACTCACTCACTCACACACACGCGCACACACGCGAGCATATATAAAATAACATTTATAAGTAGTGGTGGTTTAGGACAGTAAAGTGCAGACGAGTGACGGTATGTAGTCACTGACCGAAAGGCGATCAGTCACTGCGTAATTCACTAACAATGCACAACCCAGTTACAACGAAGACAAAAAAAGCCAGAGGCATGTTGAAAAGGCCTTCCCAAGACGGAGAAAAACACGGCTCACAGTTAAAAAGCAGATGGATCAGATGTCGTAACTGCACACTAGAAAGACTTATCTACGGATCGCATGTGGCCATTGAGACCATAGAAAGGGCATGCAGACCTCTGTTCTGTCTTGTGACACGCATACGGGTGCACGGAAAATTTAGACATTCACAGGAGTGTGTGTGTGTGTGTGTGTGTGTGTGTGTGTGTGTGTGTGTGTGTGTGTGTGTGTGTGTGTGTGTGTGTGTGTGTGTGTGTGTGTGTTTAGCGGCATATAAAGAGGCACTGACAGATCACCTTGTAATATACTACATTCCGGGTCCTGATTTTTTTCTCAATAATATTGGGAAAATCTTAGCAATACTTTCAGTCACAGTCGGTTTGTTTGTCATTAATTTACATTTTACATAAACATGAGAATAAGTTCTAGAAAAATAGTATTAGTGGTAGCAGAAGCAGCAGCAACAACACAGCAGAAGCAGCAGCAGCAGTAAACAGCAGCAGCAGTGTGGTTCGTCCGTCGGGATTGACGAGGACCATCTAGTCATCCTGGGGGTGGGTGGGTTGGGCTCTGTGGGTGCGCAGATGACTGGTCAGGCCAATCCGCGCCCGGAAGGTTCTGACGCAGTGTGGACAGGGAATGGTGGCGGCTGTCGGGGACTTGCTGGCACTGCTTTTCCTGGCCTGTCTGCGTTGCTCTGCTGCAGCGATTCTGTTGGCCTCACAGGATTTGGCGCCTTTGTGGACAGCTGAACGCCACTTTGGTCTGTCCATTGCATTCAGCTTCCATGTGTCGTGGCTGATGCTGAAGGCCTTCAGAGAAGCTTTCAGAGTGTCTTTGAAGCGCTTCTTTTGGCCTCCATGGGAGCGCTTTCCATGTTGGAGTTCGCCATACAGCAGTTTCTTGGGGAGTCGGTGGTCTGGCATGCGAACTACATGGCCTGCCCAGCGCAGCTGGGCCTGCATCAAGATGGTGTAGATGCTGGGCAGGTTTGCACGAGTGAGCACCTCTGTGTCAGGGATCTTCTCTTGCCACTTTATGCCGAGAAGTTTTCTGAGGCTGGTGGTGTGGAAGTGGTTCAGCTTTTTGGCGTGGCGTTTGTAGACCGTCCATGATTCACATCCATAGAGCAGTGTGGTGAGAACTATGGCCTTGTATACTTTGAGCTTCGTCTCCAGGGTGATGCCTCTCCTGTTCCAAACGTTCTTATGGAGTCTGCCGAAGGCAGCGCTGGCTTTGGCAAGTCTGGCATTCACCTCATCGTCGATGACAACTGTGCGAGAGAGTGTACTGCCCAGGTATGTGAACTTGTCCACCGCATTCAGTCGTTGCCCGTTGATAAAGATGTTTGGTTCAACGTAAGGCTTTCCTGGAGCTGGCTGGTGCATCACCTCAGTCTTCTTTGTGCTGACTGTGAGGCCAGAGTTGTCACAGGCAGCAGAGAACTTGTCGACGCTGTGCTGCATGTCAGCTTCGGAGGCAGCATTGAGAGCGCAGTCATCAGCAAACAGGAAGTCGTTGACGGTGTCTGTCCTCACCTTGGTTTTTGCTTGAAGCCTTCTGAGGTTGAAGAGTAAGCCATCTGTGCGGTACCTGATGCCAATGCCTACGTCAGCGTCTCTGAAGGCATCTGTCAGCATGGCTGAAAACATGAAACTAAACAGGGTGGGAGCAAGAACACACCCTTGCTTGACTCCGTTGGAGACAGGGAATGGTTCTGAAGTCTCACCGTTGTCTTGGACTCGGGCCAGCATCCCATCGTGTAGTTGCCGTGTGATGGTGATGAACTTTCTGGGACATCCGTACTTCGCCATGATTCTCCAAAGGCCATCTCTGCTAACAGTATCGAAGGCCTTGGTCAGATCGACATAGGTGGAGTAAAGGTCGGCGTTCTGTTCCTGACACTTCTCCTGGAGCTGCCTGGCAGCAAGCACCATGTCGATAGTCCTGCGTTCTTTCCGGAAGCCACACTGGCTCTCTGGTAGGAGACCTTGCTCAAGGTGCGCTATGAGACGGTTGAGTAGCACTCTGGCCAGAGTCTTGCCTGCGACGGACAGCAGGGATATTCCACGATGGTTGTCACAGGCCTGACGATTTCCTTTGCGCTTGTACAGGTGTATGATGGAAGCGTCTTTGAAGTCCTGTGGAACTGCCTCATGCTGCCAGTGGAATAGCTGATGAAGCTTCTCAGTCAGCGCCATACCACCTTCTTTGTAGACCTCAGCTGGAATGGAGTCTGAGCCAGGGGCTTTGCCATTGGGTAACAGACGGATAGCTTTCTGGGTCTCCTCCAAAGTTGGAATGGCATCCAACGACTCACTGACTGGCACCTGGGGGAGTCGGTCGATGGCTTCATCATTGATGGTGGAAGGGCTGTTCAGTACGCTGTCAAAGTGTTCAGCCCATCTCTCAAGGATCCCGTCCTTGTCAGTAGTAGTAGCAGTAGTAGCAGCAGTAGTAGCAGTATTACCCAGTCTTATCATGCTCATGCTGAATATTTTAGCACATGAAGTAAAATTCGGTAAATGGCCCTCTCACCGATCTTGTTTCACTCCACCCCTAACTAACGTTGAAACTGGTTGACAAACGCTGTAGCTGAAATGTTCCGGGCACAAAACCTCAAGCCTCACACCAGAATAAAAACGTCTGTCCACGACTCAATGTGATTTAATCGCATTTGATCGCAGACTGGGATTTCTTCCTTTTGTGAAGGAGGTACCGTTTGAAGCAAAGATGGACAGCTTGCAAGAATTGATAATCTTTGTGTGTTGACAGCACTTGGTGTGAAGGACTAAATAACCAATTGTGTATTTCTTATTCAGTTTGGGAAGGTGTAGAGCTGAAGAGGGGCTGAGTATGGCGCTGGCAGCTCTGTGTCCCACTGCGCGGTGGCTGTGGTGTCTCTCCTTGTTGGTGGTGCTCCTTCCTCCTCAGAGCATCCAGGTGGCTGCCGCAGCTTGCCCGTCCACCAGGCCACAGTCATATGATGTACAGGTACCGTGTGGAGACAACAGGTGTTGGTGTGACCGCTCTACAGCAGACTGTTCGGGTCACTGGGGGCAACTCACTTACGTTCCCAAGCTGCCAGAGAGCATTGTTGAAGTCGATTTTTCTTGCAACAACCTGTCGCTGTTTTTAACCAGGAACACATTTGCAAACTTTACAAGTATCCAGACTTTATATCTCTTATACAACAACATTTCCTGGCTACCTGCTGGTGTGTTTCGGGAGATGGGAGAATTAAACGGTGTGGTTTTGGATTGTAATGACGCACTGACATTTCCTTCCCTTAGAGAAATATTTTCCATACAAAGTATTCGATGGGTTGAGGCACAAAACTGTAACCTCCCACCACCTCCAGCTGACCTGTTTCAAAACACAACGTCTCATATCGGACAAATTCGTCTTAGTTACAACCCACACGGCAGCATTTACAACTTAGATGGCTTTTGCAATTTACATTTTCTGTGGCAACTTGACCTCAGTGACTGTGACTTTAATGGCATTACATCCTCGTGTTCCCTTAATCAGCTTAGATCTCTACTCTTGATAGACAATGCACTGCGGACATTTCCAAAAACATGTATTGGGAAGGAGTCAATGTTCCCTTTTCTGGGAGTTCTTAATCTTAGACACAACCGCATTGAGGTTGTTTTCTCAGCTGAAGTTTGCCTGCCAATGTTGAGACATCTTGATTTATCTCATAATTTCATCACAGTCTACCCCACTGGTACATTCAGTATCGCAAAGTTTCCGTTCTTACAAAAACTCAAACTACGAAACCAGTCCCCCTACTGGTTTGTAATGCCAATTCAAATCGAAGCGAGAGCTTTTGATAATCCGAACCTGACTTTCCTTGATCTCCGTAGTAACGGACTGAACTTCGGTGATGACGAACAAGTAAGTAGTTACGCTTTTGCAAACTGCAGTAACCTACGGGATTTATTTTTACATTCAAACAATTTTACCTCCGTAGATGGTAACAGATTTTTACTTTTATTTGGAAGCCTACAGTCACTGGTTAATTTGAAAATGCCTGGTTGTAAGTTTGAAACAATATCAAGAAAAATGTTTGCTTATTTCCCTAAACTGACCAGTTTATATCTTTATGATAATATGATTGACAGTATCCCTGACGGTGCCTTTGATTCACTATGGAGTCTTAGGATACTGTTACTTCACAATAACAAAATAAAAACAATAAACGAGGAAACTTTTGGGCAGAATGTACGTTCGAAGCTGTCAGCTTTAACTCTCGCTTCCAATCCCCTTGTATGCTCTTGTGATCTCGTGTGGTTTCAGCACTGGTTTCAGAACACAGGGTCTAATCTCTTCATGGTCAACCGTTTTCGTAAGACAGATTACAAATGTGATAACATTCCAGGGATGACATTAGAGAATTTTTCCATGACTGAACAAGCGTGTCTGATAAGACAGGAGGTCAACCTCCTCATCATTCTGTGCTGCAGTATTTTCATCTTCACTCTGACGTTGGTGACTCTTGTTTTCCGCTATCGCTGGCACATCCGTCTGCTGATGCATGAAGCGTTCCGGGGCCGCGACGTCCTCAGAAGACAACGACTCATGAACAATAACTTTGACTTTGACGTCTTCGTGTCCTATGCCTCAGAGGATCTTCCCTGGGTACGGCAACAGCTCCTGCCAAAGCTGGAAGATGAACTGGGCTTGAGGCTGTGCATCCATGAGAGGGACTTTGTGCTGGGCAGGCACATCGTGGACAACATTGTGCAGTGCGTGGAGAGCAGCAAGAAGATCCTGATGGTGTTCTCCCAGCACTTTGTGCACAGTCAGTGGTGTCAGTTTGAGCTGTCGCTGTGTCTGTCTCACGTCATGGACTATGATGACGCTCTGATCGTGGTGTGTGTGGACAATGTGACCTCACGTCAGATGACGTCAGCCATGATGGGGGTACTGAAAACCACCACGTACATTCAGTGGAGTGAGGAGGAGGATGCTGTTGTCTCTTTCTGGGGACGTCTTTGCCTTGCTCTCCGTGAAATTATCCCTTTTGACGAACAGAATGTATAGTCTCTCTCTCTCTCTCTCTCTCTCTCTCTCTCTCTCTCTCTCTCTCTCTCTCTCTCTCTCTCCTCTCTCTCTCTCTCTCTCTCTCTCTCTCTCTGTCTATCTCCCTCCCTCCCTCTCTCTGTATCTCTGTCTGTCTGTCTATACCTCTGTCTCTCTGTCTCTCTCTGTCTGTCTGTCTGTCTCTCTCTCTCTCTCTCTATCTCCCTGTCTCTGTCTCTCTGTCTCTCTATCTCTGTCTCTGTCTCTGTCTCTGTCTCTCTCTCTCTCTCTCTCTCTCTCTCTCTCTCTCTCTCTCAGTCACGGACACACACACTGTGTTGTAAAATTATTTAGATTAACCACTGTGTTGTGAATAATGTGTATATACTAAAGTGCTTGCACTGCCCTGCATGTACTGCGCTACACACACACACACACACACACACACACACACACACACACACACACACACACACACTTAGGCACACACACTAACACATACCCGCACGCAAGCACACACACACACACACGCACACACGCAGACATATACGCGCACAGACGGATGCACATGTACACGCGCGCTCATGCCGTATACACACACACACGCGCGCGCGCGCTCGCACGCACACACACATACACATGTGCGCGCGCGCGCTCACTCACTCACTCACGCGCACACACTCTCACACGTCACACATTGCACTGGACTGCACAATAGACTCTTCCAAACGGAACTGCATATGATTGTATATATCAGATTATATCATAATGTGTCCATTCAAAATCGATGACATCGACTTGTATTGTTTTGTTTTGGTTTCTCTTATATCACAACGCCACTGACACGTACTGAACTTTTTTTGTTCCGTTGTGAAAAGTGATAATAATAATAATAATAATAACAATTATAATAATAATATTGCTACCGAAACTGTTCAAGTGAACCAGTAAACAACAAAGAATGTGCGTGTGTATTGAAATGCATGCACTGTGCTGAATCTATCGCGCGCACACACAGAAGTTATAGAAACAACTGAACAATATAAATACCTGATAATAATATTCCATAAATTAGGCAGTTTTGAAAAGGCTATGGAACATCTGGCAAAACAAGCCAATAAAGCTTCTCATATTCTTAAAAGATCTTTCAAGAATGAAAACATAGGCATACATATAATATCAAAATTATTTGATAGTCTCGTTTCACCAATACTAACGTATGGAGCAGAAATATGGTTCCCCACTTGTGAAAAAGCAGATGCTACTTTTACCTTTGACAAACTATATAACCATTGTCTCATGAACAAATTTCCTCATGAGCATGTTCATCTAAACTTTTTTAAACAAATACTGGGTGTCCACAAAAAAGCCACAAATTTAGCAATACTTGGTGAAATAGGTCAATACCCCTTAAGTTTAAAAGTGATTTGTCAGGTAATAAAATTTTGGTTTCACATAACACAGGCACGAGAAAATTCGTATATCAAAAGTGTGTATGATGACATGCTTACAGAGGAAACAAAACAGCGAACATGGATTAATTTCGTTGAAATTATATTACAGAATCTTGGTTTAGGACACCTTTGGAATAATCAGTCAACATTCAATATTCATAGACTAAGCCACGTTATAATGAATAAACTAGAATATGGATATGTTTTATTCTGGAAGAGAAACAAATCTGAAATTAAATCTAAACTACTATTCTATAATAAAGTTACTCGTGAATACAGAACAGAGCCTTATTTGCTTGAAGGATATCTTAATTATAATCAAAAACAATCATTGTGCAAATTAAGAATATCCTGTCATGATTTAGCAATAGAAAAAGGCCGATATTTCAACATTCCAAAAGAAAGGAGACTATGTTTACAATGTCAAACAATAGAGGATGAATTTCATTTCTTAGATGACTGCGAATTGTACAAAGAAATTAGAATAAAATTCATACAAAAAATTCAAAATTACATTCCAAATATTATTAAACCCAGTGAGCTAATACTGGAAGACAAACTTGTGGGACTGTTTGGGAAATTTGTCAGTAACTGCTGTCAAAAACGCCGTAGCGTGCAAGAGTGATTCAATGTCTTGTTCAGCATTTATCTTTTTTTTCTTTTCTTTTTTCTTTCCTTTTTTTTCTTCTTTTTTTTTGTGCGTGGTTTCATGTAACTTTGCATGCGTGTCTTATAAACATTGTTCAGGTTTAATTGACATTAAAATTGATTCTGATTCTGATTCTGATTCTGATTCACACACACACACACACACACACACACACACACACACACACACACACACACACACACACACACACACACACACACACACATTCTTACCCATGCATACCGTCGTCACACATTGCATTTGACTGCCCTATCGGTATTGCATATTTCATATTACATCATAGTGTATCCCATCAAAATAGAAGGTATTAAGCTGTACTCTGCTATGTATGGCTTTTCTTTTCCGAAATAATATATATTATGTTATAAAGCTGTCTGTTGTTGCACATGAAATAGCATGCTGGCAAAGTTGATTTCATTGTTATTTTATCTGTTATGAAATAATGATTAAAATCATACGTAAAACCTTAAAAAGAGTGTGCAGTATAGTCTGTGTGATGTATACATGTGAGAGTGTGGTGACCAGCAAGCGAGTCCGCTCTTTGCATGGTAGGTCAGCGCTTCGCTCGTGAGAGTGGGGACAGACAGGGTGACACGCTATACTCACCCCCACTCCCACTTCATTACCCATTCTCCAACAAACCCCATAACCCCCCCACACACACACACACGCACACACACACACCCTCATCCCTACCCTTACTTCCGCTACCGCGCGCGTGTGTGTGTATATATATATATATATATATGTGTGTGTGTATGTGCGTGTGTGTGTGTGTGCGCGCGCGTGCGTGCGCGCGCGTGTGTGTGTGTGTGTGTGAGCAAACAACACAGACAGACAGTCAGCGGGGACATGTCCAGGACAGCAGTGCAAGTGGTCATAATGCACCGTTCATGTCTGAGAAGCACACAACACCGCAACTAATCGGCACTTCAGTTTTGTTTTTTAAGAATTGCACGATCACATCTTGAGGACAAAAAAACGCCCTGGCACAGCCCTACAAAGAAAGCCAATAATTATATATATTGAAGAAAAATTCCAAAAATAATTTTAAATTTTAAAAAGCCTCATATTTCCCCCTTCCAGGAAGAGTTGAAATATGGAATGGAACAACATAATACAGCAAATCATTGCACCCATACAAAAGTTCACACAGACTAGTTTGTTTAAAGCGCCTTTCTGGAACATTCTGAACCATCTTAATCAGTTTTTCTTCACTTCACTTTGGGGAAGTATTTTACACTTACTTAGGGCACTTACACTAGATGTTGGTACACATTTGGCATTGATTTATTTTCATTCTTATTGTGTGTGCGTCTTTGAATGTTTTTACTTAAAAACAGTAGGACATTATTTCGAAAATCGTTTTAATCTGACTGCTCCTGTATTTTCTATCTGATACTCTTTTGTTGCCTGCCTATCTCTCTGTACCTCATTTCTTTTTTCGTGTCTATCACTCAGTTTTTGTTTTGAAGGTCCACTTCCTTTGCGTTAGCTGTGCTTGACTATGTGTGTATGCATATGTATGTGTACATAACTACATGCATGTATATGAATGTGTATTGTGTGTGCGTGTGTTTATGTAAGTTTGTGCCTGCCTATGTGTGCGTATGTGTTAGGGTAGCTGTTAGATACACATGTATGTTAAAATGTATGTATGCAGTGTGTGTGTGTGTGTGTGTGTGTGTGTGTGTGTGTGTGTGTGTGTGTGTGCGTGTGTGTGTGTGCGTGTGTGTGTGTGTGTGTGTGTGTGTGTGTGTAGTCACATTTTGGTGTGTGTATGTAACATAGATATAATGTTTTATGTTAACAAAAGCGTTTTTGTAAAGCACCTAGAGTAGATTTCTGGATAGTGTGCTATATCAGTATCCATTATTATTATTATTGTTTCTCTTTTTTCTTTGTTTTGTTTATGCTTTGTTGTTGTTGTTGTCTTTTTTGTCGTCTTTTTCTTCTTTCTCTTCTTCCTCGTTTTCGTCCAGTATCTAAATACAAGTATGCACTGATATGAGTTTGTTTCTTTGGGGGTTTGGGGGTTTTTTTTTAATTAAATGAAAGACCGACTCCTTAGAATAAATGGAGAAATATGAAAAAGAAAAATAATAAAACGAGGGAGCCCGCACCCTACCCATCCACACCCTCCCCCCCCCCCCCCCCCCCCCCCCCCAAAAAAAAAAGAAAAAAAAACACACACACACAAAAAAGAAAGCCAGTGAGATAGAACCCAGTCAGACACCTGTACTAACCCGTTGCTCTGTAGAAGACCATGCCCCGACACAGACGCGGATGGCCTCCTCATCCAATGGCGTTCAGACAGCACAGTTTACTAACCGGGGGCCTTCAGCGCACAACCATGGCGTACCGCTAAGCCATTTGACTGTCCAGTAAAACAAACAGCAGAAAGTGGTGTCTCCAGTCATAAATCAATAGTATCCAGAACAATCAGCCAAAAAAGTGAGAAAATGGTCTTGGAGATATACCCCTCTATGTGTGTGAAGTTTTCAGCCTTTCACAGTCATTTCCCTTCTTTTGATGTCATCAGTGACGTCACCATGACCCTGAATTATACGGGCGTGGCAGTCAAGGGGTTAAGAATGTCCTGTATTCAGCATTCAGAACGTCCGGGTCAAACACACACAACGCCCTCCATCCTCTGACCATCAGCTGAAGGATGATCAGCCCCCTCTTTTTCCCTTCACCTTCTTCTTCGTGGGCTGCAACTCCCACGTTCACTTGTATGTACACGAGTGGGCTTTTACGTGAAGGACCCTGCCATGTAGGCAGCCGTACTCCGCTTTCGGGTGTTTTCCTTCACCACTTCCTCCTTCTCCTCGTGTTTCTGCTGCTGCTTGTCCTTCTCTGTTTCGCCTCTCTACTCTTCCTCCTTTCTCTCCCTCTCTTTCTTCTTCTTCTTCTTCTTCTTCTTCTTTACTTTTTTATTGTCAGTGGAATATTCCACTTATTCTCCTCATTCGTCGTTTTTCATTATTTCATCTTATTTCATTTTATTCATCTATTTATCCCCGAAAACGGAGTGTGGCTGCCTAGGTGGCGGGGTAAAAACGATCATGCACGTAAAAGCCCGCTCGTGTACATACGAGTGAACGTGGGAGTTGCAGCCCACGAACGAAGAAGAAGATTCATCTATTTTTATGTTTTGTGTTGTTAAATGGGCAGAATTGTAAAAAGGCCTTTATTGTGCCTAACTCTTCACCCATTAAAGACTGATTCATTCATGTGTTGAGTGATGGCCTAGAGGTAACGCGTCCGCCTAAGAAGCGAGAGAATCTGAGCGCGCTGGTTCGAATCACGGCTCAGTCGCCGGTATTTTCTCCCCCTCCACCAGACCTTAAGTGGTGCTCTGGACGTTAGTTATTCGGATGAGACGATAAACAGGTCCCGTGTGCAGCATGCACTTATCGCACGTAAAAGAACCCACGGCAACAAAAGGGTTGTCCCTGGCAAAATTCTGTAGAAAAATCCACTTCGATAGAAAAAAACAAATAAAACTGCACGCAGGAAAAAATGCATAAAAAGGGGTGGCGCTCTCAGTGTAGCAGCGCACTCTTCATAGGGAGAGCAGTCCGAATTTGACACAGAGAAATCAGTTGTGACAACAACAACAAAAGAGAAATACAAATACATATATATGTCCAAGGGAGTGCACCCACAGCCAGCAAAGATGAACGATTCGGACGTGAAGTCACAGACCATCAGAAAACAAACAAAAAAACAAACAAAAAAAACGAAAACGTGCAAACACGTGTGTGGCGATGTAACCCTCTATTGTTTTCGTTAAACAGGTACAGCGATAGCAAGCAGCTTTGTTTCCAGACTGCAAGTAAGACGAGTGGAGTTCCAATCACCGACAGACTATGACGCGTCAAAATACGACATTGCGCAGACGTTGGCAGAGCTGGGCAGGTCGGTTTCAGGTTTTAAATCGTTGTCATAACTTGAGAGGCGAGCAGACAGATATTCTGGCAGACAGAAAGATCGGTTGGCTCTATACACAGACGGAGGCAGAAAGACAGGTGTGAAATGAGGGAGTGACGAAGAAGCATGCATGCAGACAGGAGAGACGGAGAAGGAGAGTGAGAGAGGTGTGTGGACAAAGTGAGAGGGGATGGGGAGAGAGGATGCATGGACTTCAAAATGTTTTCAAGTGTGTGGGAGAAGTGTTACGAAATATGGAACTGAAAATAAAAGTTTGAAAGTTCTTGACTGTTGTTTTCGTTTGCTTTTGGTTTGTTTTTTTGTTTGTTTTGTTTTTGTTTTTGTTTTGTTTTGTTTTGGGGGGGGTTCTTTTGTTTTGTTTTGTTTTGTTTTTGTTTTTGGTGGGGGGGGTTTGTGTGTTTTTTGTTGTTTGTTTGTTTGTTTGTTCTTGTCTTGTTTTCTTGTTGTTGTTTTTCTAAACGTTTTATCACTGCTCTTCATAGCACAAATGCCCAGCAAAAAACAGCAACGTATAATCAGGCCAGATAGGACGCCCAAACGTACAAAAAAGCAAAAAAAAAAGACACCTGTAGAAGAATAATCAACAACGTAACACTCCTGTAGAGCACAGCGTGTGTGTTATCTCTCCCCATGGCTTCCTTCCTCTTGAAAGCCGACACACTACACGACACAATCACGACAACCAAAAGCCGTTCTGTGATAAAAGGGAGCGCACTGCGCTGGAGCTGTCACCGGCCGTGATCCGGAAGTACGTCATTAAGATGTCACTCTGTCGGCAGTAGGACCAGGGGGGCGTGTTGTCAAGGCTGCCATGGGGCGCCTATTGAACTTGACACTGATTACACCTATCTACGTGCCCATATAGTCCACTGACAAGGGCTGGAACAGTGAGAGAATCGTTTTCAATCTCCTCTTAAATACCGACAGACGTGGGAAGGGAGGGAGGGGGAGTGACAAAATGAGAGAACAAAGTGGGAGAGAGTGGGTTGTATGGGAGGAGTGGGGGGAGGGGAGTGAGGGATGAAGGGAAGGGGATGGGGTTTCTGGGTTCAAAGTCAGATCCCGTGACGCCTGTGATTTTGCATGTCGACGTTGAATACGTTAATGCTAATGATAATGACGATGATTGTATTGTTTTGTTGTGCGCTGTATAACTTTTTTATCAAGACAAATTCATATGTGTAAAGCGCCCCTCGTTTTTTGTTTTTGTTTTTTGTTTTTTGCTATTTTTTGTTGTTGTTGTTTTTTGGGGGATGTTGTTGTAGTTGTTTTTCTTCTATATTCTGTTTTTGTCTATGTGCAAGTGTAATTGTTTTTCTTTAAAAGTGGAGGTTGGGGGATTCTAAATAATTATGTTACGAACAACCCTTTTATTGTCTTGGGTTCCTCCACGTTCACTGAAAGCATGCTGCATACGAGACGTCGGTATATCTTCTCATCCAACACCTAGACCATCCATTACTCAAGGTTTGAGTGTGGCGGTGTGAGTAAAACCCCTTGGTTCTCGCTTCCTGGTTGCTGCATAACCGCCAGGCAATGACGATGGTGATAATTATACACCTATCAACTTTTCCAAGACTTTTAGACTGGCACTCAACACAGCTATCCAGATGATGTCCGCACAGTCAAACAGTGGTAGAATAAACGAAACATACATTGCTTTATAAAGCTGTGTCGGTCAATTTATATTCAAGAGAACGAAGAAAAGATTTTATTTGTGAATCATGTTTTCAGTAATCCAAGGGCTATGTGTAATCCATGTTTTCAGTAATCCAAACTTTCACAACAACACAAAGATGATGTCCACATAGTCAAATAGTGGTAAAATAAACGATACATACATTGCTTTATAAAGCTCTTCCGGTCAATTCGTATTCAAGAGAACGAAGATAGGCTATTTGTAATCCATGTTTTTAGTAATCTAAAGGCCATTTGTAATCCTTTTTTTCAGTAATCCAAACTTTCACATGTTCGTTTATTTATTTATTGTCTGTTCATCTAAGATGATGATATTAGACTGAAAATAAAATATATTATTATGATTTTATTATTATCATTTGGATTATTATCATTTCTATCATAATGATGATTGTTATTATTAATTAGAAATCGACATTTCTGTATATTCGAATGAAAAGGGGGGCGGTTGAGGTGAAGGGGAGAGTGGGTGGGGGTGGGGGCAAGGGGGAGTGGACTAAGAAAGGAAGAGAGACAGACAGACAGACAGACAGACAGACAGACAGAGAACAGAATGTGGAAAAGATAGAGTATAATGTCACACGCTTTCAGCCTTAATGACAGACAGCATGCTGTGCCCTGCGGTGGACACGGCCAGCCACATGAAGACACAAGACTGCTCACAACAACAGCAGCAATATAAACAGAACATAAACGGAATTGAACATAGGATCTGTTTCCAGCCTCCGTGACTACTCTGGTACGGTACGAAATAGCCACAGCAAAAATGAATAGATGAATAAATAAAACAAAAATATTACTTTATCACAACAGAATGTCTCCTTGTAAACTTCGGGACTGCTCTCTCCGGGGAGAGCGACACCCCCTTTCTGTCTGCAAGCGTATTATTTCTTTCATCAAAGGGGATTTTTTTTTTTTTTTTTTCTTTTTTTTACATATTTTGCTAAGGACAACCCTTTTATTGCCATGGGTTCTTTTACACGCTTGTTGCACACGAGATCTCAATTTGTCGCCACTTCCGAAAGACTAGCAACACAGACCATCCCTCAAGGTCTAATGGAGGACGAGGAGGGGGAGGATGAGGGGGGGGGGCGGGACTCGAACACGTACACGTATTCGTTTCGTGGTCGGGCGCGGTACCCACAGGGCCACCACAACTCACAACTGACAACAAGAAGAACAAGGAACGGAAAAGTTTGTTACATATTTCTATCCTCCATGACAGGGAGAGAGAGAAGGGGGGGGGGAGTGGAAGAGAAGGAAACAGAGACATAGAGAATGAAAGACAGCAGAAGAGAGAGAGAAAGAGAGAGAGAGAAGAGAAGAGAACAGAGAGACAGAGAGAATAGAAGGGAACAGAGAAAGAAAGAAGGAAGGGAGAACCCCCCCTTTCCCTTCTCACTACCGGCGCCACACGGGGGGATTCCATCCGTTCCTGT
>NC_134877.1:37283098-37285598 GCF_041734735.1 Babylonia areolata | reverse complement strand
TAATGGTAATGATAATAATGATAATAATAATAATGATAACATTAAAAAAAAATTAAAAAAACAGTGAAAGTTATCGAGCCATTTTATTCACCCATTCCTGTGCATGAAAACGACAATGAGATAACACTCAATTCAAAAAAAAAAAAAAAAGAAAAGTAACATTAATTCAGCGTCTTCTTTCCACAAAAGAAAAATTGCTCAAATAATGTTCCAGATCGTACAATCAAAATTTGAAAAAGAAAAAAAAAAGAAAAAAAGAAGTGTACAACCTCTTCTTCTTCTTCTTCTTCTTCTTCTTCTTCTTCTTCTTCTTCTTCTTCTTCTCATCCTTCTCCTTCTCCTTCAGACGTCCTCACGAATGGTGCCACACAGCAGCAGCAGCCAAGATTAGTTTCCCCAGTCTTCTTCCAGAAGAAGAAGAATATATTTAAAAAAAAAAAAAAAAAAAAAAAAGTTGGCAAGAGTAGCATAGCATCTTCCATCTCGTGAGATGGTGCCGATCTCCTTGTAGAAGCGGTGCCAAATACCCCTCACTATTATCGCCACCAGCAGTCGGCAAGGTGAGAAGCGCATCAATAATGCAACCTTCCCAGCACCTGAGGCCACTCTGGTCAATCACATAGGGCAGAGGGGGAGGGAGAGGCAGAAAAAGAGAGGAAGGGAGAGAGGTGGGGAGAGAGAGGTGGGATGAGAAGTGTAGTTGGGAATATGTGAGTTGACGAGAGAAAGAGAGGTGTTGGAAGAGAGAGGAGAGGGGAAGAGAGAGAGGGGGGGGGAGGTTATGCATTATGTGTATTCATTTATGTGTGTGTGTGTATATATATATATATATATATATATATATATATATATAGTTTACACTCTCTTCGTGTCCTGGGCTCCGGTACTTGCAGAAAGCGCTGAGGTACATACCAAGACCGGTAAATATATAAAAATATAGCTTTTTTTTTCTTTCTTTTTTTTTCTGTAAAAACAGCAACAACATGTTCCCTTGCCTGAAGAAGCTGTTTTTTACAGCGAAAATTTGCTGCTTTTTAAGAATACAAGTTTTAAAGACATGCAAAGCCTACTGTTGATATATGTATATATATATATATATATATATATGTGTGTGTGTGTGTGTGTGTGTGTGTGTGTGTGTGTGTGTGTGTGTGTGTGTGTGTGTGTGCTAGAGAAACGTAGAGAAAACTTACACGTGTGTCATAACCCTGTTTGTTCATGTTTACGTACTTGTAAGTGTACGGTGAGTAAGGCGGAGAGAAAGAGAGAGAGAAAGAAAGAGAGAGAGAGAGTAGTAGTAGTAGTAACTATTATAGATAATAGTAGAAGTGGTAGGCAGAGGAGAATCATAGCAGCAAAAGTGGTAGTTTCAAGAACGGATCAACATGCGGGCTGGTCCATACGTGCTGCGCCACGTCTGTTGTTTTGTTTTTGTTGTTTGTCTTTCTTTTGTTAGCTTTGTTTGGCTTTTTGTTGTTTGTTTGTTTGTTTGTTTGTTAGTAAGCGTGCTTCGTTACTGATGTATCTTTGAACGTAATTGTGTCGTCGTCAACGAAAGTCACTTCCTGTGCTCTGTGTCATATATGAGTTGTATGCACAGAATCTGCACTAAAGTTCTGAAGCACATCCATGGACAAATATTCCAGCACCTGAGTAATCAATTGAAGAGCTTCGTACCCACAACGCTTACCCGTTCTCATTAATGTCAGTAGAAATAGCCATATTGGCCTGTCAGAACAGACTTGCAGTATAACTACAGTTGTGAAAGAAACTTTTTCTGAAAATGTCTTACACTGGACGCCGGGAAGCAGACGAAGCGGTGGCCGGGTGGTATAGCGCCCGACCAGGAAACGGTTGTTCACGAGTTCAAGTCCAATATACGGACCGATATTTTTACTCCTTCTCTCTACTAGACCATGGTCTTGGTTGCTCGTATTTCGGATGAAACGATAAGGCGAGGTCCTATGTGTGGCATTCACGTAGACGACTAGCGCGTCTTGGCAAAATCATGCAGAGAAATCTACTTTGATAAGCAAATAAGTTTGTAAGCAGAAAAAAGGGAGAAAGAATAGTTTGATAAGCAAGTGCACTTGCAGGCTGTAAAAAAAATATATGAGTGGCGCTGCACTGAGGCAACCCAAGTTTCACACAAATAAATCTTTGTGTGTGACAAAAAGTAATACAACGCAATACAATATGATAATATATATATATACAATACAACACAACACGATATAATACAATGCAATGCAATGCAATGCAAGTTATGTTCAAGTAGTGGTAGAAGCAGTAGCCTGTGAAGACAGCGGAGTCTGACCTTGTGTTGAGCACACACGAAGTTCAGGATAGGAGAAAGAGAGACAGACAGAGAGAGAGAGAGAGAGTGGGCATTGAACTCACGGACACTGACGACTGCCTGACAGCTAACCACTGCAATTACCATCTCCACCACGACGAGCGACCACGACAACTTGATAATGACAGCCACCACCCACTATTA
>NC_134877.1:37265598-37273098 GCF_041734735.1 Babylonia areolata | reverse complement strand
TTGCACCAATCTGGAACAAATACCAGGGAGCTCTCACATCCTCGGCGCACACTCTTTACCGAGGTCACTGCATCTCAAAATTATGTGTCATGTCTCTTCACGTCTGGTACTGGTTTGGCTTGAGCTGGAATGCACCGGATTGCTTTTAGATTGCTTTTGAACTGATGTAGGTAGAGCTGGGCTTAATTGGTTTTAGACTGTCTGGACAGGACTGGACTGAAATAGACCGGTTTGGACTGTACTGAGTAGCATTGGGTTAGATTGTACTGGGTAGGGTTCAGCTGGATTGAACTGATTGATTTGGACTGCATTGAATGGGACTGAGTTGGGTTCTACGAGATTGGTTTGGACTGTACTGACTAGGGATAGGCTGGATTGAACTGGATTGGTTTGGACTGTACTAGGCATAGCTGGACTGGATTGAACTGGATTGGTTTTGCCTGGACTACGTATGGCTGGGCTGAATTGAACTGGTCTGGCAGGGACTGTACTGTGTATCGCTGGACTGGACTGAACTGGGTTAGTCTGGACTGAACTGGATTGGTTTGGACTAGACTGGGTGAGACTGGACAGGGCTGAACTGGGTTAGGTTTGGACTGGGCTGGGCTGAAATGGAACGGACTCAGCAGGGCTGGTTTGGAATGGACTGGGGTGGATTGCACCGGATTATTGTGTGGGAATGCGTTCGGGTGTTGACTGCTGCGAAATAGATCTCTTTGTTGTTGCACCCAGTCTTGCAGCCTGCGACAGCCACCCAACTCCACCCACCAACCCTTCCACCTTGCCTCCACCCCGACGACTCCTCCACCACATCGTATCTTTCCACCTCCCACCCACCCCCACCCCTCACACACATACAACTCTTTTTTTTTCTTCTTTGTTTTCTTTTTGCATGGAGGAAAAAAGTGTCCTTCATGGCACAGACCCAGACCTCCGAGATAACATGTCAGTTTTGTCAGTTCTCTTTGTGAACATGTTGGGAGCTGTTCGTTGAAACTCTCTGTTGCTTGAGACACACATTCCGTGACCTCTCTCTCTCTCTCTCTCTCTCTCTGTACGTTTCTGTGTCTTCGTCTCTGTTTCTCTGGTTGTTTCTCTGTCTCCGTCTCTCTGTTCGTGAGTATCTGTCTGCCTCCCTGTCTTTGTCTTTGCCTTTGTCTCTCTCTCTCTGTCTCTGTCTCTTTCTTTCTCTCTCACTCTCTCTCTCTTCATTTCTATGTGCTCCCTCTCTACATATCCATCTCCATTTATCTATCTATCTAGCTATCTATCTGTCTCTCTCTCTCTCTCTCTCTCTATATATATATATATATAGCTGTTTATGTATGTATGTGTCTATGTATCTATCTCTGTCTGTCTGTCTGTCTGTCTGTCTGCCTATCCATCTAACTATCTATCTGTTCGTATCATCTGTCAGCCCCGCGTATTCATCTTAACGCATCGTCACTCATCTCGATGCATAAAATTCCACCTCAGACACACAAAGCTCCAGTATATCTGAAGACCATTTGATATTCTCTCTCTCTTCTTCTTCTTCTTCTTCTTGCCCCATCTCTCTCGTCCACCACTACCCCCCCCCTCCCTATCCCCATCTCTCGAAGCTAACCATGTGCGATAATTGTGACAAATGATAGCAGTATCGGGAGGTCGTATTTGACACAGATCATGCGGGCTTCAGGCCTGTGGTTATAATGATTTATTGTCTTCAATGCGTGATGAAATAACGAGAAAAAAAAAGGTTTCAGTTACGAGATGTGAAAATAACGTAAATGGAAGGTGAAGGATGGAGGGGAGATGGAACTGAAATGGTTTGGGGTGACCCCACTGTCTGTCTCCGTGGAATTTGAACAACGTGACCAATGATTGAACTGTCGAAAACAGCCAGAATGGATGAAAGAAGCAATGTCTTAACCAACGGAACAGTGGTAGAGGTACGTTTAACGACCTATTGTCTGACGCCAGTAAGGTCACGTTGTTGAGGGCTTTGGTCTTCTTCAACAGAACGTCCTTCCACTTTCAGCGATATCAGTGGCTTGGGTTTTGGTTCGGTGAAGGTTTCGTTGTTGGAGGAGGGTGAGTCATGGATGTCTGTCTGGGTGGGAGGTCCGTCTGGCGTTCCAAGAGGAAGGTCTGGCTGTGTGAACGGGCGGGGTGAGGGGTGAAATCATTACTTTTTCTTGCAAGGAACCAATGAACACGGTTACAGAATGGATATCCTATACAAGCTTGAGCGCGTGCAGAGGTTTGCATTGAAAATTAAATGAAATGAAATGGCATGAAGTATAAAAAAAACCCATAATAATACTGAAACGGAATAAAAATGAAACTTGCACGTACATAGACTGATGTACGCATTCACCTATCAAGCAATGCAAAATATATATGCTGACAAACAACAAAAAGTATCCGCACTAGTGGTTAACATTTGACATGTGAAGAAACAGAAGCCAAGAGGCAGAGACTTTACTTGTTGATATAAACAAATGAATACGATAATTCATAATACATGATTCTGTGAGGTACTGGTGGCTTCGATCCATATTTACTGAGGGGGGGTTGGTTTTTAAGGACTGGGGTAAACGACAAAACGATTTTCCACCTGTTGGATTTCAAGATAAAGTTGATTACCTGTTGCTGCGGATGGAAAAGTGTGCACACAAAAGAGAAGCCCGGAGCCGTAAAAAGGTATGGTACAGTTTAGGAAGTCACTTCAGGATTAGTGTAAGCAGTATTCTTCAACAACAACAACAACAACAGTACAACAAATAGCATTCTCAACAAACAAGGTTGCGTATACTTCCAATATGGCTGACGTGAATGTAATGTCACGCTGGGGAAAAAACTCTGTGTACTTGATCACTTAACTCTGCCGCCCATTCGCTGACGTAACGTTCAGAACTGCACAGAGCTCACGAGCACGCGTTGTTATTCCGTGAGAGAAAAGCGGGGCAGACTGGGCGAGAAACCTTCCCGTGACAGGGCGGAGAAAGACAAATGCGCCTGTTCCTCAACACTTGCTTAAAAACCTCTTCCTGTCAATTCGGTTTTGCCACGCTGACGCTGTTTTCGCGACGCCGTGATTACATGTGTCTTCCCATTATTTCCTGCAGGATAAAGGGGAGAACCAGAGGGGGACGACTGGAAGTCCGTGAAACTGTATCGGTTGTTTATCTGTTCACACTGTTGTCAGAGAGGGGGGAGGAGGAGGAGGAAGAGGAGGATGCAAGTGAGGAGGAGGAGGATGTGTGTGAGGTAGTGCAGGACTGAGGTTGGTGCTGGAGGGTCAGGACAGGCAGAAGCTCCGGCTGGTTGTCAGACTGCAGGATACTTAGTGTGGTTATGGTGGTGATGTCCTGGGCAAGGTTGGTTGTGTGGGTGCAGGGCGTCTCGGTTCGCTTTGGTTCGGTTCGGGTCAGCCGAGTGCAGAGCGGGGTAGTAGCTACGTGGAGGAGAGGGTGTGAGCGTTGTACTCATTTCACCTGGCTTCTGTTGTGATCTTCAGGGGTGTTTGGCTCTCAGGACTCTGTGTGTGTGTGTGTATGTGTGTGTCTGTATCTGTGTGTGTGTGTGTGTTTGCATACATCCCTTTCTCCTTCCCATGATAATGCAGAAATATCCCACATAAAATACAGAAGGACAGGAGTGGGGAGGAAGAGGCACACACACACACACACACACACACACACACACACACGCACGCACGCACACGCTCACGCACACACACAACCGAACATTCCTTTTCTCAAGTCTATTTCCACTCAGTCAACACTACTGCATACAACAGCCACTCAAGTCCCAAAGCGCTTGACTTAACAAAAGATGACGATGGAACGCAGCATGTCAGTCCCAGAGGAAGAAGCCATGCCACACAAAACAAACAAGCAGCAAGGCATGCTAGCAACCCAAACAGCTGTCCGACCCCTTTACTTTCACGTCCCCCGTGATTCACTCTGCTCATTCACCTCACCTCACCTCACCGGCCCCACCACCACAATACCGCAGAAAACTGATATTGAATTAAATACAGTGACGAAAACATGTCGCCCTCCACTGAAAAGAAAAAAAAAACCTTGTTTCTTTTCAGTGACCTCCCTCATTTGTCAACATGGAAATGATGAGGGTCAGATGAAGTCACGTACTCCGAGGCAATGTTGTTGGGGTTTTTTTCTTCTCATTTTACTTTCTTTTCTCCATCGCCGCAGCTGCAGCTGGGAGAAATGACTGATGAATAGCGTTAGACCAATTCGTCTGTTTTATCAAATAATAAATTTTGGAGCGTGATTTTGTTGAGCATGGCCTTGATGATATGCAGCTGTGACAGCGACAGGCATGTGGGAGAGACGCCTGATGTATATATTTGTGTTTGGTTCCTACCACGGCATTTGTTGTCATAAGCATTGTGGTGGTTTGACAAGGACAGTTTTTGGCGAAGAACACAAGAATGGATTTGCGTACACCGCAGACGTGTCCATTGAGCAATAACGGTTAGCGACCGGACAGAAAAGAGATAGAACACACACACACACACACACACACACACACACACACACACGCGCGCGCGCGCGCACACACACACACACACACACACTCATCCTTCTTCAATTGTCCCCATAAACCGCCATTCTTTCTCACATGCATACAAGGCCGTGGAAACTTCTAAATAAAAATAAATTACTCTGTTCCCCCACCCGGCACCCCCAAAAATGCCACGCTGCCTTCGCCAGTGGCTGAGCCACCGCCTGACTTTCTTGAGCTTAAAAAAAAAAAAAGAACGTGGAAGTGAAAGTACATTTCTGTTGATAAGATAGCTGGGTTGAGAGGAAGCGAGGCGGCTCAGTGAGGCACCACACAGAATGGTCCTACCACCACCACCACCACTACCACCACCACCAGGCACAATGCAGTCATTGGGTCCTCAGTGAGGGAGGAATCCATTCAGCTGTCTCCACTGGCACTGATCCCCCTCCACCCTCCCTCCTCTACACCCACGCCCTGGTACTCCACCCTACCCCCTACTTGCAAGACCTCCAACCCCCCCACCCACCCCCCGCCCTCCGAGTCCCCATACCCCCTCCTGCCCCACCCACCCCGGGTACTCATTGTCAGAAAGGCGAGGGCCTGGTTCGTAACGTGGAGGCGCCAAGGTTCTGACGGGTTGTCAGGCTGCAGTTCCTTGTCTCAACCCCCCTCCCCGACCCCCCTATCCCCCTTCCTCCACCACCACCATCACGCCCACCCCCTCTTCCGCTCCCCGCCCCCCCTCACAACACACACACTTTGCCTGAGCGTACTTCCGCCCTTCCCTTGGTCCCTCACTCGCCCCCCACCCCCCACCCCCCGCCCCCTCCCAGCCCTTCCCTCTCTCTCTTCCCGCCCCAACGGGCTTCCCGTGCGTGCCCCTGGCCCGGCCAGATGGCGCTGCGGTTGTGTCACGTGATGTCCTGTCAGCGGTGACGTACGTGTCAGTGAACACGGTTTTGTTCGTTCCGGCCCTCAGTTCACAGCACAATCATGTGTAAGAATGGGCTAATCTTGCTTGGACCTTGTGACATGGGGGAAAATAAATGAGCTCTCTCTCTCTCTCTCTCTCTCTCTCTCTCTCACTCCTTTTTTTTTTTTTTTTCCTTATTCTGTATTAGGTTCTGTCTCTCCGATTCTCTCTGTCTCTCTGTCTCTGTCTCTCTCCCTCTCTCTCTCTCGCTCGTTCGCTCTCTCTCTTTATCTACCTATCTCTGATATATGATTATATGTATGTCTGCCTCTGTGTGTGTGTGTGTGTGTGTGTGTGTGTGTGTGTGTGTCTTTCTACCTACCTACCTACATATCTCTGATATATAATATGTATGTGTCTGTCTGTGTGTGTGTGTGTGTGTGTGTGTGTGTGTGTGTGTGGTGTGCGTGCGTTTCTCTCTCTCTGTCTGTCTCTCTCTCTCTCTGTCTGTCTCTGTCTGTCTGTCTGTCTGTCTGTCTGTCTGTCTGTCTGTCTCTCTCTCTCTCTCTCTCTCTCTCTCTCTCTCTCTCTTATCACCGCTCTGCCTCAGAAGACAATTTGTCATTTCAACGAAACAAGCTACGCTGGGCAAATAATACTTATTGAATTGAGCTGGCCCAGACCCGTCGAAATTAAATGTCATTCCAATAACTAGCGTGCCACAAACGAAAGTCGTGCCACTCACTGCAATCAAACGATTGGTTTGATTTTTTTCTCTTTTTTTTTCTCTTTTTTTTTCTTCTTTTTTTTACGCACAGCTCACACATCAGAATGACAGCATGGCGACGCAAAGGTAAGGTATGTTGCCCGTTCAATTTTTTTCCACCTCAGATGCGTAGGTATTAATAATAATAACTGTTGATGGCGTGGAATTTTGGGGCGTTGTCTGTGAAAACGCCGGGGATAATGACAGCGCTGGCATTTTGAATTTAGTACAGGTTTATCTTGACGAAGCGATGCAGATTTGTCATCCATCTTCATATCAAAATGCCGTGGAAATGAAAATATGTCCGCTTCTCGTCCCGCTAGGTACAGACAATAGACAATAGTAGCAATAGAAACATCCACAACAACAATAACAGGCAATCTTGTAATAAGTTTTCCGTCGTGTAATATAAAATAATATTATGTTCACTCGTTTTGGGACAAAGCATTAAAATTGACAATATCAATCGTGTCAGTAACACCAGCAACAGCAAGTAATCGTCGCATCATCATCAGTTCGACTGAGACTATTCAAAGGAGAATGGATGTGATGATGAAAGCGGGCGCGTTTTCTTTCATTGATGAGTGACAGTTAATCTGAGGGCGCGAACTGAATTTCACTTTTCAGTCAATGCTTGTTGTATTGTAACTGAACCGCCTGTCGGAACCAATGACCACAAGTTCAACAACAAAAAAACAATTGGTCGGATTGATATGAAGACAGCGCCTCTCTCTCTCTCTCTCTCTCTCTCTCTCTCTCTCTCTCTCTCTCTCTCTTTCAGTATCTTCCCCTCCCTCTCTCTCTCTCTCTCTCTCTCTCTCTGTATCTCCCTCCCTCCCTCTCTCTCTCTTTCAATATCTCCCCTCTCCCTCCCTCTCCCTCTCTCCCTTTCTCTCTCCGAAACGCGTCATTCTATGCATATTTCATTTGTGTTTCAGTTTAAGTGGTACTTTTGTTTCAAAAATCAAAATGAAACAGGAATAAATCTGTCACAATTTTTTTTCTACTCCAGTTTTATGCACGTACGTATGACAACGTCTTCCGGAGGACAGAAGTGGACCAGCGGTTGTCTAGTGGTAATGCGCCCTCTACGGACCGGGGTTTGTACTCGCTCCTCCACTAGACATTGAGTGGTAATCTACTTCTTGTTCGTTCGTGGGCTGCAACTCCCACATTCACTCGTGTGTACACGAGTGGGTTTTTACGTGTATGACCGATTTTACCCCGCCATGTAGGCAGCCATACTCCATTTTTGGGGGGTGCATGCTGGTTATGTCCTTGTTTCCACGACCCACTGAACGCT
>NC_134877.1:37240598-37260598 GCF_041734735.1 Babylonia areolata | reverse complement strand
TCGAGTGAAATCTATCAACGACCTGTTAGCTTTTGCTGTCAAAGTGATCTTTTTCGTTGCTTTCGTCAAAACTGATCGGAATGCAACCTCTGCTTTAACTTTCATCCGGCAAAATCCATACGATACTAATCAATCTGCGTATCACACATACATACATGCATACATAAGCATATGCATGTTCATAATCATAATACTTACATTCATGAAAAAAAGCATATAAATATACAAGGGAAAAAGAAAAACAGACAGACAGACAGGCAGACAGACAGAGAGATGCCGAGTGGGCGAAAAGGGAACGGCAGGAATTAAGGCAAAACAGAACGAGGAGCTGTCAAACACTCAAGTGGCCATTGAGGGTGGTGGCACGATCATAAACTGGGCGAAAGGGGAATATAGGCGAATCGGACCTGCACCATCTGAAAGTCGAATGGGTATCGGACACTGCTGTCAAGCATGAATCGTACTGCACAATCGTATGACGATACCCTATCCGATGGTCGATCGACCTCTTTAGACTGATGGCCCAGCGCCTGCAAATTTCGGTCATGAAACAGCCTGAATTTTCTCTTCCACTTCCACTTTATCTCGCCCCTCTAGTAGTAGCAGAAACCTTGCATGTTGGTCTGTAGTGCTAAGTGTTTCGGAGAAGATGCTACATCCAGGAATGACAATGCGCTCTGCAGAAATGTTTAAAGAAGAACACTCGGTGACAAAAGTATATTGCCCCGAAAACAAAAACCATTTCACTGCCATGTTCAATGAAGTGCTAGCCTATCTCCTTTCCTTGTCTCTTTTCTGTCTCGCTGTCTCGCTTGTCTCTCTGTCTCTGTCTGTCTGTCTGTCTGTCTGTCTGTCTCTCTCTCTCTCTCTCTCTCTCTCTCTCTCTCTCTCTCCTTTTTTAGATTCCTTTCTTGCTTTCTGTGTGTGTGGCAGGGGGTGGACGTGGGGGTGAGTATACGTGTGCATGCGTGTGTGTGTATGCCTGTGTGTGCGTGCTTTTTGTGTTTTGTTTGTGTGTGTGTGTGCGGGGGGGGGCGGATATGTGTGTGTGCGTGTGTGTGTCTGTGTTTGTCTGTGTGTCTCTGTGTGTATGTCCCCTGCTGTCATCCCTTGACACTAATCAACTGTGGGCCTGGCCAGTGTCCGTAGTAATGCCCCCATCCTTCTGGCCATGTCAGTCCGGCGCTAGATACCTCCCCCCGGGTAAGGGTTAAATGTCATCCCCCCCCCCTCCCACCGCCCCTCAACACACACACACACACACACACACACACACACACACACACACACACACACCCCTGCCCCGGTCTCCCTCCTCCCGGGCCTCAGATACCCCCCCTTCCCCACCACCACCCAGTGTGAGGTAGACGTAAAACTAAGGTTGATAGATGGATGGCACTGTAAAACCAGGAGATGGGGGCTCCCGTGAGAGAGGAGGTCGTCGCCGCTTTGTTTTTGTTGTTGTTGTTGTTGTTTTTCTGGCGGATAGCACCACAGGACTCTGTCCCACCGCTCCGAGAGGAGAGGGGAGGGGAGGAGAGAGAGCGTACTGGAACTTATTTTGCCGAGGAAATTACAAGGTTTTTTGTTGTTGTTTTTATTAAAGTAACGTCAGAGCTGATTGCTGGAATTAGGACGAAACGTCATGTACCATAAGGAGAGACAGACAGACAGAGGGAGAGACAGACAGACAGACAGAGGGAGAGAGAGACAGACAAACAGGAGACAGACAGACAGAGACTGAGAGGCAGACAAACAACGCTAGTCATTTTTTTCCGCCCACCACCGTAGGAGGTCAAGCAATTGGAAAGAATGATTGAATTTAGAATATTCACTTTTCGTTTTTATTTACTACCTTCTTCTTCTTCTTCTTCTTGAGGTTGGGGTGTCTTCGTTTGGTTTTTCTGGCGGGCTAAGAGTATGATGGATTTTCATCCCCGGACGAGGTCGTGTCGGATCGAGTTGGGCTTGGTTGCATTGCATGAAGTGGTTGAGTAAGGTTGCGAACGCATGTTCCAGTTTGTGTATGTGAGAGAAAGATTTTAAGAGGGAGTTATGTCTCTCTTGGCTTTGAACGTCTTTTTGTACATGTATTTTATTTATGTATTTTCATATTAATCTTGGAATCGCTTGAAGAACAGAGCAAGAGCGCGGGCCTGCAAGCTTGTTTAGATATGCTGTGTATAGTATAGTGCGTTGCGTTGTTTTCGCACGTGTGGAGTTGTGTCACTATAAGGTGATAACATTGTGCCGGTACCGCTACCACCATAGAAGAAATAACAGCTAAACTGTGGCACAAACATCAGCACCTTCAGCAACGACATTTTTGACCTACATGTAATACGATTCTGTACATCGGTAGCTTACATACTGAAAATTGCACAATTATGGCGTCAGTCTGTTTCAGACCCAACACTATCTTTATCCAAAACGATCTATGCGATATTGACTTTAACTATTTACTGTTGAAGTATATATGATAGCGTAACCAACTCTCCCACGTTCCTTGCTGAATGTTTGATTCTGCATTATGTTCATGTCTGGAATCACAACATCACATCCTCATATGGCTTTTATCTCCATCCACCTATCAGCCCCCCTCACCCCCCCACCCCCCACCCCCACCACCCCGCCCCCTCAAACAAAACTTAACAGAAGACAAGACAAGACAAATGGTTTATTGGCTTAAGCCTTGCTCATATCAGGGGAGGGGGGAAAGGGGAAATCAAAAGCACCAAAACACATGTAAAATGTTCTTCCACACTCTCCGATACACACATACGCGCACACTTAACAGAAGACTACTTGTATAAGAACATGCAACTTAGAACTTACGACCTATGAACTTGACCAACCAGCCCACCCACCTCACTCACACCCACATCTCTCTCTCTCTCTCCAAGCCTCAACTTCACTTTTTTTTTGGGGGGGGGGGGAGGGAGAGGGGGGGTGATGGGTTGCATTTCATGTAATCCAAGCGCGTATGGGTGTTGCTGGACCTTGTTAGCAAGTGCGCGTGCCCAAACGTGAGAGAAAGAGAGAGTCAAAGGGGGGAGAGTGTGTGTGTGTATGTTAGTGAGTGAGTAAGTGTCCACGAGCGCATTATTTTGTGTACTTTGTGATTCATTCATTATTATGTCGATTTTTTTTTTTTATCCACTCCTTTGATATAGACCTAGCGAAAATAAACCTTTGTCATTGTCATGGTCATACTCTATCCCTCCTTCCCTCTCTTTCACCCCCTCCCCTCTCTCTCTCTCTCTCTCCCTCATTCTCTCTCCCACCCTCTCTCTCCCTCCATCCGGACGTCCCTCTCCTCCAGCCAGTGTTGACTCAGTTCCCACCTTCCACATACACACAAACACACTGGGGACCTGTAGCACGACACTGTATGTCGCCACATCAAAGGCAGGGCAACGGAAACACAGAAGAGAAGAGGTGAGAGGGTAGTGTGTGTGTGTGTGTGCGTGTGTGTGTGTGTGTGTGTGTGTGCAAGTGTGTGTGTGTGTGTGTGTGTGTGTGCGTGTATGTGTGTGTGTGTGTGTGTGTGCAAGTGTGTGTGTGTGTGTGTGTGTGGAAGGGGGGGGGTTGTTGTTGGAAAGGGGAGGCAATGTGCGGTGTTTGTCCAGCTTCCACAGTGCCCGGCCCCTCCTGTTTTCAGTGAAAACACCCCCTCGTTGCCGCGCCGCCCGCATGCGCTCTGTGTGCGGAAGGGGAGGTGGGCATAGTGAGGGTCGACCTTGTTGCGGCATATATTGTCGCCGGACATATGTTATTGTCGCACACGCATACCCACACCCATACCCATACCCCTGCCCAACCTCCATTCCACCACCCACCCACCCACCCCACACACACATCCCCCCCCCCCTTCCCCAAAACACACGCTCACCTTCCTATTGTAGCTCAAAATGTCGCCGGCATACACTGTCCCATTGTCGCCGGACACATGTTATTGTCGCACACGCATACCCCCAAACATCCCCCCCACCCCCCGGACACACACAAACACACCTATTGCAGCACATATAATTTTTTTTTATTGTCGCTGGCATAATTACATTGTTGCCAGTGCAGTTGGTTGTTGTTTGTTTGTTTTGGTGGGGTTTTTTTGTGTGTTTTTTGTTTGTTTGTTTTTAGGGGGGGGGGGGGTGTTGTTGTTGTTGTTGTTTGTGACACTTCCAGTATAAATTGTCGTCGGCGATAGTTTGCGCCGAAGTTCGACAATATAGGCCGTGAGGGGTCGGCACATATCGTCGCTGGCGACAATATACACCCGGCGACAATAATTATATGGAGCAACACACCTCACCGTATCGCACTCGGACGCTGCTCGGACGCTATGACGGTTTTGGTTAGGTTGGATGTATTTCATTACTCAGATTTTTCCGTTGTTTTTTTGTTGTGTTGTTGCTTTTTGTGTGTGCCTTTGTTTGTTTGGGGGGGTGGGGGGGGGTTGTTGTTGGGTGTGGGAAATGGAGGTGAGGAGTGGGGGGAGAGAGTGGCACGGGGGATGGTGGAGAGCAGGGGACACCTGTTGCTTTCAGTGCAGTGTTGATGTGTGCTAGCCTTCCCGAACACCCGTTTGTGTACTACACGTTGTCTATACGTATCAGTGGTGAGACAATACCAGGGACGTCAGATACGTTCTCCAGTAATACTTAGTGGTTAGTTGGTTGGTTGGTTGGTTGGTTCTCCAGTAATACTTAGTGGTTAGTTGGTTGGTTGGTTGGTTGGTTCTCCAGTAATACTTAGTGGTTAGTTGGTTGGTTGGTTGGTTGGTTCTCCAGTAATACTTAGTGGTTAGTTGGTTGGTTGGTTGGTTGGTTCTCCAGTAATACTTAGTGGTTAGTTGGTTGGTTCTCCAGTAATGCTTAGTGGTTAGTTGGTTGGTTGGTTGGTTCTCCAGTAATACTTAGTGGTTAGTTGGTTGGTTGGTTGGTTCTCCAGTAATGCTTAGTGGTTAGTTGGTTGGTTGGTTGTCCAGTGATACTTACTGGTTGGTTGGTTCTCCAATTATACTTACAGGTTGGTTGGTTCTCCAGTAATACTTACTGGTTGGTTGGCTGGTTCTCCAGTTATACTTACTGGTTGGTTGGCTGGTTCTCCAGTAATACTTACTGGTTGGCTGGTTCTCCAGTAATACTTACTGGTTGGTTGGTTCTCCAGTAATACTTACTGGTTGGTTGGTTCTCCAGTAATACTTACTGGTTGGTTGGTTCTCCAGTTATACTTACTGGTTGGTTGGTTCTCCAGTAATACTTACTGGTTGGTTGGTTGGTTCTCCAGTTATACTTACTGGTTGGTTGGTTGGTTCTCCAGTTATACTTACTGGTTGGTTGGTTCTCCAGTTATACTTACTGGTTGGTTGGTTGGTTCTCCAGTAATACTTACTGGTTGGTTGGTTCTCCAGTTATACTTACTGGTTGGTTGGTTGGTTCTCCAGTTATACTTACTGGTTGGTTGGTTGGTTCTCCAGTAATACTTACTGGTTGGTTGGTTGGTTCTCCAGTTATACTTACTGGTTGGTTGGTTGGTTCTCCAGTTATACTTACTGGTTGGTTGGTTGGTTCTCCAGTTATACTTACTGGTTGGTTGGTTGGTTCTCCAGTTATACTTACTGGTTGGTTGGTTCTCCAGTAATACTTACTGGTTGGTTGGTTGGTTCTCCAGTAATACGTACTGGTTGGTTGGTTGGTTCTCTAGTTATACTTACTGGTTGGTTGGTTCTCCAGTAATACTTACTGGTTGGTTGGTTGGTTCTCCAGTAATACTTACTGGTTGGTTGGTTGATTCTCCAGTAATACTTACTGGTTGGTTGGTTGGTTGGTTCTCCAGTAATACTTACTGGTTGGTTGGTTGGTTCTCCAGTTATACTTACTGGTTGGTTGGTTGGTTCTCCAGTAATACTTACTGGTTGGTTGGTTGGTTCTCCAGTTATACTTACTGGTTGGTTGGTTGGTTGGTTCTCCAGTTATACTTACTGGTTGGTTGGTTCTCCAGTTATACTTACTGGTTGGTTGGTTCTCCAGTAATACTTACTGGTTGGTTCTCCAGTAATACTTACTGGTTGGTTGGTTGGTTCTCCAGTAATACTTACTGGTTGGTTCTCCAGTTATACTTTCTGGTTGGTTGGTTCTCCAGTAATACTTACTGGTTGGTTCTCCAGTAATACTTACTGGTTGCTTGGTTGGTTCTCCAGTAATACTTACTGGTTGGTTGGTTCTCCAGTTATACTTACTGGTTGGTTGGTTGGTTCTCCAGTTATACTTACTGGTTGGTTGTTTCTCCAGTTATACTTACTGGTTGGTTGGTTGGTTCTCCAGTTATACTTACTGGTTGTTTGGTTCTCCAGTTATACTTACTGGTTGGTTGGTTGGTTCTCCAGTTATACTTACTGGTTGGTTGTTTCTCCAGTTATACTTACTGGTTGGTTGGTTGGTTCTCCAGTTATACTTACTGGTTGGTTGGTTCTCCAGTTATACTTACTGGTTGGTTGGTTCTCCAGTTATACTTACTGGTTGGTTGGTTGGTTCTCCAGTTATACTTACTGGTTGGTTGGTTCTCCAGTTATACTTACTGGTTGGTTGGTTCTCCAGTTATACTTACTGGTTGGTTGGTTGGTTCTCCAGTAATACTTACTGGTTGGTTAGTTCTCCAGTTATACTTACTGGTTGGTTGGTTGTTTCTCCAGTTATACTTACTGGTTGGTTCTCCAGTAATACGTACTGGTTGGTTGGTTGGTTCTCCAGTTATACTTACTGGTTGGTTGGTTGGTTCTCCAGTTATACTTACTGGTTGGTTAGTTCTCCAGTTATACTTACTGGTTGGTTGGTTGTTTCTCCAGTTATACTTACTGGTTGGTTCTCCAGTAATACGTACTGGTTGGTTGGTTGGTCCTCCAGTTATACTTACTGGTTGGTTCTCCAGTTATACTTACTGGTTGGTTGGTTGGTTCTCCAGTAATACTTACTGGTTGGTTGGTTGGTTCTCCAGTAATACTTACTGGTTGGTTGGTTGGTTCTCCAGTAATACTTACTGGTTGCTTGGTTGGTTCTCCAGTAATACTTACTGGTAGCCAGTAATACTTAGTGGTTGGTTGGTTGGTTGGTAACCTGGTTGATTGGATGGTTGGTTGCCTTGAAAAAAAAAATTGCAGACACTTTTTTAACAGATAATTATTGGTTGTTTCTTTGTGATTGATTTTCATGTGGTTGATGTGGTCTTTTTTTTAGAATCTTGATAACTAAACTGGGCAAAAAGCTAGGGTGGGTGGGTGTTCTTTAGTTTTCATCGCGCGCGTGTGTGTGAGAGAGAGAGAGAGAGTCTGTCTGTCAGAGAAAGAGAGAGAGGAGGAGGGAGGGAGAAAATGTCTCCAACATTAGAAAACTCCTTCCCTCTCTCCTTCTCCTCCCCTTCTCTCTCTCTCTCACACACACACACACACACACACACACACACACACACACACACACACACCTCCCCTCTCTCACACAGCCCACTAAGAGAAACGAGTGGAATGTTCTCATGATGAAATACTGTCGGACTGAGGCAAACGGTGATTGTGAAACAGCATCCCACGGCGCTCCGCCACCAGTGTCTTTGATCTAGTCACAGTGGCCACGGAGACTCCGTATGAACAGTGACGCAATGAGAAAGAACACACTGCCGGTACATTATGACAAGAGGTGATTTCACTCTTTCGTCATCAAATGGAAACTGCCTTTACAGGCGTCATAATTATCTACGTTCACTCTGTGGACATTTCTCAATAAAGTGCTTCTGTGTTCAGTCAGTTCTCTCAGGGGTCTGGTGTTCTTCATCACCTTTTGAAGTTTGGTCACATCAAAGCAGGAAAATGAATGAACGAGCTCCTTTATACACGTCCGTCCACGGAATGGAAAGAAGCGAAAAGGCAAACAGGCGCAGAGCACAGCGCGGCATGCTTGAGCGCGAGAACACACACACGGCAGACACACACACACACACACACACACACACACACACACGCACGCACGCACGCACGCACGCGCGCGCGCACACAACCACACACACACCACACACACACACACACACACACACATTCGAGTCCTTTTCTTCCACACACACACACACACACACACACACATTCGAGCTCCCTCTTTCTTTTCCGCACACACACACACACACACACACACACACACACACACACACACACACTTTCGAGCTCCTTCTTTCTTTTCCGAAAAACACAATTTCATTTGGAAATGGAGTGATTTTTTTTTTCTTTTAACACCCCCCCCCCCCCCCTCCCCCCACTCCCCCCGGCCCCACCACCCCCAAAAAAAAAAATCTTTAAAAACTTGTTTTTGTTTGTTTGTCGTTTTATCACTCGTCATCTGCTGTCAACCCTTGTCACGGAACAACAATGAAAAAAAAGGAGGATAAAAATGAAGCTAAAGAAGTTGACAGAGCGGCAGAAAAAAACGGAAAGAAACTAGGACACAAAGCAATAGGCTACACAAGGGGAAAAGAAAGAAACTAAGACACAAAGCAACAGGCTACATAAGGGGAAAAGAAAGAAACTAAGACACAAAGCAATAGGCTACATAAGGGGAAAAGAAACTAAGACACAAAGCAATAGGCCACATACGGGGAAAAGAAACTAAGATACAAAGCAATAGGCCACACAAGGGGAAAAGAAAGAAACTAAGATACAGAGCAATAGGCTACATAAGGGGAAAAAAAGAAACTAAGACACAAAGCAATAGGCTAAATAAGGGGAAAAGAAAGAAACTAAGATACAGAGCAATAGGCTACATAAGGGGAAAAGAAAGAAACTAAGACACAAAGCAATAGGCTAAATAAGGGGAAAAGAAAGAAACTAAGATACAAAGCAATAGGTCACATAAGGAGAAAAGAAACTAAGATACAAAGCAATAGGCTACACAAGGGGAAAAGAAAGAAACTAAGATACAGAGCAATAGGCTATATAAGGAGAAAAGAAAGAAACTAAGACACAAAGCAATAGGCTACATAAGGAGAAAAGAAAGAAACTAAGACACAAAGCAATAGGCTACATAAGGAGAAAAGAAAGAAACTAAGACACAAAGCAATAGGCTACATAAGGAGAAAAGAAAGAAACTAAGATACAAAGCAATAGGTCACATAAGGGGAAAAGAAAGAAATTAAGATACAAAGCAATAGGCCACGTAAGGAGAAAGAAAGAAACTAAGATACAAAGCAATAGGCCACGTAAGGAGAAAGAAAGAAACTAAGATACAAAGCAATAGGCCACATAAGGGGAAAAGAAAGAAATTAAGATACAAAGCAATAGGCCACGTAAGGAGAAAGAAAGAAACTAAGATACAAAGCAATAGGCCACACAAGGGGAAAAGAAAGAAACTAAGATACAGAGCAATAGGCTACATAAGGGGAAAAGAAAGAAACTAAGATACAGAGCAATAGGCCACACAAGGGGAAAAGAAAGAAACTAAGATACAGAGCAATAGGCTACATAAGGGGAAAAGAAAGAAACTAAGACACAAAACAATAGGCTACATAAGGCGAAAAGAAACTAAGACACAAAACAATAGGCCACATACGGGGAAAAGAAACTAAGATACAGAGCAATAGGCCACGTAAGGAGAAAGAAAGAAACTAAGATGCAAAGCAATAGGCCACACAAGGGGAAAAGAAAGAAACTAAGATACAGAGCAATAGGCCACGTAAGGAGAAAGAAAGAAACTAAGATACAGAGCAATAGGCCACGTAAGGAGAAAGAAAGAAACTAAGATACAGAGCAATAGGCCACGTAAGGAGAAAGAAAGAAACTAAGATACAGAGCAATAGGCCACGTAAGGAGAAAGAAAGAAACTAAGATACAAAGCAATAGGCCACGTAAGGAGAAAAGAAAGAAACTTAGATACAGAGCATTAGGCCCACAAGGGGAAAAGAAAGAAACTAAGATACAGAGCAATAGGCCACGTACGGAGAAAGAAAGAAACTAAGATACAAAGCAATAGGCCACATAAGGAGAAAGAAAGAAACTAAGATACAGAGCAATAGGCCACGTACGGAGAAAGAAAGAAACTAAGATACAAAGCAATAGGCCACATAAGGGGAAAAGAAAGAAACTAAGATACAGAGCAATAGGCCACGTAAGGAGAATAGAAAGAAACTAAGATACAGAGCAATAGGCCACGTAAGGAGAAAGAAAGAAACTAAGATACAGAGCAATAGGCCACGTAAGGGAGAAAGAAAGAAACTAAGATACAGAGCAATAGGCCACGTAAGGAGAATAGAAAGAAACTAAGATACAGAGCAATAGGCCACGTAAGGAGAATAGAAAGAAACGAGACTGACAAGGAAAGGGAGAAAAGTGTGAAGAACTTATGGAAAGAAATTTGAAAAAGGAAAATAATAATAATAATAAAGGAGATGGATAAAAAATAAAACCAAATCAAAAGGCAGAATGAATGTTTAAAAACAGAAGCGTCAATGTTTTGTTTTGAATATACATATATGTCGAAATGAACTAAATTATTTTAAAATAATAATAATAAAAAAGGGTAGCAATATCAACATTCTGTTTTAGATATACATATGTGTCGAAATGAACTAAATTAAAAGGCGGAACGAACTTGTGAGAGTAGAATTATTTGAAAGATTTATTTAGATATACTATTTATTCAGATATACACTAATAAGAACATGGAAAAGAAAACGAATGCGGAGATACGGTAAACATAAAAACAATGCAAATCAAGGCGAAAAGAAGAGGCGTAGAAGATAAGAAAAAAAAACTGAAGAGAAAAAAAAAAGATGAAAAGCGTTTTGAAGGTCCACAGAATATATTGCCATTTATTGATCAACACGTGAAAATTCTTCAGATTCAAGTAAATATAAGTTTTTACTTCTGTGTGTGTGTGTGTGTGTGTGTGTGTGTGTGTGTGTGTGTGTGTGTGTGAGTCTCTGTCTCTCTCTCTCTCTCTCTCTCTCTGCCATAGTTACACTTCCCTTGCTATAATAAGGAGGAAGGTGGCAGAATGGTTAAGACGCTCAGCTGCCAATACAGAGAGTCCGTGAGGGTGTGGGTTCGAATCCCGCTCTCGCCCTTTCTCCTAAGTTTGACTGGAAAATCAAACTGAGCGTCTAGTCTTTCGGATGAGACGACAAACCGAGGTCCCGTGTGCAGCACGCACTTGGCGCACTGAAAAAGAACCCACGGCAACGAGAGTGTTGTCCTCTGGCGAAATTACGTAAAATGAAATCCACTTTCATAGGTACACAAATATGTAAGCATGCACTCAAGGCCTGACTAAGCGCGTTGGGTTATGCTGCTGGTCAGGCATCTGCTCAACAGATGTGGTGTAGCGTGTATGGATTTGTCCGAACGCAGTGACGCCTCCTTGAGAAACTGAAACTGAAACTGAAACTGCTATAATAATGTTCTCCCATTATTGCTCTGTGTATCTCTGTCAGTATACTTGTGCACCGTTATGTTTTTATGTGTGTGTTTCTTATCACTGTATATGTGTAGCCAAGCGAAAACAATAGAAAACCCTGTTTGTGACTGGCTTCTATAATGATATATGTTCTTGGCCTGTGCGCGGGGATTCTTTCCTATCATTTATTTCAGTCAATCATCATTCATTTCTTTTGTACCGTACCCTTTCCCATAATAACTATACCACTCGGGTACACGGCTGCATATGTTGTAACCATCATGTTTATGCCGTTATCAATATTAAGTATTGTGTAGACCCTAGACAAGGCGGGAACTGAATGGAAAAAATCGCACCTGTGATTATCTATTATCCTCGGAAATAGGGAATTTTGTCTTGTCTTATCTTGTCTTATCTTGTCTCCATTTTTTCTCTGTGTGTGGGTTGTTGTTGTCTTTAGAACAGTTCAGAATGACATAAGCTCGCTTGAAATTCGAAAATGGAACATGGACTGATAACGAGTCTATGTACGCCACTCCAACCACGAAAGTATTCAAGTACCACCCACTTACCTACGACAACGTCAGAGCGGCTTAAGTCTTCAGCCAGGGGATAATCACGTGCGAAACAACACCCCTTGTGACAACAACCGGATGTGACGGCGCCACCTGTACTGACAAAAATGACAGCCCAGGGGAGATAACAACCCCCAACTGATATAACGATGGGAAAAGGCGGGTGCCGGGTGGGTCAGCCTGACCTCCGGTGGACAGAGGGACGGCGGGTCGCCTGCCGAGTTCGCCAGTTATCTGGGGGGGAAGGATTATGTATGTATTAAGGGCCAAAGACAATAGGCTGGCTGGCTGGCGGGTTCTGTGTCAAATCATGAGTGAGACACTACACCGTTTTTCAGCGGTCAGCTGCACTCAAGTTTTTGTCCCCATTGGGTTATTTTGCCCACGATGGTTGTTTGGTTGTGTGTGTGTGTGTGTGTGTGTGTGTGTGTGTGTGATATGCTATAATGATTAATCCCTCTTGTCCAAATATAATTTTTGTATAATCGCATTAAGGAAAATTAAAATGATTAATTTATCATCTTCTAATATCTCATCCATCATTTTTGTGATGACTTTGAACTCCTTTTCGTTTTGCCTTGAGGGCTGGATGCAAAAGCAAACAAACAAAAACACAAACAATAAAACATGCATGCTTATTCCACTTCCCACATTAAACAAATTTGTTACCATAAAAGAAATTGAAAGAGTATATTTCATCACTGTGAGTGTAACGGCTCGGGCACGGTCGTGGACAGACTTCATAGTTGATATATTTTTTATTCATCGTCCATTCTATTTCACCCATTTCATTAAATCGATTAAAGCTATTCATTGCAGGCAACACAGACAAAACATATGTTTGTTAATCACTCCAAGGAGGCGTTTAGTAACAAAAAGCGAAATGTGAATTTCCCCGTTCAATCGTTTTAGAAACCTGCATGAAGGGGAAAATGTTAAAAGTGAAAACAGAATAGTTGGGAGTTCAACAGGTCAGATTATGATGTCAGTTTCATACGCCGTCATCTCTGTGAACCAAAATTCATCTTCATGAACCAAATTTTCATTTCTGTGAAACAAACCATCATGTTTATGGAACGATGGAACAAACCTTTATTTCTACGGAAACAAATATTCATCTGCAGTGAACTATGGAACAAACGTTCTTCTCTATTGAACAAACCATCTCTTTGGAACGAATCTTCGTCTCTATGGACGGAATCGTCATCTCTGTGGTACGAACCTTAATTCTTTTGTAACAAACCATCTGTATGAGACAAAGCCTCTCCATGGAACAGATCTTTGTGTAAAAAAAACTTCATCGCTATGTGGGGGAAACCCTTCGTCTCTATGGAACATTCATCTCTTTGGAACCATGGAACAAACCTTTATCTCTATGGAACATTCTTTCATCTCTATGGAACAAACTATCCATGTGGAACAAACACCATCAATGTACAAACCATCTCTGTGACCGGACAAACCACCTTATATGGAACAAACCATCTCTGTGGAACTGTGAAACAAACCTTCATGTCTGTGCCACTATGGACCCACACCTTCGTAATCTTTGTGGAATTACGTAACATTCCTTTACTTCCACGGAATAAACCAATTCTGTGGAACAGTTCTTCATCTCCACAACCCTTTAATAAGCACTGCAGTGCCCACACTCAGACAGACAGTGGTGTGAGCAGCTCCTTCCAATCCACGCTGCTGCCAGACAGCCTGATTACTCTGTGTGTTTGCCGGCAGTGTCACTGACACGTGTCTGGCAGCAATGTCAAGAGGTCCGTGCGTTCCTCCTCCTCGCGCGGACGTCCTGAGCAGTTAGATGACGTATGTTTATCCACGACCTTGCTGATTTGCACGTGCTGCACGTTCATGCGTGACTAATGGCTTCGCCAGCACCGTGTCTTCGAAGCCTTGGATTTTCTTCTTTTTTTTTCTCCCCCGGGGGGCGGGGGTAAGGGGGGGGGGATTTGAAGCTGAGAGAATTTGTCATTAAAAACAAGTTCTGCGCTGATGATGTTCAACTAAACATGTCATGTTTTTAGCTGCATGAGCACTGCCACGAAAAGTTTTGGGTCGGCATCTTCTTTGCAAAGGATGTTATGACGCTGACTAGATATCTGCCTCGTGTGTGGCTGACTAGATATTTGCCTCGTGTGTGTGTGTGTGTGTGTGTGTGTGTGTGTGTGTGTGTGTTTCAATCCCTCTCTCTGTCTCTCTCACTTTCTCACTCTCTCACTATCTTTCAGCGCACCTCTCGGTGTCACTCTGTCTATTCCAACCCTTTTCTTCTTCCCTCTCTCTACTGCCTCCCTCCGCCCCCCGATTTTCCCTGAGCGAATTTCGATACTGTGTATGCGTCCATTTTCCGTCTGGAAAATGCAGACAATCGGCGTTGTCTGCGGCGCTGTCAAACAAAGGGATAAGCATCCCAAACAGAACATGGGCAAGCAATCTAACCCCTTCCCCCTACCCCCCCTCCCTCTCTCTCTCTCTCTCTCTCTCTCTCTGTATTTCTCTCTTATTTCTGTCTGTCTCTCTGTCTCTGCCTGACTCCATCTTCCACTTTCTTCCTCTCCCTCTCTGTCTGTCTGTCTGTCTCTCTCTGTCTCTCTGTCTCTGTCTCTGTCTCTGTCTCTGTCTCTCTCTCTCTCTCTCTCTCTCTCTCTCTCTCTCTCTCTCTTCCCCCTCCATCACCACCACAGTCACACGAACCAGACACAAGACGAGCGCCGATGCCATCAACACAGGAAGGAAGGCTAGTAGCAGCTATGGGATCACACGGGCCCAACCCGGGCCACAAACAAGGGATTAGACGGGAGCTGGCGGTAGTTTCCTTTGGCGGCACATGCCTTGCAACTCTCTCCTCTTTCTTCTCCTTCCACCAGCCATCTCCCTGTGACGTCCTAATCCTCTGCGTGCTGACGTGAAGCTGATCATCGATTAAGCTGTTCGAGGATTACATCACCTGCTGAGCTTCTGCACCTGTCTGCTGGCTGATGCTGTTGCTGCTGAGGCAACCAAGCAGGAGGCACGGCTTAGTGGTGATGATGAAAGATGCTGCTGCAGCACGGGCAACATGGGTTTACACAGTAACGTACACAGGTAGAGGAGAAGAACTTTTTTTTCATGGTCTACGACGACGGCTGCGGTGGATCTGGGACCACGTTGAAGTCAACAAAGGATGGAGAGAGGCTGAGACAGAAAGAGACTGGGGAGAAGAAGGAGGGGGAGGGGTAACGAGGCAGAGAGTGTGGGAAGGTGGGGGTGCTGAGGTCAACGAGGGGGGAAAGGAGCGTGGAAGGGATTTGAAGTCAAGGAGGAAGGGAGACTCAGGAGGGAGGTGAGGTGGGGTGTTTGACGGTAGTCTTGTCACTTGTTTGTCGGTTTTAGCCTGTCTTGTTGTAGGATACACACCTTGCGTAATCTACCGCTCGTTGAGGAGGGTAAGGGGGAAGGGTGTGGGTGAAAGCAGCTGGCGGAGATAGCTAGCTCACTGGTAAAACGAGGCGGTGATAATGCGTTTGTTGGTTTGTTTCTCTGCTGGCGCTCTCGGGTCTTGGGGGGAAACAACAAACAGGTTCAGACAGACTGTGATTGGACACTTCATGAACGTGGCACCTGTTTTGTCATGGCAGCTTAACTCTGTCAGACAGCAGGCTTGGCAGAGAATAAACATGCCCATGCTCGTGTTTCTACATGTTATCGGGAAAGGTCGGTTGCTTTTGAGTGTGAGATTCGCTGAGAGCGACCCACATTTTTCGTGGGAAGCAAAATATTCCCCTTGTGGACTTAGGTTTCAGAGGCGTTTTGTTTTCCTTTCCTCTTATTCTGCATCTTCGGGAACACATTAGCGTTACCGACCATAGTATTCAAGCTTCTGTGTATGATACGACACGGGCATATGCTGGATTCGCTTCGACTGTCTGCCTGTCTGTGTAAAACAGTTAAGCACAACATCACAGCTCTTGGTCGATCAGACATTTAGTGACCATCTCTGGTGTCCTTCTGGTTTTGAGCACATCAGGTGTGGATTCAATCGCTTACTTTATCAGGGAGTTGTAGCTAAGTGAAGTTTAGAAGTTGGTGAGCTGTCGGCTACTCCGAGAAAGCGGTTACTGGCTCTGTTGAGATTGAGGTGAACGTCTAGTTGTTGAAAGGTCAGTGTAATGCAGACTTTGAGATGCAATCTCTTTGTCTGGGTGGTTCGCCTGTTTGTTTAATTGGTTGGTCAGTTGACTGGCTGGTTGGTTGTTTTATTCAGGTTGAACTCAGAGAGGGAGAAAGAGAGCAAAGAGCTCTCCGCTACTCAAGTCAACAGACGATTAATACGCTCGTAGGTACATGTACACGTGCCCACTCCCGGGCGTTTGCACACACGTAGAAAGAGAGAGGCATACTGCTACACCTTATGTGCATGTGGGCGTTGTGTCTCTGTGTGTTCGTGTGTTTCTACGTGCATTTATGTGCTTATTCGTCCATATGAGTGTGCTTACATGCTTTTGTGTGTGCTCGCGTGCGTGTGTGTGTGTGTGTATACATCTGTATGTATGTATGAGCATGTGTGCGTGTATTCATGGTGTGCATTTAAGTGTGTGTATGTATGTGCTTATGCATGCGTGCATATTTGTGTGTGTGTGTGGTTGTGTGTGTGCATGTGTGTGTGTGTGCGCACGGTCAGTTGTGCATGTGTGCGCATCTGTGTGTGTGTGTGTGAGTGCAGACCACCACGAAGCCATGTTTGCAAGGAGGTGCCGAGTCTGGACTCTCAAAAAAAAAGGTGAGGGGGGGGGGGCACGAGCTGAAAACCCGTTTGAAAGAGTAAGGGGAGGAAGGCCACAGCACTGGCTTCTGGTCTCTCTCCCCGTGCAGTGCATGCAGCTAGCTGGACAGAGTGGCTGGGCGGGCAGGGAAGGCTTTGGGTTGAAGCCGTGAGCAAACGAGCGGTGTACTCTACGTGGAGCCGTTTGTTTTGGCATGTTTGAAAATTCTTGCTCTTGCTCTCTTGTGGGCAAACTTTCCTACGACAGGGGAGGACGTTGGTATGGCAATTGCCAGATTTTGCATAATGTGTGTGTGGACGTTTTCAGTGCCGTGGCTCTGTGTGTGTGTGTGTGTGTGTGTGTGTGTGTGTGTGTGTGTGTTCGTCGCTCACAGGTCTTTGAAGCTTGAACTATATCTAGTAGTGTACACACACACACACACACACACACACACACACACACACATCAGTGCGCGCAATTGCAAACACATACAGGCACACATATACACACGCACGCATGCCTGCACGTGCCCCCAATCCCACCCTACCCACACACACCCTACACACACGAAAATTCGACAAGTGGTAAATATATCCAACTCAGTCTAGTTATGATGACATCCGTCACATATTCAGAATGTACATGTATCAGGACAGGGCTTTATATAAGATTTTCTTGTTGTCCTGTTCATCGATATCTGTGTTGTATTGTGACATGTTCCACATAAAATACTGTTCAAACCAAATATACCCAACATTACAATCAATTCTGAATAAGTGAATGGTATAGCTTCATCCTCCAATTAATCAATCAACAAACCTGAACAAAGGAATCCTTAAAAAAATAAAAGCAGATTGCAACAATCGAAACATAGGTTCGTACTGATGTCAGCCATTAGGGAAAGTCACAGTGATCGCAAGGAATTTGTCCATTTTCTTCTATTAAACATTCAAAGAAACGTTGAACTGTTAGTCAGTATAATCAACGAAGTTTTAAGTTCCAATTGTTTGTTTCTTGAAGTGTTTTTGTTGTGTTTTGTTTTTCATTGTTTTGTGTTGTTTTGTTTTTTTTCTTTGAAACGTCTGTAATGAGATTTGTTCTTGTCTATAACCCCACGATTTCTCGCAGTCCCACGATTTCTCTCACACGATTTCTCGCAATCCCACGATTTCTCTCACACGATTTCTCGCAATCCCACATTTTCTCTCAAAGTGATAGAAATCGTGGGATTGCGAGAAATCGTGGTCATTCCCCTCCCACGTTTTCTCTCAAATGCGAGAAATCGTAGAAGTCCCCCATAGTTTTATCAGTCAAAAATAGTTCCTTTTACATCGGAGTTGGTTTCTTGTCTTTTCACAATGCAAATCTAAGAGAAAATTGAGAAGAGAGAGAGAGAGAGAGAGAGAGAGAGAGAGAGAGAGGCTGCGATTGCATGAAATTGTGGGCTTACAGGGGCCATGGCTTGATGAATAAGTCATTCAGCCCATCTTCACCCCACCTCACACCATCTCTCTCTCTCTCTCACGCTCACTCTCTCTCTCTCTCTCTCTCTCTCTCTCAGTCTCTCTCTCTTTCCTGTTTATTGAACTGGGCCAACGTCCAGAGAGCGTGGGAGAATGTTTCACTTGGGGACGCCAGTTTTGCATAAAGTGCATCCAGTTTCAGCCAATTCGGTTTTGTCTCTGTCGCCTTAGTGTCGTATTTGACATTTTAAACTTTTCGAGCAGACGTACGTTTTTTTTCTCTTTTAATTGAAAATAAAAGGAAAAAAGAATAACAATGAGAAACTGGCTTAGAATTCATTTCGTAGAGTCGTGTTTACTTTTTGCCGCGGAGGGAGGCTGGGTGAGTGGGTGCGATATCAGTCTCCAGTTTCAGCTGTAATTGAATAAGATGAATGGAGAGAGGTGGATAGATTAGGGGAAAGGGAATAGCCTCAAATTAATTATGTATGATACGAGGCTTCTGACTCTTTTCTGTATATTAATCAGGGGCAGAAAGAAGTTAGTTTTTTTGTGTGTGTGTGTTTTGTTTTTTTATTTTCTGTGATCATTTCTTTATTTCGTCTTTTTTGTCACTGAGGCCTCCAGTTTCAGCAACTTTGTTCGTGTGTGTGTGTGTGTGTGTTTGCGTTTGTGAGTGCATGTGTGTGCATGTGTGTGTGTGTGTGTGTGCATGTGTGTGTGCGCGCGCGCGTGTGTGTGTGTGTGCGTTTGTTAGTGCATGTGTGTTCATATGTGTGTGTCTGTGTGTGTGTGTGTACGTTTATGAGTGTATGTGTGTGCATATGTGTGTGTGTCTCTGTGTGTTTGTGTATGTACGTGTGTTTGTGTGTGCACGTGTGTTTTTTTTTGTGTGTGATAGGGATGCGTGTGTGTATGTATGTGTGTGCATGCCTGTGTGCGTGCTTGCGTGTGTGCGTGTGTATGCGTGTGTGTGTGTGTGTGCGCGCGCGCGCGTGTGTGTTTGTGTGTGTGTGTGTGCAGACCTCCACCAGAGCAATATTTGGAAGGAGGGGCCGAATCAGAGCTATGAAGGGTCTCGAGCTAACAACCGTTTGAAAGAAGGGACGCGAGTCTGCACTCAGCTCAGGTCTCTCCTGTCCCCTGTCATGTGGGTGCAGCGGAAAGACAAGGAGAGACGAGAGAGAGAGAGAGAGAGAGAGTGGCTGGGCGGGCAGGGAAAGTTTGGCTTGAAGCCGTGTGTAAACTGGACAGTGTACGCTGCTGGTAGTGGTAGCGGTTTGTTTTGGCCCTGTTTGAAAATTCTTGCTCTCTGGTCGCCTGTGCGTAAACTGTTAGGGAGGGGTGGGGTGTGCGGGGGGGCGGGGCGGGGCGAGGGGTTGAAGGGGGCTGTGTGTGTGGGGGGGTGGCAGTGGTAAGGCAATTTCTGACTGACGAGGCTTTGCATCATGTGTCGACGTTTAAAGTAGCGTTGTCATGTGTGTGTGTGTGTGCGTGTGTCCGTGTGTCTGTCTGTTTAGGTGTGTGTGTGTGTGTGTGTGTGTCCGTGTGTCTGTCTGTTTAGGTGTGTGTGTGTGTGTGTGTGTGTGTTAGGTGAACAGGACTTAAGTAACATCAGGGTTGTGGTGAACTGTAAATGTTGATAATGCAGGTGCACACACACACACACACACACAAACACACACACACAGAGATCTGAAATGTTAAAAATCTCCAAATCACACTTGATTTGGTATGATGAATGAATGTGTAGATCATCAATCAATCAACCAAACAAAACAA
>NC_134877.1:37233098-37235598 GCF_041734735.1 Babylonia areolata | reverse complement strand
GTGGGAGGGGAAGAGGTGGGGCAGGAACGTTAACTTTGTGGACCAAAGTGCCTCGATCACAGCTAAGCCGGGTCTGAATACCCACGCCAAACCTGCCCCCGGATATTTTTGATGGGCATGAGAGAGAGAGAGAGAGAGAGAGAGAGAGAGAGAGAGAGAGAGAGAGAGAGAGAGAGAGAGAGGACAAACGAACGCAAAGTGCTTGTGGTTCAGTGTGAATTCAAGCAATTTAGCGCAACGGAACTCCATTTCGGCATCCGTCGCTTCGTTGATCAGACTCCAAAATTTACTCAACGAGACCAGGAGTATAAAGACAATGAAAAGAATGGAAGGTATGAAGGTGGAAACAGAGAGTGAGGTGAACTGAAAAAAAAATCCACTGAGCAAAAAAGTAAAAGAAATCAAAGTACTAAATGTATGCAAAAAAAAAAATAAAACAAGATATATAGACAAAACAAGACAAGAGGTAAATGCGACCACGAACACGCACAGCAAAATGAACGAGTGTCACATACTACAAATTTGTATTGTCGCGTGACGCTGAAAAGGAAAGTTTTTGTTTTCCTGCCCTTCCCAGCCACTCCTCCTCCTTCCCTCAGCAGGATTCCAATGTGGCTTTTTCGGCCCCACAGGTACTGGATCCCACATCCACGCTGTCTTATCCCCAACACACTCATTCCACCCAGTACACAATCCCGTCCGCAAAAGCAATCCTGACGATGACAAAATTAATCAATGCGCTCTATCACTCGTAGATTAGTATGGTAAGACGTGATACCTGCGTATATTACAACCGTAACGGTAAAGTGTTCTGGGGCTTTCGTCTCCGTCTTCGTCTCGGATTCTCAGATGGCAGAAGATCGTCAGAGAGTCATCAGTGGTGTTTCCACAACCCCACTCAGGGTTACGAGACCGATGACGATGACGATGGGGCTTTCGTAGCCAACTTTCAAAAACCATGATTGAACTTCGTCTTCTTCAGCGTTCCCAGGCCATGTTCAGACGGTGACGATAGGACAAATCTGGCATGGGGGAGGGGGGGTTATATGACAGTACACCTTTCCTTACGATTCCGAAAGTACGAGACAGGAAGAGGCAGGCAGTGGGAGAGTGATAACGGGCAAGAAACGTGTGAAACGGAAGCACTAAGTGGTCCACGTTCCCCGCTCGGTCAGTGGTATCCCCCAGGGTGGGACACGATCCCCTGTCCTGGCATCTGGAGGGCAAACTGATGGAATGGTCACACGGTGTCAATTGTCCGTGAGTCACAAAGAGTTCACCTCCACAGCTTTGCATTCCCGGCCGTCCTTATTACCGAATTGTTTTTCGTTCTGTCTGTCGGTGAACTCTCTCTCTCTCTGCACTGTAGCCACTGTGTGGATATTTTCAGGATATTGAGTATATTCGTGTCTGTGTAGACCAGACGTTCAAATGTGAAGAAATTGCGCGTAGTAAGAATAATAGGCTTTGTCGTATGTGAAGAGATTAAATTCTTTTTTTTTTTTCTTTTTTTTTTTTTTTTACCTGTCGCAAACAAATATAAGCTTATAATCACTTATACATCCGGAGTTTGGGTGGTATTTTAAAAAGAAGAATTGAAAACAATCCCGTGATGGTGTGTTAGGTTTTGTGCTGATGTGCTTCCTGTAACTTACAGTAAGAAAACTGTCTACTGTAATTGGGGTCATTTTCCTTGCAAGTCTTCCTGGTTTTCTTTACTCCAGTCGCTGCTATTTTTCATATTAAATTTGATATACTTTTCTTCATTTTTCAGTTGTTTTCTTATTGAGGATTATTCTGAAATGTAATTGTGACATGCACGTGCATTGTGGCATACGTCAAGCAGGCTAAGTGCGGCTCCCTATACTGTACAAATGAATGTCACATTCAACAGCCCCTGCTCCCTCTTTTTTAGTATCACTTTAACTCTCTCCATACGAACGGCGAAAGAGACGACGTTAACAGCGTTTCACCCCAATTACCATCATCAAAATATTGCAAGCGGAAGGCTCTTATACTGAAGAGGTGAATGTTGACAAGGAATACCACAATTCTGACGACGGAAGCTAAAGGTTGGGTCATTCAGACACCCACTGGACATCCGAGGGGTCTGTGTAGAGGAGAAGAGAGGACTGGCCGTACTGAGTGAGTTAAGCCAGTTTGATAAGTTGACTAAAATTGATAAAGTCCTCACTGCTGTAAACAATATCTCTTCTATTCCCACACCTGTCCAAGGGTATCACAGCCCACCCCCAACCCCCAGATTCGCTGTTGATTGCACGTTTCCTACCTGTCTTCCTTTCTTGCTTTCTTTCTTATTTTCTCTGTGTGTGTCTTTCTGTACGTCTGTGTGTGTGTGTGTGTGTGTGTGTGTGTGTGTGTGTGTGTGTGTGTGTGTGTGTGTGTTCTCTCTCTCTCTGCCTCTCTGTCTTTCTCTGTCTGTCTTTGTCTTTCTCTGTCTCTGTCTGTCTGTCTGTCTGTCTGACTGTCGCTCTCTCGC
>NC_134877.1:37225598-37228098 GCF_041734735.1 Babylonia areolata | reverse complement strand
AGCTGGCTTGTGATGATGATAAACTGGAAGAAATACACACCAGATGAAAGGAAACACCGCCCCCAAAAGCTCTGTGAGCGGCCTGTGACGTGTTGTAAGTAACGGTAAACTCAGAATAAACACGTCTCCGTTGACCTCTGCGTTCGCTTCCGGTTCAGCGCGAATCATTCGACGGGTGTGTAGTGCTGCTCAACCACATCTGTAGACTTTGTGCGTCCTGCATCTGTGTGTTCGTTCCCCCATGTGGGTCTGCCGGTGTACGTTGTTCTGAGATTCTGCCATGACTGGCTTAACATTGGGCTCACTGGAATTCAGAAGCTTTGAGTTCAAATCTCCTCGCGATATTGGATGTTGTTGAGGCTGTGCAGGTGTCGTGTTAGATACCCCTCCTCCCACCCCTATGCTTTACCCTCATACTCTCCTCCCACCCCTATGCTTTACCCTCATACCCCTCATCCCACCTCTATGCTTTACCCTCATACCCTCCTCCCACCCCTATGCTTTACCCTCATACCCTCCTCCCACCTCTATGCTTTACCCTCATACCCTCCTTCCACCCCTATGCTTTACCCTCATACCCTCCTTCCACCCCTATACTTTACCCTCATACCCTCCTCCCACCCCTATGCTTTACCCTCATACCCTCATCCCACCTCTATGCTTTACCCTCATACCCTCCTTCCACCCCTATACTTTACCCTCATACCCTCCTCCCACCCCTATGCTTTACCCTCATACCCTCATCCCACCTCTATGCTTTACCCTCATACCCTCCTTCCACCCCTATGCTTTACCCTCATACCCTCCTCCACCCCTATGCTTTACCCTCACTCCTCTCTCCTACGAGTGTCATACAGCCGGCCATATCATAGAGGTGTTGAAGTTAAACCCATATATAGGACGCAGAGTATTGGAACGACATTTTCAGGGTTTTTTTTTTTATATGAACCATATTTAATCAGAAAAAAAGCTGATGGAATTTAGGAATCAGATCCAGAAAACCGGGAGAAGGAAAAATAATGCCACACGAGTAAGATAGCATGGGATTTAATCAAACGTTCACAGACAGAACACTCTGAAACAATTAGAACATAATTATCATGGATGCTGTTGTGAGATTCCTTTTTTTGTGTGTGTGTTTGTTATAGAATGCCCAACCAGGCTACGGTAAAACACGAAAATAGATGTTAATTGTCCAAGTTGATGAGGACACAATTTTGATTTGATGAGCAGATTTTTAAACTTCCATCATCTAAGTGCTCCACTCCATCCGTCCCCTTTTCTCCATTTTCTTTTCGTTCTCTTTCTGTGTGTCTTTCTCATATAGTGAGTAAACAACAACTCTCTCTCATAATAAGGACCATCTCAGTCATTTTGAATGTAACCATGTCATTTTCAAGTTGTATGTGGGTTGAGATTTTTTAAAATTTACTTTTAAACCCACTGTGAAATGAGTTAATTCCTTTTTAGCTGTGGCTTGACGATTTCCACATACTCCCGCAGTTCTAACTGCTAATCGCCACGTAAAAAGATTACTATCATCTTGCAAGACCGCCGTCCCTTTTCTCAGATTCGAAACCAACTCAACCTCAAATTTCGCCGTATAATTAAGACGCACCGGAAGCGCAGCCCCGCAGCAATGGCGATGGAAACGAACTATGCGTGCGTTCATTGGCAGAAAATGGATCCACTTCCCACAGTGAGATCCAAACGCCCACGGTAAAATGAGGTGGCCTTGCCAAATGACAATTGCTGGCTTTCCATCTCTCTCTCTCTCTCTCTCTCTCTCTCTCTCTCTCTCTCTCTCTCTCTCATCTTTTTAATTTCGTGTTGTTGGGTGTTTTTTTTTCCTTTTTTGTTGTTGTTGTTTTTAAATCAGATCAAGTTACATGTCATTTTTTTTTTAAATACATAGGAGAGTGAGTGTATGCAGAGTATTTAATTTCGGTCGTTGTTGTTTTTTGTTTGTTTTTTGGTTTGTTTGTTTTTAATTAGGTCAGGTTACATGCCTTTAAAAAGTTATATAAGAGAGTGTATGTATGCAGAATAAGGGGAACAGACGTAGAAGAAGGAGAATATTGAGGAGGAGGAGGAGGAGGAGAAGGAGAAGATGGCGATGACGATGAAAGATGGAAGAGAGATGTATGTATATATATATATATATATATATAGATAGAGAGAGAGAGAGAGAGAGAGAGAGAGAGAGAGAGAGAGAGAGAGAGAGAGCTGTCAAACTGACAAATAAATCCCGGAAAGGCAGTGTCGTTTACAATTACAGCATCTGGAGTTTGTTGTAACAAATCTGCATCTTTAGACTGATGCTTTGCCTGTCTTGTTCTAAACTACAGTGTCCGTTCTGCGAGATGGACACACAAACGGACACACACACACACACACACACACACACACACACACACACACACACACACACACACACACACACTCACACACACACACACACACACACACACACACACACACACACACACACACACACACA
>NC_134877.1:37208098-37220598 GCF_041734735.1 Babylonia areolata | reverse complement strand
CCGAGTGCTGAGACTAAACAACCAGGGACTTCCTGGCCCGCTTCGCGTGTTGTTGTTCTCGTGGTGATGGAAGCGTGACAGATAACCCCCATCACCCTCATTTCCATCTCCTATGATGGTTATTCTACTGACTACATAACGGAGATTTTGTTTTCATTACACCCATATTCATGTTATTAATCGTTAGAACTAGATTTATTTTAAAGCCATATCAATATGGAACACACACAAAATCAGAAGAAAAAGCCATCTGCTTATCCCAGTATCAAATCTATAAAATAAAAAAAACTTATACAAATAAAGAGAGGAAAAACAACACCAACAACTGAGATGACATTTCAATTATATGTTCCGACGTATCAATCGAATGATACCACGGATGATCTGAAACAATTAGAACATAATACTATTTACCTCGGAAGTTCTCGTAAGATCCCTTTGCATAATTTTCTCTTTGAAGGATTGCCCAATCAGAATGCTGAGCACCACGTCACTTATAAAGATGACAGGGACACAAACTGGGTTTAATGAGAAGCACTTTTGACTTTGTCAAGATTAGCCCCAAAACTGTTTTGTGTGTGCTCTTCTCTCTCTCTCTCTCTCTCTCTCTCTCTCTCTCTCTCTCTCTCTCTAGTCTGTCGTGTCGTGCTTAATTAGGTAATGTGCATGCTTTCATTTAAGCCTTTAATTTTCATATGTAATTGTGTGTGTGTGTGTGTGTGTGTGTGTGTGTGTGTGTGTGTGTGTGCGTGTGTGTGTGTGTGTTCTGCCTTTGCTTTTTTTTTTCTTTTTCTTTTTTTGTTGCTTTTCTTTTCTTTTTCTTTTTTTTTCTCTTTTTTCTTTCTTTTTTTCCCCTTTTCTTCTTTGCCCTTGAGGGCTGGATGTAAACAAGCAGCTGTGCTTACTCCACTACCCTCGTTAAATAAAAATTCGTTTCGTTTCGTTTCTCTCTCTCTCATGTCACTCTCTCTCTCATCTCTCTCTCTCTATCTCTCATGTCACTCTCTCTCTCTCTCTCTCTCTCTCTCTCTCTCTCCCTCATCTCTGTCTCTCTCTCTCATGTCACTCTCTCTCATGTCACTCTCTCTCATGTCACTCTATCTCTCTCTCATGTCACTCTCATGTCACCCTCATGTGTCTCTCTCTCTCTCTCTCTCTCTCTCTCTCGTGTCTCACTCTCTCTCTCTCTCTCTCTCTCTCATGTCACTCTCATGTCTCTCTCTCTCATGTCTTTCTCTCATGTCGCTCTCGCTCTCTCTCTCGCTCTCTCGCTCTCTCTCTCTCTCATGTCACTCTCTCTCTCTCTCTCAAGTCTCTCTCATGTCACTCTCTCTCTCATTCTCTCTCATGTCACTCTCTCTCATGTCACTCTCTCTCTCTCTCATTCTCTCTCATGTCACTCTCTCTCATGACTCTCTCTCTCTCTCATGACTCTCTCTCATGTCACTCTCTCATGACTCTCTCTCTCTCTCTCTCTCTCTCTCTCTCTCTCTCGTCTCTCTCATGTCTCTTTCTCATGTCTCTCTCTCTCTCTCTCTCTCTCTCTCTCTCTCTCTCTTGCCACTCTCTCTCATGTCACTCTCTCTCTCTCATGCCTCTCTCTCTCTCTCTCTCTCTCTCTCTCTCTCATGCCACTCTCTCTCTCTCTCATGTCTCTCTCATGTCACTCTCTATCATGTCACTCTCTCTTATGTCTCTCTCTCTCTGATGTCTCTCTGTCACTCTCTCTCTCTCTCTCATGTCACTTTCTCTCATGTCTCTCTCTCATGCCTCTCTCTCATGTCACTCTCTCTCTCTCTCATGTCACTCTCTCTCATGTCTTTCTCTCATGTCTCTCTCTCATGTCACTCTCTCTCATGTCTCTCTCATGTCACTCTCTATCATGTCACTCTCTCTTATGTCTCTCTCTCTCTGATGTCTCTCTGTCACTCTCTCTCTCTCATGTCACTCTCTCTCATGTCTCTCTCTCATGCCTCTCTCTCATGTCACTCTCTCTCTCTCTCTCATGTCACTCTCTCTCATGTCTTTCTCTCATGTCTCTCTCTCACGTCACTCTCTCATGTCTCTCTTGTCTCTCTCATGTCTCTCACTCTCATGTCATTCTCTCTCTCATGTCACTCTCTCTCTCTCTCTCTCATGTCTCTCTCTCTCTCTCTCATGTCTCTCTCTCTCATGTCTCTCACTCTCATGTCATTCTCTCTCTCATGTCTTTCTCTCATGTCACTCTCTCTCTCTCATGTCTCTCTCTCTCTCTCTCTCTCTCTCTCTCTCTCTCTCTGTCATGTCATTCTCTCTCTCGTGTCTCTCTCTCATGTCACTCTCTCTCTCTCATGTCTCTCTCTCTCTCTCTCTCTCTCTCTCTCTCTCTCTCACTATGATGTCTCTCTCTCATGTCACTCTCTCTCTCACTATGATGTCTCTCTCTCATGTCACTCTCTCTCTCACACACACATATGATAAGGAACAGGTCTTTCATCTCTAAATCAGTGTGAATTAAATCGTGGGAAGTAGAGGAATGTGAGATGGGATGTAAGAACAACACAAAACCACTCTGAAATCGGATATTTACGTTTTCGCTGCGGCTTGACAACCGTCATAATCCTCCCCCCCCCCCCCCCCCCCCCCCCCCCCCCCCCCCCCCTCCCCCCTCCTCCCCCAGCCCATTTCGAAGTTGCCTCGTAAAACTCTTAGTTCATCCTGCAAGAACGTGTCTCTTTTATCGGACTGGAAACCAACTAAAATCTTAAATTTCGCCCTGTCTCTGTATAATTAGGACGCACCGGAAGCGCAGCCCCGCAGCAACGATGATGGAAGCGAGCTGGGCGTGCGGTGATTGGCCGAAAACAGATCCACTTCCCACCATGAGCTTCAAACGTCCACGGTAAAATGAGGCGGCCTTGCCATGTCACAATTGCCGGTATGTCGTTTTTATTTTTGCATTTATTTCATATCAGTGTCTCTTTAAAAAGTTTTTTTGTTTTGCTTGTTTGATTTTTCTCTTTTTAAAAAATATTTTAATCACATTCTTATGTTATTCTATACTTTATTTGGGGCCAATTCAGAATGCTTTTTTTATTTTTTATTTTGTGTTAGAAAGAGTGCATACTCTTTTCTCAGTTCGGAGAAGGATAGACCGAAAGAAGATAGAAAAAAGATGATGTTGAAGAAGAAAAGAATAACAGAGATGGAGAGAATGAGGAGGGAGGGAGGGAGAGAGAGGGAGATATGTGTGTGCGTGAGAGAGAGAGACTCTTTTGAGCCACCTTAATTCTTAATTTGTTAGGCCTCTCACAACCTCTCATCCAGCTCCCGACCTATCCCCATAAAAAAAAAAAAGAAAAAAACAAGAAGAAGAAACAAACAGGCAAACATACAAACAAAAGCAACAAAACAACAACAACAAAAGCCCCACATTGTAAGGCCCACAAACTAATAACCAGCGGCGGCACGTCAAAAGGAGGGAAGAGCCTTATAAAACTTCCCGCTCGTGAGGAGCGCGCGCCTCATCTGTCAGCGCCCATGTAGAGAGCATCATCATTCTTGTTACCTTGCCGGCTGCCGGCTCCTCTTGTTATCACTTCCTCCCTCCCTACCCCCCCCCCCCCCCCCAACCCCCAAACTCCCCATCTCCTCCCCTCTTCCTCTTCTTCTCTCTGCCTCTCTGTTTCTCTGTCTCTGTCTCTGTCTCTGTCTCTGTCTCTCTCTCTCTCTCTCTCTCTCTCTCTCTCTCTCAAGGAAAACGAAACAAACAAACAAACAAAACCAAAAAGAAGAAAGAAAATCCATTCTCTCTTTTCCAGAGCATGATACATAAATTTGACACAGATCAAGTGGCAAACTTGTTTTCGTTTTGTTATCATCATCATCATCATCATCATCATCATCATCATTTCAGCCGCCAACAGCATCAAACATCATTTGAATATTTGTCATTGGGGGATGGGTTCTCTGCTGTTGGCCGTAGACATTTGGTGAGAAACCATAGGGTGCATACACGAATCATGACGTCAGACATTACAAAAGGCTCTCTCTCCCTTTAAAGGTAACAACTCGAACGGCCCTCTTTGCTGTTTTTGAAGTTTGTATTAAATCTCTCTCTCTCTCTCTCTCTCTCTCTCTCTCTCTCTCTCGCATCTTTAGCTCTTCGTCTTAAAGTAAGCACGAGTAAAATCAACAACATTGTATTTAGAAAAGGTGGATATTTTTAGCAGCCAGCAACATCGTTGTATTTAGAAAAGGTGGATATTTAGCAGCCAGTAACATCATTGTATTTAGAAAAGGTGGATATTTAGCAGCCAGTAATGTTGTATTTAGAAAAGGTGGATATTTAGCAGCCAGTAATATCGTTGTATTCAGAAAAGGTGGATATTTAGCAGCCAGAGAACGTTGGAATAATGGTGGAATTGCTGTACTCATTGTTGTGTATAAAGTACTTAGGCATTTATTACTCCACAAGGTTGAGTTTTGTTGCAGCGTGTCAGAATCTTACCAGCAGAGCAACACCAAAAATGATGTGTTGTGTAGATTGCGAAAACCGAGTTAAATCGTACTTTTCTCGTTTTGTGTTTGAGATTGTATGACGCACAGACACAGCCTGTTATCCGGTATGGTGCTGAGTTATAGGGTCTGGGCTTATTACTGCGTAATGATGCATAATTTTACACTTCAAAAAAATTCTAAGGGTCGAAATGCGAACGCCAAATGATTATGTATTTGGAGAGACTGAAAAGTACCCAATATACACAATTTCAGCTGTAAAATGTGTTAGATACGAGAACTGAATGGACGAATCAAGATTACCACGGAAAACATACAAATTGCTGTTTTATTTGGATGCATGTGGTAAAAGAAATTGGGCTTCAGATTTTCGCAGTAAATTGTATATGTTTGGTTTGGGGTTACCTTTGGACAAATCAAGGTGTTGAGGATATTACCCACTTTTTCTGTGCATTTAAAAAAAAAAAGACAACTTCCTCCGCTGCATGTATCAGTCCAGATCCCGGTCCAGACATCTGACAGGTGATCTGTAGTCTAGACTTTCAACTGAGCCGACACGCAAATGACCAATATGTAGCATGGAGCACACATAAATCCAAAAAAGAAATCCAGACAATAAATATTCCACAAGAAGACAGATTGTGCAACAAGTGTAACATCCTGGAAGACGAAATCCATCTTCTTGATCATTGTATTAAATATAAAACCTTAAGGCAACAATTTTTAAAAGATATTCAAAATTCGAATAACACAGGAAATATTCCCAGTCAGGTGATGAACAGATGATGAATATATACAAACAAGATTAGGAAAATTTGTTTATGAATGCTGCTGCAATTTACTGCATTAACTGATTGATTAATTGTGTGTTTTTCATTCATTCATTTCTTTACCATTGCACTTGCGTCTTATAAACCTTACGGTTTCACGACAATAAAATCTGTTCTATTCTATTCAGACAGTAGAAATTATTTGTAAAGGACAGCAAATAACACCTTTTTTTCTTTATTTTATATGAATAAGCCATCCCACCCCACTGAGCCCCCCACCCCGAGAAAAAAAACTGGATCTTTTTCTTGCCCGTGTTCACAACAACGAAAAAACAAGACATTAAAAACTGGGTGAGGCGGGATGGAGAAAGTAATGTTCCAGAAATACAAGAACCACCTTTAGCCGAAGAAGCAAAGAAAAGAAAACAAAGAGCTGACATCATGATAATAGTGAAGTATTATATTCGAGCAGCTATGTGTAAACATCCCGTTACTCCGTTTTCAGCTATCGTATTTCTGGCTCCGACTATTCTGTTTCATTGATTAAAGATTTGAAAAAGTAAAGCCAGGCGAAGAAACTCATAAATATGGGAGGGAGAAGACTTGTTTTCGCTTCCAACACATTTCTGTTGTGCTAATCCTGTGAAATATACCTCTCGTTTTATTTCCCTGCGTATCACTGCAGAGGTCTTTTTTCTGCTAATGCGTCGAGGTAAAAAATAAAAATGCAATGCGCTCATCCAGTGAAATACCAGGAGATAAATCAGCATTGTGGGATATAATGATACACGAAAGCATTTGAACGTGAGTCACCAAATGAGGCACATGATGCATACGAACATGGACACAGCGATATATGGGAATGTGTGTGTGCTCGCGCGTGCGTGTGTGCGTGCGTGTTTCTAGGGAGTAGGGTTGGGAGTGGGGATAAAATAACGATGATAACGACGTGAGGTCGCAGTATTGGCACTTGTCAAAGAGACATTTACCTCATAAATATTTCATTCAAAGCTCGAATGTTCGGCAATTAATTCATGGTCTGACCATTTACATTGACTGTCAGGGTCTAATTTAATGACCACGTCTCTATTATATGAACAAACGTGCCCTCTCTTATCTGGAACTCCCCATCCCCTTCCGTGGTATCTTTTATGAATGAAGAAGAAACAAATTCTTATGACTTAAGTTTTACTCATAAGTCGTGAAACTTGCGTGGTATCGTTGTGCTTTAAGCAAGAACAAAACTAAAAGCAAACTTTTATCAAGTTCGTTCTTCCATTGATCAAGTATACTTATATACTGGGAACATACAAGAGGACTGCCAACAAATGGCTTGTATTGATTTGGGGCTATACCTGGTGTGTGGAGAGTCGTTAGCGAGGCATTAGTGGCCAGACCTGCAGCACACTGTTCTTGATGCCGGCCCGTGACACTGTCTGCAGCACGTACAGTACTGATCGATCTGGAACTATCGCTATGTGTCGGTCTGTCTTCTGGAATTTTTTCTTTCTTTCTTTCTTTCTTTCTTTCTAATCTTCCGTGGAGACAGGGATCGATGTCTTCAGATTCTTCGTATCCACTTCTCCTGGGGCATTCCTGCGTCATGTGGCAGACTCACTACGTCACCCTCACCCCCACCCGTTTAACACGTCCCCCTTTCCCCCCATCTCTCTCTCTCCCCCACTACCTCCCCCAATATAAGTGTTCACACCTCCACCGATGTTCATCAAACGCTCATCAACAGCCCCCCCTCACCCCCTTGCACCTCCCCTCCCGTCCCTAATTGGAGGGGCGGGGCCAGGAGGGGGCGGACGACCAATAAGCCAGCGCGCGTGCCCCCTGAGTGACGGGCCAAGTGAGGAGGGAACCCCCAAGATGAGAGGTGGGAGGAGCGACGGGAGAACAAGTCGCACATGGCACACAACACTGAGCAAATCTACCTTGTGTACTTGCAAGCTTGCAAAGCGGCCAGCCCCGAGTTTTGTGCCAGTTAGCAGCTTGCCTGCCTTGTAGCCTTGCCTTGCCTTGCTGGCCTCTTGTCTTCCTCTGCCTGGCCCGCTTCTCTCTCTCTTCCTCTCTCTCACTCTCACTCCGCTACCTTGAGAGAGAGAGAGAGCGCCTCACGGCACAGCGACTGACGAAGCTCCGTGACGGCCTGTGACATGATTTATGAGTGGTGATTTATTCCGGCAAGGGGCACGGTAAGGGTGTCGGCGGAACTTGCACGTTTCACAAGGTGGTGATAAATGTGTGGCGGGGGGGCCGCGCCGCCCGTTATGACAGCCTAGTAAAGAGGTGACAGGCCCAAGCCAACCAAATGGACCACCACTACCCACACCATTGATTCGGGTCCCACGCCTTGCCCCCCACCCCTTACCACCTCCTCTTGGTCCTTCCTCAACCAGGGGGTAGTGAAGTCAAGGACCCCACACCCCGAGAACCGGTCACCCAAAGTTTGATTTACAGACTGCTGGAAGAAGAGCTGCGTGAAGAGTTGATTTACTGCTGCCTGCAAGAGCGTCGTTATTAGAAACACAATACAAGTATAAAAACGTGTAACAGGCCATCACAGGGGGAAAAGACCAATATCAGTGGGGAGAAAAAAATCAAAACAAACAAAACACACACGCACAAAACCCAGACCAGTCAAAGGTTTTTTTTTAAGTGGAAATAAAAGTTACAAGTTAAAAACTTTCCCAACAAAGGAGGAGTATCATCAGTTGATTTCGTTACTCGTCGTCAATCCGTGTGGGTTTTTTTGTTCGTTGTTCGTTGTGTGCGGCAGAGGTTCGTGTTGCCCGTGCACGGTGATGGTGCACGTCACTGTGGTCCACGGAAAGTGATGCTGGATACCTGACCAAGTGGAGTATTGATTGCTGTCTGTGTGGCTGTGTGCATCCAGGCCTGTTGCAGGTGGGTGCTTACATAAGTGTGTGTGTGTGTGTGTGTGTGTGTGTGTGTGTGTGTGTGTGTGCAGGCACGCTAGCTGACTGGCAGTTTTATTTGTTTTTTGTTTTGTTGCTGTTTTTTTGTGGGTTTTTTTGTTTTTTTTTGGGGGGGGGGGTTGTTGTTTGTTTTTGTTTTTTTATAAATATCTGGGTCGTCGTGTTAGAATTCATTTGTGTGTGTGTGTGTGTATGTGTGTGTGTGCTTTATATGCAAATTTAAATCGAACCATCAACATTTCATATTTACAAAATACATCAGTAAGGACATTAATACGCATCAGGAATACCAAATTTACAACCCAAAACTACTTCTGCTACTGCCACTACTGCTACGACTACTACTACTGCTGCTACCACTACTACAAGTACTTTTTCGGTTAATGCTACTAATACTACTATCACGATGTCAGCTACTACAAGCACTCATACCGAAAACCCAATATACAAAGGCAGGTGTCCACAATGTTTCTGTGGAGATGTTTGCAGAATTATACTGGGTTTTTACAGGTTCTATACCACCAAATACCCTATATTCATCCACGCACATGTATACATGTAGGGTGTTTGCTACCAGCATGGCTACAATCAATTTATCACATCCCCCTTTTCCCCTTCAGGCTTTGACAGTGGTGTTCCCCCGCTGTCCCTGTCCCTTCAGTGTGTGGCCTTCGGTCATCTGTTTTAGTGCTTCACCCATGATTATCTTCACCAGTCTTATCTGTCGTATTAAGTAACCCATGTCCTTCTCCTTCAGCGTCTGTGGTCGTCAAAACATGATGTGCCAAGTTTATCTGAGTGACTTTATGAGTCGGTCAGTTATTTGCAACGTTGGAAGAACTATACTCTTTTGAAAATCTTTTTAAATTTTTTTTTTATATACATTTGCAATCCCAGTTTGCTTTTATACATGTATGCATATAACATACACAGATCAACCACGGCATCAGTGGAATATTACACGATTTTGTCACCTGCAGATCATCATTACAGCCACACGCAAAACTGGTAGAAAAAAAAAATTACTCAGACCTTTGTGCCAGCAGGCAAGTGTGAAATCTTTACCACCCTACACGTATGTTCCAAGAGTAAGATGACAAACGTGCCTGTGTCACAAACGCGGCATGCACGCCAAAAGACACTCTCACTCACACACACACACACATACACACGCACACGCACACGCACGCATGCTGGTATGCACATGCCAGAGTGGATATCAGTGCCGTAGGAACACAAGCCACATGGTTATAACGCAAAGAAAATGTAGGCCAGAGGGCATCTTGAGCAAAGAAAACAGGCCGGAGTGGATACAGGAGGTGAGGGAATATCGGTCTGAGAAAATGGATGCCAGAGACGGAGAGAAATAAATGGCGGTAAGAAACCGCAGTGTAGGAAAGAAGGAATACAAGGCTAAGAACAAACAGACTGCGTGGAGGTGATATATATGTATGCCTGTAGGATAATGTATGCCTCCGAGAGTGTATGTGTGTATGCCTTGGAGAATGTAGGTCTCGAAGAGGATGTAGTGCTTAATTAATACTGACGGGAGATAGATCGGACTTTGAGAATACACTGTGATATTCTTTAACTATGGAGGCCAGAGGAGATAGTAGTCATTGACGACATTATACATGTAAGTGCTTGTAGTAATGAGAAAATGTGGACCGGAGGGGGTATTAACCTAAAACGCGTGGTCAAGACAAGAAGGGGTATATTACATGTGAGAACATAGACTTCCTCCCTTCCTTCTGTGGAGTGACCACAATCATTTCTTGATTATTCTGTCACTAGACCGTATGGATACAAAGGATGCAGAACTATTGTTTTGGCTGGAGATAACATTGGTCTGATAATATCTAAACCAGACAGCGTAGAGTGTTCGCTAAAGTAACAACAGGACCATATAAAAGTTTTCTCTGTTTGTGTAAACATGTAATATACAGCTACATGACAGAGAAAAAAAGACTCAGGGAATATAAGGCGAAAAGAATACATGGCAGGAATGGATATGCTGGTCCACATGTAAACAGAAAGAAGATATACAGGCCACATGGGAATGATAAGGCATGCAGGCCACAAGGGAAGAAGAAGGTACACAGGCCACAAGGGAAGAAGAAGACATACAGGCCACAAGGGAAGAAGAAGGCATACAGGCCACATGGGAGGAAGAAGGCATACAGGCCACAAGGGAAGAAGGTATACAGGCCACAAGGGAAGAAGAAGGAATACAGACCTCAGGGGAAGAAGGAATACAGGCCACAAGGGAAGAAGAAGGCATGCAGGCCACAAGGGAAGAAGAAGGCATGCAGGCCACAAGGGAAGAAGAAGGCATACAGGCCACAAGGGAAGAAGAAGGCATGCAGGCCACAAGGGAAGAATGCATGCAGGCCACAAGGGAAGAAGAAGGCATACAGGCCACAAGGGAAGAAGGTATACAGGCCACAAGGGGAAGAAGAAGGCATACAGGCCACAAGGGAAGAAGGTATACAGGCCACAAGGGAAGAAGGAATACAGGCCACAAGGGGAAGAAGAAGGCATACAGGCCACAAGGGAAGAAGAAGGTATACAGGCCACAAGGGAAGAAGGAATACAGGCCACAAGGGAAGAAGAAGGCATACAGGCCACAAGGGAAGAAGAAGGCATACAGGCCACAAGGGAAGAAGAAGGCATGCAGGCCACAAGGGAAGAAGAAGGCATGCAGGCCACAAGCGAAGAAGAAGGCATACAGGCCACAAGGGAAGAAGAAGGCATGCAGGCCACAAGGGAAGAATGCATGCAGGCCACAAGGGAAGAAGAAGGCATACAGGCCACAAGGGAAGAAGGTATACAGGCCACAAGGGGAAGAAGAAGGCATACAGGCCACAAGGGAAGAAGAAGGTATACAGGCCACAAGGGAAGAAGGAATACAGGCCACAAGGGGAAGAAGAAGGCATACAGGCCACAAGGGAAGAAGAAGGTATACAGGCCACAAGGGAAGAAGGAATACAGGCCACAAGGGAAGAAGAAGGCATACAGGCCACAAGGGGAAGAAGAAGGCATACAGGCCACAAGGGAGGAAGGTATACAGGCCACAAGGGAAGAAGGAATACAGGCCACAAGGGAAGAAGAAGGCATGCAGGCCACAAGGGAAGAATGCATGCAGGCCACAAGGGAAGAAGAAGGCATACAGGCCACAAGGGAAGAAGGTATACAGGCCACAAGGGGAAGAAGAAGGCATACAGGCCACAAGGGAAGAAGAAGGTATACAGGCCACAAGGGAAGAAGGAATACAGGCCACAAGGGGAAGAAGAAGGCATACAGGCCACAAGGGAAGAAGAAGGTATACAGGCCACAAGGGAAGAAGGAATACAGGCCACAAGGGAAGAAGAAGGCATACAGGCCACAAGGGGAAGAAGAAGGCATACAGGCCACAAGGGAAGAAGAAGGTATACAGGCCACAAGGGAAGAAGGAATACAGGCCACAAGGGAAGAAGAAGGCATGCAGGCCACAAGGGGAAGAAGAAGGCATACAGGCCACAAGGGGAAGAAGAAGGCATACAGGCCACAAGGGAAGAAGAAGGCATGCAGGCCACAAGGGAAGAAGGTATACAGACCACAAGGGAAGAAGAAGGCATGCAGGCCACAAGGGGAAGAAGAAGGCATGCAGGCCACAAGGGGAAGAAGAAGGCATACAGGCCACAAGGGAAGAAGAAGGAATACAGGCCACAGAGGAAAAATAAGGTATACAGGTCACAAGCGAAGAAACGATAAACCGAGGTCCCGTGTGCAACAGGCAGTTAGCGCACGTAAAAGAACCTACGGCAAGAAACGGGTTGCCCCTGACAAAAGTCTGTTCCATGAAAAAAGTTTCAGTTTCAAGGTGGTGTCAGAGCGTGCTTGCATATCCATATACATACCATACACTTCATCTGCAGGGAAAAAAACAGGAGCAGATGCCTTCGTATATCCCAACAAGCCCTGAGAGCCTAAGTTTGTGTAAAACATTTTTTTTTAAAGTCATCCTCCGCTGGGATTCGAACCCGCGACCTCTTGATTAGAAGTCCAGCACGCTATCCACTGCGCTACGGGGAACTGCCGTGAAAATCTACCATGATAGTAAATCAAAAAACACTTGCAGACAGAGAGACACGGAGAGACAGACAGACAGACGGACGGACGGACAGACAGAGACAGAAAGACAGTGAGAGAGAGAGACACAGAGAGAGAGAGAGGGGGGGGAGAAACAATATGGATAGCGCTGCACAGTGGCAAAGTGTTCTCCCTGGGGTGAGCAGCTCGACTTTCA
>NC_134877.1:37198098-37203098 GCF_041734735.1 Babylonia areolata | reverse complement strand
TCCTCCTCGTCATCCTTTTCGTCTTCTGCTTCTTCTTCTTCTTCTTCTTCTCCTCCTCCTCCTTCTTCTCCTCCTCCTCCGCCTTTCCATTGTCATTTTGTCCCACACTTCTTCCCCCTTTTTATTCTCCCAGCTTTATTTCTTCCTCCACTTTCGTCTTTCATTTTTCTTTTCTTTTTTTTTTTTTTTTTCTTTCTTTCTTTTTTTTTTTAAATTCTCCCCATTCCCATTATATCCATTTTTACTGCTTCCTTCTCTTGTTGTATCCTTTTTATCACCCGGGGTTACTGTTGGGTTTTTTGTGTTTTTTCGAGGGGTTTGTTGTTGTTGTTGTTGTCTTGTTTGCTTGTTTTTGGTTGGTTGGTTGGTTGGTTTTTCGTATCGACCCAAAAGTCTAACACTGCAAAAAAAAAAAAAAATGGAGAGCACGGATTTTAAAAGTTGGTTAAGTGTGGTTGTGGATGTGAACAGCATCTTATTGCTCTCTTCCCATGGTCCCTGACTTAACATGGTGCTGTGAATGTGAGTGAGTGAGTGAATGAATGAAGAATGAACGAATGAATGAATGAATGAATGAATGAATATTAACACCGAACAAATCAATGAATAAATGAATGAAAGAATTCAATCTGTGAATTAACGAATGGGTGATGAATGATGAATGATTCAATCAGCTAATTAACGAAATGACTTCACGAATGAAAGGAAGGAAGGAAGGAAAACCAACACTCGCCGCTGGACTTAATAATCCACAGGGTCAGTTGCCGTCGAAGGAATGTGTTCTGGACAAGTGGAAGACTGATTGGTGTATAGTGTCACATAGCAGGTCAGACATTTCTCTTTTTATTTCATTTTCCTTTTATCATTATCATTATCATTATTATTATTATTATCATCATCATCATTGTTGTTGTCATTATTATTGTTATTATTATCATTATTATTATTATTGTTTAAAAGACCTGCTGACCACACCATACCAGGGTTGAAAAGTTGTAAACATCGATCCCATTGAATCTGTTTTAATAATTTTTTTTTTTTTTTTAAGAAGAAAATTCAGCACAAGCACAGTCGATAACACTTTAAAGCACACACACACACACACACACACACACACACACACAGCACGGTTAGTACAAAAACGCATAGACCAAAAGGCACAGATATGTAATTGCTGCCGATTTTTTGTGTGTGTGTTTCATTTCGTTTTAATGTGTTGTATCTCTTTGTTTGTTTGTTTGTTTTGTTTTGTTTGTTGTTGTTTTGTTGTTGTTGTTGTTGTTGTTTTGTTGTTGTTGTTTTTTTGTTGTTTTTTTGTTTGTTTGTTTGTTTTGTTTTGTTTTTTGTTTGTTTGTTTTGTTTTGTTTTTCATTTTATTTCTTCTTTTTGCTTTTTTTTCTAATTTATTTATTCTTGCTTTTGTCACATTTTTCTTGCTTGATTTATTTTAATCAGTTTTATTTGACATTTCCGTTTTATATCAGTTGATAAAAAGAAAATTCAAAAAGATTTGATTGTGTGTGTGTGTGTACTACTGTGTGTGCGTGTGTTTGAATGTGTGTGTGTGTGTGTGTGTGTGTGTGTGTGTGTGTGTGTGTGTGTGTGTGTGTGTGTGTGTGTGATCACATCTTCATTAATTATGATTCACTACCGAATCAGTCCAGCGCGCAATGCTTTGGATAATAGAACGTTACAGCTGGTTCACTGTGTGTGGCCCTTGCACAGTGATGGATATACTGTAACAAAAAGTAATCAAATTATCACGTAACAACGTCATCAGTCCTCATCTTATCTTTATTCTATCATTATTGTTATGATTATTATTGTTATTGTTATGATTATTATTATCATCATCATCATCATCATCATCATTATTATTATTATTATTGTTGTTGTTATTGTTGTTATAATTGACATTATCATTAGTATTAATATTACAATCATAATAATATTACTAATACTACCATTAATAATAATAGTGCTTACAACAATTGTCAATTATGATGATGAAAATAGTAATAAAGATAATGCACACACACACACACACACACACACACACACACACACACACACACACACACACACACACACACACACACACACACACACACACACACACACCAAATACATAAAATGTATATGCAAAAAGAATTGACTAGCAATTTAAAAGCTGTCGAATAATCGAGTGATTTCCCAGCGTACTTGAAACAACTGCAAGAAGAAAACAAAAACATGTGACATTAATATCACTATTATTATTGTCGTTATCATCATCATTATTATTATCTTGCCTGAATTATACACAAACGATTGTCCCCATGAGCAGATGTATAAATGACAGTCAATGGTAATTAAAAAAAATAATAATAATAATAATGAATTCAACAAATCAAATAAATCCATCTGTTTTGATCAAACTTCTAAATAACATTGCAATAAGATCATTTTCAAGAAGTTGACATATACTTTGTGTTATTGTTTGTAAATTAGCTGAATCATATGTCTGTCTCCGCCCCCCCCCCCCCTCCCCCGCCCCCTCTCCTCTCTCTTTCTCTCTCTCTCTCTCTCTCTCTCTCTCTTTCTTCCTCTCTCCCCACTCTCTCTCCTTTTGAGTAAGTTCTCAAAATATGTTATCAAAAAATCATCTCTTCTCTGTCTCTGTCTCTCTCATTTACTCTCTTTCTTTCTTTCTTTCTTTCTCTGTCTCTTTGTCTTTTGTAAGTCTCAAAATATATATTATCAGAAATCAGTTCCTCTCTCTCTCTCTCTCTCTCTCTCTCTCTATCTCTCTGTCTCTCTCTCTGTCTTATGTAAGTCTCTCCATTTGAATCAGAAAACAAAGTAAAAACAAAAACAAAAAAACTCTTTTCCAAAGAAAAAAAGTTTTGTATTTGCGTCATTGCTCGTAAACTCCTTTTGGATTAAGAATCAAATTCGCAAATCTGTTTCAGACAGAAAAAAATATTGATGTGTTGTGTTCTTCCCAGTAAATTAATTTCTCTTCCCCCTCACCCCTCACCCCGCACCATCTCTCTGTCTCTGTCTATGTCTCTCTCTTTCTCTCCCTGTTGCCTTGAACTGAATATCAGATTGACTTTCGCTTTTTCATTAAAACGTGTGGCCGCACTGGACTTTATTTCGATCGCTCTGTCCTTGTTGCCCTTTTGTTTTGCCATATTAGTCTATGTATGCTGTGTGTGTGTGTGTGTGTGTGTGTGTGTGTGTGTGTGTGTGTGTGTGTGTGTGTTCATTTTGTGTGTGTGTGTGTGTGTTGTTCATTTTGTGTGTGTGTGTGTGTGTGTGCGTGTGCGTGTGTTTAATTGTTTGTGTGTGTTTGTTCAGTATGTGTGTGTATGTGTGTGTGTTTAATTGTTTGTGTTTTTGTTCATGTGTGTGTGTGTGTGTGTGTGTGTGTGTGTGTAAACAGATTATAATTTTTTTCAGTTACCCAACCTAATCAGTGTAGTACTGTCCTTATAAAATTTTCACTGAACGCACACATGGTCGGAAGAAGAAGGAAAAAAGAGGGTAGGGGGTTCTTGGAGAGAGGAGAGTGGAGACTAGCAGCAGTTAGACCTGCATGTTATTGAGGAAATACAACGAGACAGGTATAGGTAGGTAGGTATGTAAGTAGGAAGGCAGATAGATAAATTATATATATATATATATATATATATATATATATATTCATACATAGAGTACTCAGACGAACAGAGAACAAGTGAGCCGGCAACATTAGGCGTACAAAACATCGGCGGACATCTACACACATTACCAAACTTGCGGCGAACTGACACCGGAAAACGGGGAACGGCGTGCAACACATCAATCAAAACCAAACATACACCTGTCTCGTGTACACACGCGTCAGGTATATATCACGACACACTCCCCTTCCACAACAACAACAACTACAACAACTACAGAGGAGAAGGAAAATGACACAAACACAACAAGCATCGTACCCCCTGTCTCACATTGTAGGCTCTGCGATTCCAAGCATAACAAACGCCAAATACGCATTCAGCAACAACAACAACAACAACAAAAACAAGACCAATATCAAAGACACTGACTTGAGCATACATACACAGACCACATGCAAGAATGCTGTTTCACAATCTCATACGCAGTGCTATTCAGTTCAGACGCAATCAAAGCGAAAGATGCGAGAGTACACGAACAACGAAGAGCAAAAACAACAAAGAAATGTTGCACACAGCACACGCATAACCAAAACTACTTGTCTATCTCCGGACTGCACGGCTCTCAGCCCAACAAACACAAGCCACACACGACAGAAGACTGACATGTACACTTAAACATTGTATCAAATCTCGCGCACGGAAAATTCCATGGATAAAAGAATATAATTATTTCCCATACAAGAAAAAAGAGTAATCATACTAGCCAATACAAACACTTACACAAAACGTTAAGCAAAACCATGAAGAAGACAAACGCACATTTACTAGAAATTGTTTCTGTTTCCGAATGTATAACAATGGAAATTTACAGTGAATACACAAATACAAGAGTTCTTAAAAAATAAAATAAAATAAACAAATAATAATAACAATAAAAACTAGACTTACTTCCTCAAAAGAAAAAAGATGTGATTTTGGACATTCAGATACACAAACACAATAGTTAGTAATAATTTTTTTTAAAGATAATAATATAATGATAATAAATTAATTAATAGATAAATAGATTTTTTTAAACACAAAAAAACACACACATATTCTTCCGAAACACAGACATTTAGATAAAGCTATTCGTGTGAATGAGCACACATACATAACAGTCGCAGACATGTTACATTGTAAAGATGCAAGCAAGTAACTCGTTAGTAGTATCGTCACCATCCTCATCCATCATAATAAAAGAAAATCGTGCACGACAAACACACACACAAAAAAGCCCCAGTTCTATGATAATTATTCCATGACGAGGTCTCGTGGTGCCCTCACTGTTCAATGTCCCCTCCACTTCCATGC
>NC_134877.1:37160598-37190598 GCF_041734735.1 Babylonia areolata | reverse complement strand
GTTGACGTCAAATATGCAGTCGTCATCTTTAGTTAATCCTACAGCTCCCAATGCCCTTATCACCATGGAAGTGTCGCAAATAATCGTGTGTTTTATAATTCGTATGGAGTAGGAACGGAGAAAGGTTTTGTTTTCCTTTTCCCCCATCTCCAAATTGGAAATGCCTGTTCATTTTGAGCTGCCACGTGTACTTTCCTGAAGGATATGAATGCCCCCTTCACCGTGGAAGTTTGCTCCTTATCATGAGACAAAAGCACAGAACACTTTGGGCCAAAGCTTGTGTGTGTGTGTGTGTGTGCGCGCGCGCGCGCGTGCGTGTGTGTGTGTGTGTGTGCTTTCCGCCAGATTGGTCATAACAAGAAACTTCCTTCCGTGAGTTATTTCGTCATTATCTTTATTTGAAACATATCATAATGCAAGTTTTTGGCCACAACAGCCAGAACAATATGAAATTATAGTCCTTGTGAGTCTGAACATTTCTTGTGGTTTTTTGTAGACTGCATTCAATAAAATAGTTATAGTAATAATAATAAGAAGAAGAAGAAAAATATTAACTCACCAGCGGTGCTAAAGGTGACACAGAAGAGAGAAAATGGGTTTGTTTGGGGTTCTTTTTAACAGCCCAGCCATGAGCTAACTGTAACACAGCTAGCTGCTGCAGAGGTTAGCGCCGAGCTCCTCACGGGATCAGAGATGTGCCTGGTTGTGTGAACAAGGTGACTTTGTTGTCTCTGGTGTCCGCCGTGTGTCAGCCCAGCGTGCCGGAGCTGTGTGCACACACTCTTCATCACATCGCTCTGTCACGCTGCTGGGAGCCTTCCAGATGCAATCAACGGGTGGGGGTGGGGGTGGATGAGGTTCGGGAAGGAGAGAGAGAGAGATTCGGGAAGGAGAGAGAGAGAGAGAGAGAGAGAGGTTCGGGAAGGAGAGAGAGAGAGAGAGAGAGAGAGAGAGAGAGGTTCGGGAGGAGAGAGAGAGAGAGAGGTTCGGGAGGAGAGAGAGAGAGAGAGAGGTTCGGGAAGCAGAGAGAGAGAGAGAGGTTCGGGAAGCAGAGAGAGAGTGACTTGATTTTTCTTCTTCTTCTTCTTCTCCTTCTTCTTCTTCCCCATCTGGCAGGTGGGAAGGCGGCTGAAAAAGGTGTCGCGGGCACGTGCGACGACCCCCGCCTTTTTTTGATTGGCTGGGACGTGCGAGTCTCGTGCAGCTTAGCACCTTGGCGGCTTGTCAGGCGGGTGACGATCAAAGCGGTGTGCGGCATTTGCATTTCCCCCCCCCCCCCATACCCCCCTTGCCTCGCTGTCCCACCCCTTGTGAAATGTTTGCCATTCGCAAGTGGACCACAATGGAAATGATTGGCTGGTCTTCAGTTTAAAGGCTCGGTTTGTTTCAATTAAAATACAGTAAGAAGTAGAGACACCTTATGTAAAAGAGGTTATTATTCACGACCACTGCATAAAATACTCTCAACTGACGACGATACTGTTGAGATAGGGAAGGTAAAAGGGGCAATGATCTTAAATTCTCCAGTAAAATGCCTTGAGTGTGAGCATAAAAGTTTAGCAAATTCTGTTGGTTTAAATAATCTTTAATCATTCAACAATACACATGATTACAATGCAATGAATGACAAAAGAGCATCAACAAGCTTAAAACTTATACTGTGCTCACAACGTTGCACTTCAATTTTATCATGACGGCTGATGAACCATATTATCAATAGTATCAAATAACATTCATAAACAGTAAGTAATGAAATAATGAAATAGAACAAATAAACAAACAGTACATAATATAGTAAAATAATGCTAATATCAATATTAACAATGAGATTAAATTTATTATCACCAGAGTAATCGGCCTGATAGAAGAGAAACACGAAGGAAAAAAAAGAAGAAGAAAATTTAGAATAGTGGTGGGTAAGGTGGTGGGGGAGGGGGAACAGAGGGGAGAGGAGCAATTCTGACAGATCATTGGCCAATCCATTCAACTTTGAATATTTGGTCAGTCAAATAAATCCAACATATATTTTACGAATAGAATCATGTTGTACCCTTTCTTCACAATACTTTCTAAGTTAAAATCTTTATCGGAGATAAACCGGTGAACAGTTTGAATTCTCAACAGGAAATTCTGTTGAGCCACAGTTGTTTCGCTCTTGAAAGATAAATCATTTTTGCCACTAAAAATTGTGCTGGTCAGCTGAACTATAAACAAGGTAAAAACCAATCCTCGATGCGGAAAATGTGTGCTTTTTTTTGCTTTTTCTTATAGTATCATTGTCATCACCACCACCTCCATTATCATCATCACTATCATCATTGTTATCATTATTATTAATGTTTTGTTGTTGCTGGTGTACTTGTGGTTATTATTATCATTATTATTATTATCATCAGAAAGCAACGTTTCTCGAGAAAACTGTGCCGCTAGTGTCTTGTGAAATTCGTGACTTACTTCGGAATCACGTATTCCCTAACATATAGGACGTCGTGACTTTGCGAATCATGTTCCACGTTCACATTAACATACGGTAACATCGTGGCATGCCTCCAAATCATGTGTTGGGACACGGGAAGGGGTGGGCGGGGCGAGGGGAAGAGGGGGGGCGGGGGCGAGGGGGAGTCACCCTACCTCGTAGACGAGTTTGCTTGAAACCAACAGGTATGTGGGGGATTATTTAGGGGTATGGAGGGAGGTCTATCCGATATGGGTGGGATGGTGTGTTAGGAATTTTAATTTGTGCGTCGAAAGTAAAATAATATGCGTACATACATATCATGAATACCATCCTTTTCGATGTCTTGTATAGTTGTCATTATCGTTGAATCGATCGTTGTTGTGTTTTTTTCCTGAAGATGTTAAAGCCTTACGTTTGTTTGTTTGTTTCGTGTCCTGGTTTGTTCGCAGCCTATGTGACCACAGATGTATTGTGAAACAAGGTAAACGTTACGGGAAGTTATCAGTGCGGGGGGGGGGGGTGGGGGGGGGGGCAGGGGGGGGTTATCAGCTTGTGACGGGTGGGAGGGGTGGGAGAGTAGGTCTTTTCATTAATATTGTTGTGCTGCCCGCGTTACTTCATATACCCCATGCACTCCTCTCTCTCTCTCTCTCTCTGTAACTGTTCCTCTCTCTCAATCTCTCTTTCTCTCTCTCTCTCTAGGTAATGTACATGCTTTCATTTATGTCTTTTATTTTCATATGTAATTGTGTGTGTGTGTGTGTGTGTGTGTGTGTGTGTGTGTGTGTGTCTTTTGCCTTTGCTTTTTTTTTTTTTTCTTTCTTTGAGGGCTGGATGTAAAAAAGCAGCTGTGCTTACTCCACTACCCTCGTGAAATAAAAATTCGTTTCGTTTCGTTTCGTTTCTCTCTCTCTCTCTCTCTCTCTCTCACACACACACACACACACACACACACACACACACACACACAAGTCGGGAGGAAAAGAAGGTCATGGTCAGACAGACACTGACAGCTCCCTGTCGACGTTGGCACGTGAAGAACGACAGAAGGTACACAGCTGGCTGTGACTGAGTATACATGGACCATGGAGAGCTATCCTGGGGGGGGGGGGATGGAGAAGGGATGTGGGGGCTTGCTCTGGGGTTCGGGGGGGGGGGGGGGGGGGGGGTTGGAATGGGGAAGAAGTGTAACGCAGGTCGAGCTGTGGCCTAGCGACAATGCGCCCACCTAGGAAGCGACTGTCCACCGGTTCGAGTATATATATATATATATATATATATATATATATATATATATATATGGAGTGTGGAGTGATGGCTTAGAGGTAACGCGTCCGCCTGGGAAGCGAGAGAATCTGAGCCCGCTGGTTCGAATCACGGCTCAGCCGCCGATATTTTCTCCCCCTCCACTAGACCAGGAGTGGTGGTCTGGACGCTAGTCATTCGGATGAGACGATAAACCGAGGTCCCGTGTGCAGCGTGCACTTGATGTGATGGAGTCTCTCGTCGGTCCAACGGATGAGTAGGCAGGCAGGCCTATCTGTCGGTGTGTGTCCTCATATAAAGAACCCACGGCAACAAAAGGGTTGTTCCTGGCAAAATTCTGTAGAAAAATCCACTTCGATATGAAAAACAATTAAAACTGCACGCAAGAAAAAAATATTTTTAAAAAATGGGTGGCGCTGTAGTGTAGCGACGCGCTCTCCCTGGGGAGAGCAGCCCGAATTTCACACAGAGAAATCTGTTGTGATAAAAAAGAAAAGAAAAAAAAGAAATGCAAAAAAAAAAAATATATATATATATATATATAGAGAGAGAGAGAGAGAGAGAGAGAGAGAGAGAGAGAGATTCGAACCGGGAAGTTAGGTGCAACCACAGGCCACCCACAGTACACCTGCCCGGACAGACAGCCAGGACCACAGCTCTGGACCCACACACCACCATCTACAGAGCAAGACAACAGTCCCGAACAACTTGATCTTAATTGATGGCGTCAGCCAATAGGTTGTTGATCAAACTTAACCAGTTTAGCTGCAGTGTGTGCGCCTCTGACAAGGACTGAAGCTGATTCTGCTGTTTTTGTCCAGGCGAGTGAATTTGTCAGATGATTAAAATCTTTGAAAGAAAAAAATAGAGAGAGGTATAGGTATATATATATAAGAACAAAGGCGTTGTTGTGAAACCCATGTTAAACCCGCGTTTTCACTCGCGCGAAACGATCACCACCACAGAACACAAAGTTTGAGCCCGAGAGATCAGGAAGATGCGTTTGTGACGGACATTGCCCACTTCCTGTCCATGACCGGTGTGTGTGTAATGTGTGTGTGTGCGTGTGTGTGTGTGTGTGTGTGTGTGTGTGTGTGTGTAAATAACACTAGTCCCATGTCTGGGAGCTGTGGGTGTCAAGTTCCATTATCATCATCAATATCATTTACTTTGAACCATAGACACTAATATGGGAATACTAATGTCCTTGCTTCGAGCCTCCTCTTCATCCTCCACTGGCGCCCCCACTCCTCTCTTCATCCTCTTCTTCCGCTATACTTTTTCTTGCATGCTATCCGTGGTGACTGTAGCTAATATTTGACTTGTAAATGAATTCACTTGGAACCAAAGGGGCTTTAGTCGTGTACAGATGCCCCTCAACTGGACACTGGCTCATTGGTCCCAGCGGCTGCCATGACTCATCTGATGCGTGCCTGAGAATGCTCGGTTTGCATAACTTAAACATGTTTGTCGCTCTGACGAGCTTGTGCTCGCCCCCTCTCTCTCTCTCTTTGCTTTCTTTGTCTGTCTGTCTGTCCCCTCTCTCTCTCTTCTCTCACTGTCTCTCTCTGTCTCTTTCTTTCCCCTAGCCATTTCTCTCCAGCAGTGAGGAACATGATCCGCTCATTGCCCACTCTGTGCGAAGGCAGTAAGCAGCTTGATGATTATGAAAGACCCATCCAGGATGACTGTGTAATGGTGGTGATTATTCCCTTTGTGTCAACTTGAGCTGGCAGGGAGAAGGGGGTTAGGGAGGGGGGAGGGGGAGGATCACGCCTTGGAATCCTCCTCCCACCTTCCTTACACACTCTCCCCAAAGACATGGGTGCTGGAGGGTGACCGGGGAATGGGGGGTTGATGACCAGTCTGGGCGGGAAGGGGGGATGCGGGATGTCAGCTGCTTAGTGTCTCGGGGATGCTGAGTCACGAAACACCGGCTTACGCAAGGTCAAGACGCTTGGGTGTTCCTTTGTATTATTAAACGATCCCTCAGCTGCGAATCGTAAAGGTTCTCTCAGCATAGATTTGCTTTTAAAAAGCTCCCCTAACATTTATCGAAACGACTGGAAAACGCTTCGGACTGGAAGGCATTGTGCATTGACATTGGCCTGTGTAGACCCTTAGGGGCTGCAGAGCTCTTAGTGATTCTTGTCTCGACAAGTGCCGGGCCTTTCACAAACACAAAGGACGCCTGTGTGTTTGTCACACCAACACCCGTGTCACTGCGTTTTTTGGTGGTGGCTGTCTCCATCCTGGGAAATGCCACTGGAAAACAAATGGCGGTGAAAAATGTCATGGGTTAGGAAAATATGCACTCTAAAATGACAGAAAACAATGGAGAATATTCGCCAGCTGCATTCTTTTTGTCTTGGAGTACGTATTTGACTGATGTGTGTGGGCTGTATAGCTTAATACTTGGAAGTTATTTGTAGTTTTACTGAATTTTTAGATGATGTTCCATGCAGTCAAAATGCATGTATACCTCCGACCAGACAGACTTATAAATGATCTTGATAGCTTTTTTCAATGAGTAATAGGCCTAATTGCTTCACTCAAGAAATTGACTTTTGTTAACAAGAAGAGGAGGATGAACAAACAACAGCAGCAACAGCAGTTACAACACTAAATGCGCCCTCAGTTCTTTGAAAGGGCGCTGTTCATTATTATCATTAATTTGATCATTATCATTTTCATTTGATGAGAATTATGAACTTTGAAAATCTACAAAGAAACGTGAGGTAATCAAACATTATACGAGCACGTGCGTGCGAAGGGAACGATATTCCGCGTGCGAAGAGGACCGTCTTCTAGCCTTGCACTGAGAAACAGCACTGGCGAGATGAAAGGAAAAAAATCCCACCGAAACATGATCGGAAAATGATTGAAATCTTCTTGTTCTTAACTAGCTGATTCCACAAAGGAAAATGACAAAGTATTCTGACACGGATTGACGTCACCAGTCTCGTCATGTCTCCATCGCAACCCAATGGGGGGGAAAAAAGAACTGGAAAGAAGAAGCTAAGAGGACAGGAAGGGGTGGGGGTGGTGATCAGCTTTCGGCGGAAATCGTCTATGACGTTGTTCGTTCGACAATAATGCACAGCGTTGCAGGGACAGGGAGAGAGAGACGCGATTTGAGGCACTGAGGCAGTGGTTGATCCATCAACTTGCGGTAGGTACTCACACAGCCAGTAAGCTGAACAGTTTAACATAAACGCGCGCGTGTGTGTGTGTGTGTGTGTGAGTGAGTATGTATTTCACTGAATGGTGATCAGCAAGTGTTTTAGTGTGCATGGTCCATCAAAACAGAAAGTAGTGAGATGTCATCACCCTTTTCTCACACAGGCTTACCTATTCACACTGTCCTCTTCTCATCACTTAACAACGGGCCTATGGAGGATTCATCTACCACCAAAAAGGTTTTTATAAACTTTACTTTTTTGCCAGGAACTATATTTCGTTCACGTTGGTGCGCATGATTTAGTTCCCACAGCTAACCCAATGTTCTGTTCAGTTGGTTATAAAATGAACGTATGTTGTCGAGCACAGAACCGCTCTCGAAAACGCAACAGGGTGAAATGCTGTGACATGCCCGTTGTTTGTGGCATGGATAGGCTTACGTGATTTTCGAAAACCCATCAGTCACACAGTCATTGTAACTACCGTCAGTCACAAATCCTGTTTAAAGTTATGAACTGTGTCACCGTTGGTCACAAAGCTTATGTACTGGTACTAGTTATGTAACCTTCAGTCCCAAATCTAGTGTGACTGAAATTGTCACAAAGCGTATCTTAAACTTCGTCAGTCACAAAATACATGCAGGTCTACACTATGCCAACAGCACAGTTGTTAATTAATCACAGAGAATGTATGTTCCAAACGATCGGTGAAAAAACAACAACTGGCAGCTCGCTAATTGTTCATACAGGTTGTGCTACATACAGGACGGTCGACTGTCATTTCCACGCTTTGGCGCCATGTTGGATGTCTAGGATCGTTGATTTTCGCCGTGTGTGTGTGTGTGTGTGCGTGTGTGTAAACTTTTATCTCAATCCAGATTAAAAGATATTGTCTTGTCAGACTTGTTTTAGTAATCGACATAATTATCTCTCCATTCCTCAATCTGTCGCATTCTCATCATTTTCCGTTTGCATTGGTGTGTCAGTCAGAAGGCCGACGATTGCAACACATTGTCTCTGTCAATTTACGTAGGGAGATCCTTCATCCCGACCGGGTACGCTTGATGAAGAGCTTAGCCGCGGTTTGTTCAGTCACCTTTGATGTTCCCAAGCAAACGGTGTTGACACAAGATTTGGGGGCGCACTGCACGTGCTAGGCCGCGTTCATTCACATGCACGTGCAATACGCCGGCACGGCCTCCCCTCTCGCGTGTGGGTGTTGTTGGGAGCCGTGGGACGATTGAAAAGCTGGCCTGGCTGTGGCCCTGGGTGCCTGGGCCTTCTGGGGGCCGTGTGTTTTCTTCTCATTTCCGCCGTCACAGCCCCCCTGCAGTCCTTGGTATTTGCAGGCCTGCTGTCGCCGCGTTATGCTGCACTGCGGCCTTTTCAGGACCATCCCTAGCTTCCCAGGGCCATAGTCCAAGATAATAATCATAAGGAAACATAGTGATGAAATTAATTCGGAAGGTAGCAGTTCAGAAGACGCTTGAGTCGGGCCATACTGTCCCACCAAGATTATGATCAGAAGGAAACATAGTGATGAAATTAATTCGGGCAGTGGAGAGTCGTTACATGCATTAACAGTTCACCCACAGAAATACTGTAGCAATAATGCTACTTTGTAAAATAGACCAGGCTTCACGGGTGCATTTGTTTCTCGCATGTTTGTGCAGCCTGCATTGATGTGTTTACGGTTGTAATTTGTTTATGTATTATGTGTGTATCTAGCTAAACCCAAACGCCAGGCGCTCTATAGGTAATTGTCATTGTTATTATAATATTAATGATAATAATAAGAGAGATTTAGAGATGAGAAAGAATAAGAACAGGCAAAACTGGCAGAGAACATTTCTCAATAATTATTATTATTATTAACATTATGTAAAACCGCAGACGTATAATTATGTTATAAACGTTCGAAACAATTGCATCATATACAACAGTGTATGGGTGTGCGTCCGTGTCGGTGTGTTTGTGCATACGTTCGCATGCCGGCAACGACAAGGGAGTGGGAGGGGTTGGGGAATAGGGGAGAGGAGGAAGTCGGGGGAGGGGTGAGTTGTATGGGTGTCAAGTCTCCTCCATATCTCCAACCCGGCAGCAGGGCGATACGAGAAGCTGGCGGCGAATCAGGGTGAAAGGGGAAGAGGGTGGAGGGGGGCGTGGGTGTGTGTGGAAAGGTGAGGGTGATCTGACTTGGCAGTGCCCTCATAAATCGGCCGTGCAACCAGGCGAGACTCCGAAAGCCGTGTTCCGCTGCCTGAAGAGCGCCGTGAAACTGGAGCTTTATCTGTTGGGGATCGCTGACCCCGCAGCATCATTTTCAGCTTTTACCGTTCCTCCGTGTTTTGTTGTTGCTGTTTTGTTGTCTCTGTTTCGTTTTTTTCTTTTTCGTTTTGTTTTCTAGGGGTGGGAGAAGGTTGGGAAGGAATGGGAGTTGTTTCAAGTGAAGAAGAGGAAACATTTTGTCTCTTGAGCAAGAGAGAGAGAGAAATCGATTAAATAAAATGCTGTTTGCTCCTCGGTGAGATAAGTCTGTCTGACTCTCTAATGCCCTGAAGATAGACAGGATTTCTGTGACAACAATGATGAAAGTTAGAATTAATTTACTACGCACAAGAAGCACTTTTGTTCTACAGGTTTAAGTTAATTCGTATTTTACATTTCGTTGTGGCTGAGTAATCACCATATTGTGTACTTTTGACCTCTTTCTAGGGGCCGGAGGCCTGGAGATTAAAGTTTTGTTCTTGTTCTGTGTGTGTGTGTGTGTGTGTGTGTGTGTCACTCTCTTTTTTTTCTCTCTATCTATTTATCTATCTATCTCTGCATGCAGCATCCTCTTTCTCTGTCTTTTATCCCTCTGCCACATCCCGTGTTATCTTCCTTTCTCTGTATAGCTTAGAGAGAGAGAGTTCACACACCACGGAACAACTGACTGGCATGATGGAATATGACACGATAGTTTAACTAATGAAAACGTCAATGTCGCTTTAGTGATTGATGGGTAAGGAAAACCCACACACACTTTTTTCTTTTCTTCCTCATGGCTTAGGTTGGGGAGAGAGTGAAGAAGGAAGTTGTGTGTGTGCGTGTGTGTATGTGTGGTGTGTGCGTGTGTGTGTGTGGTGTGTGTGTGTGTGTGTGTGCCTGGACTAAATCGAAGAAAAAACAACTGAAGTCGTTCTGTGGATGCTTATAGACCCAGTTCCCTAGTGACACGGTAAGAGAGATGGAGAGGAACATAAACAGAAGAGAGAGACTCGATGAGTTGTTGAAGTCTTCAGTGCACTTGAATGGAATAATTAAGGAAAGTCAGAGGAGCGTGGAAGAGTGGCGTGAGAGAGAGAGAGGGAGCGAGAGAAATCCTGAACACCCCCCCCCCCCGCCCCCTCCCCTCCCCCCAAATGAATTCTTAGTTCACATACATTCCAGAGTAATGACTACACAAACATCACAAAGAAATAGAACGGGACATGTCCGGGACAGAGTGCTCGGGTGGGGGAGAGAGAGGCGCTGGGATGGGTGGGTGGGGTTGGCAGAGAGGACATTGTGACCCAGAGAGAAAGAGAGAGAGAGAGACAACCTGGTCTCCAACAAATTAATTCCATGCTCACCGTACCATGATGTAGTGTACGTGACATGATAACAGGATTTGTATTTCCATCCATCAGCCAGCACTGCCTCTTGGCTCTGTTACAATTAATGTATGCCTGACCATGTCCTCGTCAGTTTAACAACATGGCACTTGGGGACAACAAAGCCAAAGCTACCCTCCGAACCACCACCACCACCCCTCTCCGCGCTCCGCAAATCCCCCAACCCCCCAGCGACCTCACCCATCCGTCCAAAACCCCACCCCCACCCCCACCCCCACCCACGTGCTTCCCTTCAGATACAAGGAAAGTAAACAAAACAGTTACAATTCGTTACACCCCAGCTTTATGGGATCGAAAGAAGAAAAACAGATTATATATACATGTGAGTGTATGTATTTTGTCTATCTCAGGAGGGGGTATACAACAATGGGAGGACGGAGGGGTGGAACAGATGGGAGAGATGGAGGGGGGGGGGGGGAAATGTATCTTGAGTTTTGCACGCGAGAATCTTTTTGAGCTGAAGCTGATGAAAAGAAAAATCGAAAAATGATCGAATAAAGATGGGCTTGCAAAGAAGAAGTAAGTAGGGGATGTTCCTTGTTTGGGAAAGCGATGGGACACGGGGGTATCGCAGTGCGAAAGAATAAGGTCAAAAGAGAGAGGGAGGTTTGGGAGGGAGTAGGGGGGGGGGGGTGGAGGAGCTGTTACGATACAGAGAAGGCGAAGGTCTCAGAAAGATGAATCACGTTGTCATGGCGATGTTTTACCCCCCTCTGTCACACTTCAGACCTGCAGGGTTCAAATGTCCGGTATACAAACCCCCCCCCCACCCCAAACCGCTACCCTTATCCCTCTCTCAACACCACCTCCCCTACCCTTTGTTCCCACGCCCCCTCCATCGTTCCCCCATTACCCTCCCAGTGTCTTCATCCCTCCTTCATTCTCATGCAAGTTGCTAATGTAGTGTCCTCTGCTGGTACTATGTTGTTGGCTGGGTTTTTTTTTTTTTTTTGTTTTTTTTGGGGGTGGGGGTGGTTGTTGTTGTCTTTGGTTTATTTGTTGTTGTTTTTTTAGTTTGTTTTTTGTTGTTGTTGTTTTTGTTGTTGTTTGTGTGAGAGAGAGAGAGAGAGAGAGAGAGAGAGAGAGACTCCGCTGAAATAATTCAAACTTCGTCAAGGCTGACGCCACAAGGAAAGTGTGGATATAATTCTTATTCTGGAGTGAAGCCAGACTCAAAACCAGATAAATTTCGACTGAATATCCCCTGGGAATGCAAGGATATGAAGAATAGTGTTTGGTTGTGTTTTTTTAAGTGCAGTGCGAATCACTGTGGGATATGGGGATGAGGACACCCAAATTTAGTGACATCTTTTTTAATTGTATTCTTTGAATTGTATTCAAGACACTTACTGACATTCATTTGGGATAGAGGAAGACGTGGTGAAGTTTGCTACCAGCGGAGATTCACACACACACACACACACACACACACACAGATGAACGGTACGTAGCACAGATATTTTGTACTTTTGCGCGCATGCGCGTGCACTCTTTTACGCATTGTTTCGTAAACGTTTCGATCATTTGCACAATCATCAAGAAAATCGATTGCACACGTTAAAGATCACACAGTTTACGTGAACTTAACAACGTGGAAGTTGCAGCATCAGATACAGAAGAATAAAGCAGAACAACCAGCCAAGCAACAACAAAAAATAAAGATTAAAAAATCAAAAAAAAATCGGTGGTTCAGTTCAGTGCTGAAGCACATTGTTGAAAATGCACGAGTGTCAGGCCAGAAAACAAGAAAACAAAACAAACAGAACAGAATAAAAGTGAAAACCGGTTTTCGCTCATCCCAGTGGAATGCGTGTCTGAATGCTCTTTCAAAAAAAAAACCAAAAAAAACGAACAAACAAACAAACAAAAACCTATGATGCAAGCCTTGGTGTAGTTTTTAGTGTTTCCCCTGCATTTAACCTTAAAGTAATTCACACATCACAGCTGCGGCCGCGGGCTACATTCACACTAGTGACCTCTTCCGCCAGGTTAAAATTCTTTGCTTCTAACAAGTTTTTATTCCAAACGTGTCGTGGTTAAAATATATATTTATTTTTTGTATGCAATAGACGGGACAAGAAATTTTTCTATTGATTTTTTCCCCTTTTTTTTCTGATTTCATTTTCTTAAGCAGATGTGATGCAGCGTAAATGAGTCACTCTGCACACTTTGACACCTTGAAACTGAAACTGAAACGTGTGACGGATGTTTTAGTGTATATCAATGACATTCTAAAGATATAATTTCAAACAAAAGCGAAAAATGAATGCGTGAACTGAAAGACAAAGTAAATAAATAGATAATAGATAAAAGCAACCCCCCCCCCCCCCCCCCCCCCCCCCCGCCCCACCCCACCCCACCATCCAAAAAATGTGGTAAAATATTTCTTTTGCGTTTGAGTATATTCAGAAGAAAAAAAATTGGGATTTTATTTTTGGAATTTTTTGCAAGGTAATTTCTAGAGGAGGAAGAGTGTTGTCGACATATAAACAAATACGCAGGGAAAGAAAACGCGTGGACTTCGCTGTTGCTTTGCCTGCCATGGTAGAAACGGAACTGTTGTTAGAATACTAGTACTTCGAGCAGAAGTTTTATTTTTTACCCTACCCACAGCACCCCCTCCTCTTCCCACCCCATACCCCTCCGTCCCCCGCCCCTCTCCGCTTCCTCAGTCACATCACCTTCCATCTCCACATTTTCCCACCACTTCCATGAACTTACCTCCCTTCTTCTTCCGCTCCACTACATCAAGGCTTGTCGCACAAATAGATCAGGTTGTCAGGACAGATCCCCACTAGTTTTTTTTTGTTTGTTTTTTTTTTTTGTTTGTTTTGTTTTGGTGGGAGGGGGGGTCTTCTTTTTTTCTTTTTTCTTTTCTTTTTTCTTTAATACTCAGTTTTCCCCCCACGATGTTCCATGTTGAACCAGTAGACAAGTAAGAAGTACGGACAGCACTGTGGTGAGACAAGGACCGATGAGAACAAGTCGTGTTGAACGTGCTCTGGTCCGCCTTCTCTCCCTCTACCACCACCATCCCTCCCCCACCCCACCGTTTCCTTCCCATCTCCTACACTTGCCTTCTTCTTCTCCCCATATATACCTGCGGGAACAGAAACTGCGGACTGTAAAATACTTGTGATAAAGTTCTGGTTCAACACTAAAGGAGAGAGAGATCGAGAGGGGTTTAAAATGAAACTGAACCACATAAAAAGACAGGTACGTTGGCACTGTTGTCGAAAGTTGGGAAACGTTATCAGCTGTGTCTGCTACAGGTTAAGATTTTGGAGCAGGCTAGAAAAAGAAACTCTGTGTGTTTTCTGAGGGGAAAAATGGAGAACAGATCAAATCAGAATTAAAGCGTGTGATTTGAAAGCCCGATCCTGCTGCAAAAGGTCATTGGTTATTGAGCCGCTTGAAAACAACAACGCAGAATCCGTATTTCGTACATGATATTGAACACACGCACCACACACACACACACACACACACGCACACACGCGCGCGACTGCAGGGAAAAGTAGAAAGAAAAAGAATTACATCAGTTGATAACGTTGTCGTGCATGCAATTTATTTCATGAATTGCTGAATTATTGCTGAGTTTCAGCCTCAAACATTTCAGCTGTGTGATACCCGAACTCACTGTGATTTTATTATTATCAGGTTCATTAACTCTCTCCATACGAACGGCGAAAGAGACGACGTTAACAGCGTTTCACCCCAATTACCACCATCAAAATATTACAAGCGGAAGACTCTTACACTGAAGAGGTGAATGTTGACAAAGAATACCACAATTCTGACGACGGAAGCTAAAGGTTGGGTCATTCAGACACCCACTGGACATCCGAGGGGTGTGTGTAGAGGAGAAGAGAGGACTGGCCGTACTGAGTGAGTTAAATGAACATTTAGACAGACGTTTTGAACGATTTCAAATAAAGTAAAAAGAAGACGAAGAAGAAGCTGGAAAGAAAAAAAATAGCCTATAGATATTTAGACCGAAAAACAGCTTTGTGAACAGCATTAAAGTAATCACTTTGTTGGTAAGCCGATAGCGAGGGTAGCTTCCTAGCCCTTGCCTCCCCTTTCCCCATGCCTGTGTCCTGTTTTCAATGAAGAGGAAATTAATGGCAGACATCACCTTGCAGCTGATTAATCAGCTCGATATCCATATTCAGCTTGGTGGCCCATCTGACTAGCACGTGAGCAAGGGATGGGATGATCTGCAGGCTGTGTCCTCGTCAGTATTCATGGGAAAGAAGGGATCTCTGACCTGGGAATGAGGAACCGATATGTTCGCATTCCGTATGAATTGCTGATGATGGTAGGTGTTGTCTCGCTGGAAATCATCATCAAGACGTTTCATCAAGGCGTTGTTCAGTATGTGTTACTGAAGAAGAATAGAAAGCCATATGAAGATCTGCTTATTTGATTTGAGAGAGAGAGAGAGAAAAAAAAAATACTGTTGGGGTGGGAGGGGGGGCGGAGTGGTGGTGGTGCGGTGCTCAAGAACAGAGGCAGCAGCAGCAACAACACCAATGGCAATAAGCAGATACGCACATGAACATACACACATCCGCGCGGACACACACACACACACACACACACACACACACACACACACACACACACACACACACACACATCAAGCTAACGAGGAAAACATATTGTTTCTCTCCACCTGAAAGACAAGTACCACCAAATCATCCACATGAATCAGGTAGCTATCAAAGGGGACGACTGTAACAGGACCATTAATAAACGTCCTGTAAATTAGTCACAGTCATGTCTGACTCCGTTATTAACTGTTGCCATGGCTACCTGTGATTAGACGGATATTTTCTGTATGTATCTGTGTATGATGCACTGGTTCAAACTCATGATCATACCGTCTGTTTCAAATGTTGGGAAATGTTTCTTCAGTTGCACTTCGTGAGTTGACGCATGCGGGTGGTGAAAATTAACACGTGTTAGTAGTTGACATGAGTCGCTTCCATGACAAATGTTGTGTCTGTTTCGTGGGTTGTTGAGAGTTTTTGTCCGCGCTTGTATAATTCCGAAGTGCTCCTTTTACTTTGTCGTCTTACTATTGCCCCAAATGTGCGCTCGACTTCTTGTGCTGCAGAATTTATACAGCCTTTTAATGACAAAAGCCACGCATCATCTCCCGCTGTTCTCATTGTGTTGTGTTGTCCGAATGCTTCCGACGAGACAGCAGATTTCCACGAACATATGATTGTGCATCTTTGTTCTGTTTGTTTGGTTTTGATTGATGCTTTGGAGTTTCTGATGTTGTAGTCATCAGGATGCTTTGGAGAATGTGGGGGAACCGTCGGCATGATATCAACAGAATAGAATAGAATAGAATATGTCTTTATTACCAAGTGTATCGGGGTCACAAGGAATATTGGAAAGGGGTGGGGGAGAGAGATAGTACATAACAAGATACGAACATAAATCGAAAATCATACACAGACACAGATACAGTAGAAATAAGATATATACAAGTGCATATCAATATAAAAACTTGTGCATACTCACGCATGCACGCACTGCACACACACACGCGCGCGCGCGCGCGCACGCACGCACACATACACACACACACACACACACACACGTTTGAACAGAAGCTGCATATTACATGTGGACGGGGCTGATGACTATATATTCAGGTAGATGGTTGTTGGTTGCACAATTCTATTTATCACACTGGATTTGTTAGAGAGACAGGGCATTGACTGCTTTGGGGGAAAAGCTATTGGCGAAGCGATTGGTTTTCGTCCTTCTGTACCGTCGACCAGAGGGAAGCATCTCGAAAATCCCATAACTGAGGAGATAACTCACACTTCGTACATAGAAGAAGCAGTTGTGTCAAACAAGTGAAAGAACGCATATTTCGAGAACTTTTTTTTCTGTTCCCCCACAGACATTGTTGGGACTGAACTATGTCTCAAAGAGCTAACGAAGAGCTCAGTAGGTTTCTAGCGGTGCGTATTTTGCACGTCTTAGATTTTTTTGTTTGTTTGTTGCTGTTTTGTGTGTGTGTTTTTTTGGGTTTTTTTTGTTTCTGTTTGTTTGTTTTTTGTTGTTGTTTTTTCACAGTGACATTCCAGCAACAAATCGCATCTTCATCTTGGAATGAAAGGCCTACAGAAAAATGTTCTAGACCGGGCTGTAGTGACAGAGGAGAACAGTCTTTATATATATACATATATTTACAAATCACACCCCGGACAAACAGGAAAATGGAACTCAGAGTGAGAGAGAGGAAGAGAGTAATAAACACAGACCCTAACGTCTTCGTTGTCGACAAGGAAGGGGGAGAAGCTTGTACATGGCTTGTGCGGCATCCAGTTTTTAATTTGGGGATTTTTATCAAGAGTACCTTTCGGTCCCCTGTGGATTATTATCCTTTGTCACTTGCCCCCATAGGCAGTGTCTGGTATTTTTCCTTTTATTAAATTTTGAGATAAGACACCCTTCTGGTTTGTGGTGCGGTGGCCAGTTTTTTTTTTGTTTTTTTTTATTATCTTTGGATTGTTTTCAAGACTGTCTGTATATACACATATACGCACACACACGCGCGCTCGCACACACGCGCGCACACACACACACACACACACACACACACACACACACACACAGTTACGCGCGTAGCCTAATAATCTGCATGTCAACGCATTTTTCTACATGTTTTCCTTTCCAATCCATTTCTCAAGCTTTTAACATGTGTTCACCGAACACGAATTTTACCATTTTATTCGTTTTCATGGAATCATGGAAATGATCTTCAGCAAAAACAACAACAAAAAAATCTTATTGTTTGTCGTCGAATCTTGTTTCCATCGGTTTTTTGTTGATGTTTTTCCTGCGAATTTCAACCCCACAAATATAAATTATATTCAACAGCCACAGGACCTTCTCTCGCTTAACAAGTTCGAATTACGTGGTTCAAGATGTGCTCAGTTAACTAGTTACTTCGGATTTAACGTCGCCACCATCTCAGGCGTTACGGCCGACTGGATAACCGTCACAGGACAGTTGGAAAAGGGGAGCTCACACTACACTGACACCACCAGAACGACAACACGTTAAGATGGGTGCCGAAAATCCCAACTTACGTTGGGTGTGTCTGTGTGATTTGAAAACTCACACCATTTGGACTGTCCTGTGTCTTTAAGCTTATAATTATAGGCTGTTCCGGCACAAGCAGAGCTCAGTTCAGTTTCTCAAGGAGGCGTCACTGCGCTCGGACTAATCCATACATCCTACGCCACATTTGCTTTTTAGCAGATGCCTAACCAGCAGCGTAACTCAACGCCGCGCTTATGAGCTTGGAAGAGCTGATCTACTAATCTAACCCCATGGCCAGAAGTCCTTGATCAGTCTAATATCATCATCTTAGATGAACAGACTATATATAAATAAACCTAGAAGTCCATGCCCTTCGGTCCACTCTCATCTGTCCGCTGAGAAGATGGGGCTTTCACTCAGTGACAGATGTACGTCATATTGATTCGTGACGTCACTTTATGGCGCCAGCCGGCTGTGATTGAGTCTTTTTTTCTGTTTTCTCTCTAGCCACGTGGGTCAATTACGTGATTGTTTGCTACGTCAGAAAAATAACTTCATGCCTTTGACCCTTTCGTGTTCGCGATGCAGTTTTGTTTTGTTTTTAGTTTTTTGTGGGGGGGAAGGGGAGTGTGGGTGGTTGGGAGGCAGCAGGAGAAGGAGAAGGATGGGGCTAGGAGAAATGGAGGTGAGGCATGGAAGATGTCAGTGCGATGATTGATATTAGGAGTCGTGTGTGTGTGTGTGTGTGCGCGCGCGCGCGAGTGTGTGTGTGTGTGTGTTCAAAGTGGATTCTTATTGTTGTTAGCACCTTTTTTGGGAACCTCAATATTGATGACGTTCCCTGTTCAGAAAGCGCTTCAAAATTAGAAATCTGCTAATTACTGTCAGCAAATTTTATTTCTTTCTTTTTATTATTTGATTGTAATTGTTTTCATTTCATGTTTACTCTAAGCGATTGAGACATTCCCGTGCAAAAAACATAAAACAACAAACACGGCAATGGCATAGAAATCTGTGTCAGTCTGTCTTTCTGTCTCTGTCTCTCTCTCCCCCTCTCTCTCTCTCTTTTTCTCTTTGTCTGTCTGTCTCTCCTCATCAACAAATCCAGATGTATATGTGAATGCACATATATATAATAATTATGTTTGTGTGTTCCGATGCTGCAAGTGTCGGGAACGGTTTGTTTTTGTTTTTGGGTTTTTTTTCTCAATTGCAATATACCGCATTTCCAACCAGTGATGTGAAATTAACGTTACCTTTCTGAAAACTAGTACGTTCTCCTCCTCTCATTTCCAATTAACAATAGAAGTAAATAGCTGCCTTTGTGTGCAAGTTTGTGTTTCAGATGTATTTTTCTCTTCCTTTGTTTCTCTGTGTCTCTTTGTCTGTCTCTGTCTGTCTGTCTGTCTGTCCGTCTCTCTCTCTCTCTTTCTCTGTGTGTCTCTCTCTCTCTCTTTCACTCATTCTCCCTTTCATGCTCGCTCTCTCTCTCTGTCTCTCTGTCTCTCTTTCTCTCTCTTTCACTCATTCTCCCTTCCATACTCTCTCTCTGTCTCTCCATCTCTCTCTCTCCCTATCTATCTCCCCCTCTCTCTCTCTCCCCCCCTCTCTCTCCCCCCTACCCCCTCTGTCTCTCTCTTTCACCTACTATTGCCCCTTCTCCTCCTTCTCCTCTCTCATCCCCTGTTCCTCCTCACTCAATACCACTCTCATATTTCCTTTCGAGCCGCCGACCGGTTTTTTTTTTGTTTTTTGTTTTTTTCTTTCTTTCTTTTTTTAATCCCCCGTTTTACCATTCTGTGTCAATTTGTCAGTTGATCTCAATGTCTGACAGCCATCTCTCTCTGTCTCTCACTCTCTCTTTCTCTCTCTCTCTCACTTTTGAAAATGTACAATGTTAGTTTCAGTTTCAGTTTCAGTAGCTCAAGGAGGCGTCACTGCGTTCGGACAAAACCATATACGCTACACCACATCTGCCAAGCAGATGCCTGACCAGCAGCGTAACCCAACGCGCTTAGTCAGGCCTTGGAAAAAAAAAAAAAAACAAAAAAAAAAAAAACAAAAAAAAACGGGGGAATAAATAATAGATAAGCTTGCATAAATAAATAAATAAATAAATAAATAAATAATAATTATAATATAGAAAAAGGTAGTAGTAATAATATTAGTAATACTAATAAAATGATAATAATAAAACATAAATAAATAAATAAATAAGACAACAATGGTGATAAATAAGCAAATAAATGTAAAAAATGAAGACACACATTCACACATACACCCACACATGCATAACAGAAATGCACCAGACATGCAGTTTCACATATATGAAAGCACAGTCAAATACATATAAACGTACATGAGCTCCAACACACACACACACACACGCATTACCGTGCACCTCCTCTACCCCCCTCCTCCACACACTTATTTCTAGTCTAAGTATCGCAGCTTCCACGGCACACACACACACACACAAACACAAACACACACTCACAGAGATGAACACTTACTTGTACAAGCACATATGAAAGCACAGTCAAATACATATAAACGTACATGAGCTCCAACACACACACACACACACACACACACATTACCTTGCACCTCCTCTACCCCCTCCTCCACACACTCATTTCTAGTCTACGTATCGCAGCTTCCACGGCACACACACACACACACAAACACACACTCACAGAGATGTGTGTACAATGTTAAAGTTGTGTTACTCTGTTCTCTTTATGTCCGCTATATGTTTCTCACTTCGGTCCTGTCTCTGTATGTGCATAAGTACATATGTGTGTGTGTGTGTGTGTGTGTGTTGGGTGGAGAGAGTGTGTGCATTTGTACGGATATGAATGTGTGAATGCGTTCGTTTTATTACTTTTTACGATGTTAGTGATGATGATGGTGATTACTATTCGTGGTAGCAGCAGTAGGTGTAGCAGTGATAACAACATTATTATTGTTGTGTCGTTATCGTTAATGTTATTGTTATTGTTGTCACAAGGACAGATTGGAAGACTGGGCGATGCCTAAAATCTTTATCCTTGAGTAATAAAGTTTTTGAATCTAAAATCTCTCTCTGTCTTTCTCTTCCCATTTCTTCACTTTCTCTCTCTCAGTCCCCCCCCCCCCCCCCCCCCCCCCCTCCCCTTCTCTCCAAAACGAAGGAAGACTGGTCTAGGGAACAAAATAGAAGATACAATTCAATCGCTAGCGATATATCTGTGGAAACAGCTTCTCCTTCCAGCCAGTGTTTCTGAGCGACTTTATTCTTTTACATCGTGACATTTAATTTCGACAGCAAATTCTTTCAGAGTTTCCTTCCTTTTTGTTTGTTGTTGTTGCTTTTTTCTTTAGTGTGTAAACAGAGCGATTCTGTGTTTCTGTGGGTGGGTTTGGTTGTTTTTGTTTGTTTGTTTTTGTAATTTGGAATATTTGCCTTTCAAGCCTTTTTTATAATTTTTTTTTCCGTTTTATTACTTTGTGTTCCAATAAAAGCTATGAAAAACACTTCGTGTTTTAGACTCGCATTTTCTTCGTTGAAGCTAACTAACCTAGTTCTTTGAACTTGACTCGGGTTTCGTCAGTTGATGGTGTGTTTTTTTTTGTTGTTGCTGTTGTTGTTTATGGGTTGTTGTGTTGTGTTTTTTTTTATACTTTCTTTCTTTTCTTTAATAACATGAACAATTTTTCGCTGTTTTTAAATACACATGGTGGATGTTGGTAGGTTGTTTGTGCGTGTGTGAAGCACTTATGTGTTTGTGTTGTTTTCAACCCTGGAAAATGGATTCAGAACGATTACTTCTTATAATCATTTTCGAAAGCCACCTCATAAACAACCCCGGGAAGAGCAGGTCGCCACAGTGCAGTGCCACTCATCTTCTGTTTTCCTTGTATTTCGTTTTACTGTCAGTTTGATTGTTGGTGTCCATGTCAGGGTATTTTCATTACGGGCGTTGTTGGCCAGTGGACAACGCTTCTGTTGCTGTGGGTACTTTCAAGTGCGTCCTGCACTGGGGACGACGATTTATTGTCTCATCCGACATGCTGGTTCCCAGACCACCTCTCATGATTCAGTAGGGGTGGGAAGGGGGTGGGGTGCGTGAAGCTTGAATAGAACCCGGACCCTTCGTTTCCTTGTGCGCTCTATCCGCCAGACCACCACTCCACCAATGCTTACCAAGGGCCCCATGCATGCCCTCTCCTTTATCTATCTCTTCTCTTATAGTTGAAGTGTCTACCACCTATTTATGTATATAGTACGGATGGGTAGATATATGTTTCTAGATCTGTCTGTCATTGTATCTAGATATATCCGTTAGTTTGCCTGTGCGTATCATATGTATGTCTGTCTGTCTGTGTATGCTTAAACTTATGCATGCCTTAAAGAAAACCTCACTACTATCAAAACATAAGCCATCAGTTGGGTTTCTCGGTATTCAGGCAAAGAATTTGACTGTCGTTTTCTTCGATTAATCCTAACACGTGAAAGTCTGATTTCCTTGGCACTTTTTTAAAAAGAAAACTCTTGGCCCTGTTAGTTTAATTACGAAAGCAACCAGTAAAGCTGGTCATACGGCTGTCATGTAGTGATGAGCGCAGTGCCGGCTCATTTGTTTCTTGTCTGTGTCCTCTTCACCTTTGTGTCCTCGTGCCTGATTCCTGTCATGCCTGTCTTGTCATACCCTGTGATGGTTTTGGTTGTCAGTTACAAGCTCAACAATCGGTTGTAAGTCGTTGATTGTGTGAGTGAGCTTGTGCGAAGAGTATGTGTGTCTGTGTGTGCGAGCGAGCGTGCGTGTGTGAGTGTGTGTATGTATGTGTGAGTGAACGCCCGCGAGAGCATGTTTCGGTATTATTGACACCACTTCAGCTCTTGTTCTGTTATTGATGCGCTGGCAGTCAAAGGAGAAACTTAAACTGATTTATGGTTTAAAGTTTAATAAATTGATGAAATGATGATTGCTTTGGTTTCAGACGGTCAGTTTGCCACTGCACAATGGTCAGTTCACTGAGGCAGCAACCTGTGGTCGTCCGTGAACTAGTGATGAAAGAGGACTAACGACGCATCCATTCTCGTCCTCGTTGGTTCGTGTGGAGTACTTGTGTGACCTGCTGGGGCTGTAGCTGTTGGGGTTTTTTCTACTCTTTCGCTGAGCCGTGTGGTAAGTACTACTACATGTAAATGCGTGTACGCCGATGTCAGGCGATAATCTTGTGACATTGACAAAACCCACTTGAGACTGTCCTCGACAAGATGAATAACGCACGGTTACTAAGTAGAATGTTTGGTATGTCATTCCCCATTCTTTCCCACAAACAGTTAGAGGATGGTTCATGTGGAACGTGGGGTGTGTGTGTATGTGCGCGCGCGTGCGTGCGTGCGTTCTACAAAGGAACCTGTACATTGATTATCCCACTCCACATTATCACAGGACACGCTCACTCCATTCCCAGTCCATGTTTGCTCAATTCGTTCCAACAAGAATGTTTGCCTGGTTGTTCTGTTCGTTTATAACTCACAAATGTCTTCAGTAAGGGAGACGTGATAGGTCGGGAGAGAGGTAGAAAGAGAAAGAAGAGGAGAATATAAGAGGAGACAAGACGGGCATTTGTGGAGTGGAGGAGGTCGGGCAGATTAACACTTCACAGCTGGACAACAAGCACGAAGAACAAAGAGGGGGCGAAAAGACGAAGCAGCAACTGGAGAAAAATTGATGATAATAATAATAATAATTATTATTATTATAAAGAGAAATAGAGCAAACAAGAGGTGTACAGAGCAAACGTTTCGGGGGGGGGGGTGGGGGGGGGGGGGGGGGGGGTAGGGGAAACTGATTACTGGATGAAGAATGAGACTGTCTTGCATATCTTGTAATTATTGTTCTCCTCTGCACATGACCTTTCCTTATTTTTGAGGACACACAAACACACGCATAAATGTATGTATGTTTGTGTGTGTGTGTGTGTGTTATACACATTGTATATATATTTTTTGTGGTGGTTGTTTTTTTTTGTGTGTGTGTGCAATCCTTTCCAAGGCCTTGCCGTGTCGTTTCCGGGAAAATGGATGGGGGAAAGGCAGACAGAGGGTGTAGGTAGAGTGCTACATGGGTGGACACAGCAGCGCCGTACACGAGATAAGGGGGGTGGCAGGGAACCGTGTCATGATGTACGGTGACACAGAGACAGGGGGGTGGGAATGGTGCGGGGTGTGGTGGTGGTGGTGGTGGGACTGGGGACGTGGAGAGACAGCGTGAGAGAGACATACTGTACTACTTCCCTCGTTTTGCTGTTGGGTTTCTTTTTTGGTTGTTGTTGTTGGGTTTGTATAGGGTGGTTTGTTTGTGGGTTTGTTGGTTGTTGTTTTTTTTTGGGGGGAGGGGGCTTGGGGGGGAGGGGTTCTAGTGTGTGCATGGAGACGGCTGTGTGGGGTGGGTGGGGGACTGATGAACAATTCTTGCAACCTCTCTGTCACTGTCGCTGTTTTTATTCGTCTGTTTGTGTATTGTCATTGTGTGTGTGTGTGTGTGAGAGAGAGAGAGAGAGAGAGAGAGAGAGAGAGAGAATGTGTGTGAAAGAGAGAGAGAGAGAGAGAGAGAGTGTGTTTCATTATATAAGCTCAGTCCAGATGGAAGTCAGAGGTGTTCTCTGTGTCTCGCTCACTCTCTCTCCTGTCTGTATATGTCTGTCATGCTTGGTGTTTAATTCTCTAGCGTGCTTTTATTTCTCTATTCTCTAGTGTGCGTTTGTGTATTTGTCTAACTCCCTCTATCTGCTCCCACTTCCTCTTCCCCTGCGTATGAATGTGTGCTCTCTATGCCCCCCCCCCCCCTCATCCCCCAAGCCCCCCACCCATCCACACACACACACACACACACACACACACACACACACACACACCAACCCTCCATTTCCCTTTCACTGTCATTTCTCCTCTCATTGTATTGTGTGTGTATGGTAGTGAGGGTGACCACGAAGAGAGAGAGAGAGAGAGAGGGAGAACGACATGGAAGAGCGGGCTCCATGTTCCTGTCACGAGCGACCAAGACGCCATCTGTCTGCCAGGGGAGATCACCGCTGCCCACTCTGTCCTCTGTCGCCTCCAGTGATGGGCGCTATCCATTACAGGCCTGAACGGCAACACAAGCCAGTGGAGCGACTTGACTCGCTTCCCAGGCGCGCGTGCGTGTGACTGCTGCTCCCGTTTCCCTGCTGCATCGGCCCTTGCCCTGCATTAGCGTTATTAGTTCACTGTATCGTTGCCCTTGCAGATAATACCTCGTTCGTCAGTACTGCCTGCCTTCAATACATTTCATGTGAGTGGTCGCCGTTCGTCGGTTCGGTCAGTCGTAGACACAAATACAAATATCTCATGGTCAGTGGAGGTGTGTAGATCTGAGCCATAATTCTTTCTATACATGAAGGATTACAGTCTACTTATGCCTTGTACACTTGTCATTTTAGATGACTTGGAAAAACTCGGAAAGACAGCTCGTGTTTGTTACTCGCATAATTATTGCCGAACTTGTCAATATTTTCAGCGATTTGTCTTTCTTTTTTTTCTCTTTTTTTTTTAGCATCTTTTAGCAGTTTCTTTGATACTTGCCACGTAATGAAGCGTGACTTTCTAGCTATGATCCCAAACAAAATTTTCAGCAATAAAAACAATCTCGAAAATGTTCTTACTGCGCTCAAACTTCGTTAATCAGAAAGTCGCCCGGAAGTTTACCACGGAGTTGTTTCCCTTGCGTAGTTTATGTCCAGTTGAAAGGTCGAACAACCAGTTTGATGAATCGGGATTCGATGCCTGACCCCAGGCGTGAAAATTCGCGCAGTGTGTTGTCCGAGCGGTGTTTTACACGCCTACCTTCCTCCATACCTTCGCCTCCTGTCCTCCCATCTAGGAGCCTAGGGAGTGTATAGGATTCGTTTTGTATGCCAACCTTTCTTTTTTTTTTCTTTTTTTTTCAGCCTCACATTTCTTTAGGACACTGACCCTAAGTGGTGTCTGCTCGGATTGAGGCCGATTTGGAGTTGATCCGTGGCTAACTACAAGAATTACGGCAAGTGGAAAAGTCATTCATTTGGAAGCCACGCAACCGTCGATTGCTTTAATTACAGGAATGGTTTATTGGCGTTGAGATAACATCTCGGAGTAGAAAGCTTTAAAGTTTAAAGCTATCTATGGAGATTGCGAAACTGAACCTGGCTGCACGTGTGCACAATTGTGGACGGTGCGTGTGAGTGCGTGCGTGCGCGCGTGCGTGCGTACGTCCGTGTGTGCGTGTGTGTGTGTGTGTGTGTGTGTGTAGATAAGATCGTGCTGCAAAATTGTGTGTGTGTGTGTGTGCGTGCGTGCGCGCACGTGTGTGTGTGTGTGTGTGTGTGTGTGTGTGTGTGTTTAAACTTTAGCTTTGCCGGTTTGATCTTATTCGGGTTTGAATTAGAGTCAGTTAACGAGCACGTTGGCAATGTTTAATGCATGTTCTGGAGCTGATTAATTATTCATGTCTAAACGATCTCCCTGCCGTTGTATCGTCTTCTTCACTTGAAACAAGAAAAAAGATCATCTGCTTTGGCCGTTTTATTTATTTATTTTGTTGTTGTTGTTTGTTTGTTTTTGTGTTTTTTTAAGTGGTTGGGCACCGATCTATTTTCTAGTTCCCTCTACAGTTCCGAACAGACATTCTTTTATTCATCGCCACCTCATAAATACTTTTTCTATTGCTGGCTTGTGTGCGTGCGTGCGTGCGTGTGTGTGTGTGTGTGGAAAAGGTAGAGGGGGCGAGGGAGTGCAAGGCGTGTCATGGGATGATAGTGTCAGCGCTTGTTTATGGGTTAAGGGTTTGCTGACTCCAATCACACACAGACGCATATAGGGAAAACAAACAAACAACACACACACACACACACACACACACACACACACACACACACACAACGAACCAACAAAATACTTATCTATTCAGTGTGTCATAGATTTTTTTTTTTTTTTTTTTTTGGGGGGGGGGGGGTAGTAGTTGTGGTAATATAGCATTAGTAGTAGTTCTTGTTGTATTAAACGCTAAATAAAATAACACTATATAAAATGCTAACATCTTCGTCGGGAACAAACGTGAGCACGCATTCCAGTCTGCTTCTTGTCCAACACACACTACATATTACATACACTACATGTTATATATCGGACCACAGGCAAAATGACCAGTCTGCAAGTTATGCTGCTTGGTTTGTTGATATGATATTGAGAAAGTAGTTTTCATATTAAGATGCATCCTTCTTATTTAGATTTTAAGTTGCTCGCTTAAAACACGTTTTTAACAGATGGTTTGCGTATATCCGACTATAAGCTATACAAGACGTGGCAAAGAAAGACGTCCCCATTTTTTTTTTTTTTTTTTTTTTTTTTTTTTAACATGATAAAAGGAATGTAAAGATTTCGTGTAATGTTAAAGACTTGGCGAAGACAGTCTTCGGCGTCAGCACTTAACTACCGTTCTTTTCTTTCTGTCTTTTTTCTGGGGGGGGGGGGGGTTGGGGGGGGGGTTTGGGGGGGGGGGGGTTCTCTCTCCCCGTCTCTCGCCTTCCGATAGATGCAGAGGGAGTGAGGAGGGTGTTGGGTGGAGGAGGGGGGGGAGGATTGGTGAGACTGGATGGCGGTGAAGGTGTCTCCTCCTTCCAGACCAACCACGTTCTTGCCTGCAGGCACTGACGTGTACAACAGCGACCGGGCGATCATTCAAAAAGACGGAGCGTTCGGCCCATCCAGTCAAAAGTTGGTCCCGAAAAGGGCAATCACTCTTGTACACACAGGAGTTGAAGGTTACTCCTTTTCTGTCGTCTGGAAGGGAGTTGGGGAATTCAGTCAAAATCCATTTTCGCGCTGGAGTGTCTGATATTTTCGCTGGGGACTAACCAGTAGTCTGGGTGAGAGGACAGGGGACGTGACATCAGGAACGATCAGATGATGTTCCGCTTTTTCTTCTCCTGTGCGGCTGCCTGGAAACGCAGCAGCCAGCAGTGTTGGTACGAGTTTGTTCCCTTCGTGTCCTTTCATGGCTGTTGTTTTGGTTTTTATACGGTATTTTGTTTAAAAACGTCACAACACAAATACAATGATTTCGACCGGACAACATTGAAAGTCTTATACCTGTGTCGTCCTGTCCTTTTAAACAAGAGGGTAGAGATTCTCAGGATTGCATGCGTGTGTGCATTGCAGCACTTTGCAAGGTAGATCGGTGTCCAGAATAATCATCTTGACTGCTCATTGAAATTGGTCTTGTCTCAACGGATTCATCCTATTTATCATATTTATATTTGCTCATTTAGATACCTTAAACACGTTTTATTAGGCTGCATGCTCGAAGCTGAAGTTGTGTGTGTGTGTGTGTGTGTGTGTGTGTGTGTGTGTGTGTGTGTTTTAATATACTCAGCCAGCCGACAGACATGTGAACTCGAAGCCACAGATGCATGCTTTGCTTAGAATTAAGTAAGCATCGATATTGTATCCTTAACTAAGAAATATATAATACAAGCAAAGATGATTTGAGGGAAGGAGAGGGAAATGCAGCCGAACTCGAGAGATGGTTTAGTCTTTCGCAGCGTGGCTGTAATCAGATGCAAAGTAGGGGCAGGTGGGAGATGAAAGGGAAAACTGAGGAGATAGGTGGTAGGGATGGAGGTGAGGGGTGTCGTCAGTAGCGGGGTAGGGGGGTGGGGTGGCTAGGCACAACTGTTGGAGCCGTGCCTTGAGTACCGTATGTGCAGAAACGAACCTTCCGCATCCGAGGTCCGCGGCGTTTGAAAGGCACTTGCTCGCCTTCAGCACGACATCCAATCTCTCTGTCGGGACCGTTTGTCTCAAGGAGTTTAAGGGACGAGCGGAGATCGGCTTGCACACAGTAGCACAAGGGCTGGCAGGGCAGGGCAGGGGTGGAGGGGGCAGACACGGGGGGTAGGGGTGGAGAAGGAGGGGGGGGTGGGGAGACACCCTACTGCTACCCAATTACAGCGACACGGGTCGGGTTCGGCGTCACTTGTTTTTCTTTCGGGTCCACGTGACGCCGCTGTTTGGATTTCCACCATCATTCAAGCCGCCCCTCCCCGCTTCTCGGTTGAGGGGCTAAAAGTTTATGTACACATCCTCTCCCTTCTCTCTCGTCCTTTTTTATACTTTTTTTTTTTTTAACATCCCCCTCCCCCCCCCCCCTTTCCACATCCTGCCCACCGTAGCGGATTGCCCTCCCACCGCTCAGGTCACTTGGAATGAATACTAACAAATCTCTTTCCTGTCTTTCTTCCCCCCCCCCAACTCCCCCCCACTCTCCTTCTCTACTTCTGGCACGGTGTGTTCTCTGCACCTGATCTTGTGGCTGGTTGTCAGCCCGGGTGAAGTGTAGGAAGGTGGTGGTGGTGGTGGTGGTGGCTCCTTACACAAACATGGTAGCGATCCCTCTTTTTTTCCCGGTTTCACTGGGATGGTGGGTATGCATTACAGTGCACTGCTTGATGACAGTCATGCTGTCTCAGGTCTGTGTTATGTTTTTTATACACCTCCTTGTCTGTCCTGCATCGTGGCTAAATCCCACTGTGTATAAGTAGTTGTAGTAGTAGTAGTAGTAGTATTGTGTCATATCTATAATCCGTGACGAGGGCACAGAAATGTTGGTGTCTGAATCCGACGTTGTATGTCTACGTTGTAATCCTTTCCTTGTGTTTCTGTCATATCGCTTAGATTTGTCTCTACGCAAGATTCAGCGCTATATAAATACTATGATGATGATGATGATGATGATTATTATTATTATTATTATTATTATTATTATATCCACAATGAGGCATTGGTGTGTATTCTCGGGGAATGAAAACAAAAGCTGCCCGGATATATTTTTATATCCAAAGCGCAAAGCATTGACGAAATTCGAAAATAGTGTGCGATGTGGAGAGCTTGATTGTGCGTGCGTGTTTCTTTGGGAGAGCCTTTGAACATGTGAAGAATTAATAATTCAATATGAATTAACTGGGGGTTTCTTTTTAATTTAACACACAAAAAAACCTATTTGGGTTGTTGTTATCGTTGTTGTTGCTGTTGTTGTTCAACTTAGACAAGGGAATTTTCGTGTATGACATCTCTCACCTCCCTCCCTCCTCGGTCTCTCTATAACTCTGTCTCTTCCCCTCTCTCTCTCTCTCTCTCTCTCTCTCTCTCTCTCTCTCTGTGTCTCCCTCTCTCTCTGTCCAACTCTCTCTCTCTCTCTCTCTCTCTCTCTCTGTCTCTGTCCAACTCTCTCTCTCTGTCTCTGTCTAACTCTCTCTCTCTCTCCCTCTGTGTGTGTCCAACTCTCTCTCTCTCTCTCTC
>NC_134877.1:37140598-37155598 GCF_041734735.1 Babylonia areolata | reverse complement strand
CATATAGCTTCAGGCATTTCAAAACGTACCCACCATCATACAGCTTCAGGCATTTCAAAACTTACCCACCATCATACAGCTTCAGGCATTTCAAAACTTACCCACGATCATATAGCTTGAAACTTCTCCAATATGTCACTGAGCCATGCGTCAACTTTAGGGATTGTGCTGCTCTTAAAGTTTTTTGTTTGTTTATTTGTTTGGGTTCTTTGGGGTTTTTTAAATAAGATTGTCTCCAAATTTATTGGTTATGCCTATCTTGACATGGGCAACACACAATTATTGGGTTGGACATACAGACAACCTATTTAGATCCCGTCTCTGAGGCGTTTCACATTTAACAAACATGGCAGACATGTTCAGTAAATCAAACAAATTGCTTTTTGGCTTTTACAAAATTTATGGGGGACGCGTGGAGCAAACAAAAAAAAACTAACAAGTTGAATTAAAAAAAAAAAAACCAATAAACAAAAACAAAAAGTTATGCTTACAAAGAACGAAAGCTTTTATACGGGTTCCCGGTTCAGTACAAAGTTTTCAAGGGATGGTGAAGCAGAAGAGGCTTGATACATGCAAAGCGACCAACTCTCTCCTGCTAGTCTCCCAGAGAAACCAGAACCCCCTGACGCCCCAGGGAGCAGGATGAAAAGATCGGGGGCCCTGTCCTGGAAGGGGTAGATGCCTGTGCGCGATTCCAATCCCAGGCCCCCTGGACAAATTGAACTCCACTCGTTCATCTTCGTCCGCAGGGGGAGCAGAGACATATTGGGGGACTGGGAGACAAGACAAGAGACGCGGCCAGCCAGGTCCCGCGCTTGATTACAAACTGCAACTTGTTAGTGTGAACTTTGCTGTAAGGGGCAAGCACTCTTGATACATTGGCGCGAGGGGAGATCAGCGCGGAGGGGGGGCCCCGAGATCGATAGCAATATCCAGACCTCTCTCTAACGGAATGTCTGTCGAGCTCCGCTGTTTCTGTAATGTCCTCATTTATCACAGGGAGTCCACCACCGCCACAGGCTAGGCCAAGGAGAATGGAGAGGGGGCATGGTAGGGGGTGGGGGGGGGGGGGCGGAGACACTGTGGTCCCCTTTCGTTTTTCCATCTTCTTCATCTCTTTCCTGATCCCCCTTCCCCTCCCATATTCCACTTCCATGTATTTGCTTGTTTGCTCGAGTTGCCCTCTTTTTTCTTTCTATCTTTTTTTTTTTTTTCCTTTTACATCACTCTTTTTGTTTGTATGATATGTGTAAAAGATGTATGTGTGTATCGTTTAAATGCCCAGGGGGCACATGGAATGAACTTCTTGCCCCGCCTTGCCCTGACCTTTACTGCACAACGAGTATGATGTCTCTTTGTAGCTTCCGCTGTGCTTCTGTCGTTAAAATCGTTACTGGAAAAATAAATTAGAGTTGGGTTGTTGCGTTTTTTCTCCACTTGTTGCAAGGAAGGTAAAAAATAGTCAAGCGCTGATTTTACTGTGATCATAACATTCCCTCCGCCCCCAACCCCCCCTGTCCCCCCCCCCCACACACACACACACACCCACACACACACGTGCATACATGCGGATATATATGAGAGTTGTGGGTATGCGTAATTCCCGTGTTTGTTGTGTAATAGTACTGACATTAACATTGTCTGTGAATAATGATTCATGACTCCGCCTTCTCCATAACTTTACCCGTTGAATTCCAGTCTCAACGTGACTGCAGTCTCAACACAGCGAATGGCTGCTTGTTCTCAAGGCTATCGTCGGCTCCCTCCACCTGTTTATTTCAGTTGGCTGTGATGTCTCAAACACAAGGTCAACAGAGAATCTTTAAAGGAGATGGGGGGGGGGGGGGGGGGGGGGGGCGGGGGGGGGGGTCCGGAAAGGGGGGGGGGGGGTGTAGCAATCGGTTAGCTTCTTCTTTCGACTATGTATGTGTGACGATGAACACGAACCACTTCTCGTGTACTAAAGGGAGAGGCGGGGAGAAGAGAGGACAGGGGGCGGGAGGGGTGGGGTGGGAGGTGACATACATTTAGCGTGAATAAGCTGTCATACAGTATGTAGCCAACGGCGAACTGGTACTGACCATAAAGTATATACAGCCCAAGATACGAACCACATGCCGGATCCCAACGGACTGACAGAGAGAAGGAAGGCGGGTAAGCGGGCAGGGTTTGGAAGTACCATTTTCAGCGCGAATAAGCTATCATACGGTTGATAGCAAACGACATGTTTCTTCATCTAATGACATTTGCAAGTGACCATAGACAGAAACCACTCGCTGCATCCCTCCCCCACCTCCCCCGGCCCCTCCCCTGCCCCCACCCCTGAGGAAGGGGGGGGTAGGGTGTGGGATGGCGTAGGTGTGGATGATGGAGAGGAAGACGACAGGGGGTCGTGGCCACGGGGCCGCGGGGGATCGGCATCAGTGCCTGCCCAGGATCTACTGTCGGGGATTAGGACAGAACGAGGCCGTCACGTTGCCAGCCGTGAGGGAAGAGCTCGTCATATGATTTGTCTTTTTTAGCTCGGTGACCGGAGTCAACGGGAAGGGGGGCGGGAGGGTATGGTGGGGCGGGGGGCGGGGGGGGGTCAGAGGGGGAATTGGGGAGGTGGAGGTGGCACGGGGTTAGGTGGTACAACTGCTGGAGTAATGGCGATGTTGGTGATGGTGATGGTGGAGAGAGGGCATGAGAAGGAGGGAGGGGGGCGCCATGGAAAATCCGAGTGTAGAAGGAAGAAAATGAGAAGTAAATAAACTTTATTTTCAGCTAATTTTAAGCACAACAGTATGAGATTTCATAATCAAAGCGTTCCAGTTTTGAAAGGGATCTCGAGTGACTAAACGTTTTAGAAAGATTTATCAACGACACAACTGAATTTATACGTGGTAGTGGATTCTTCTGCAGAATTTTGCCTGGGACAACCATTTTGTTGCCGTGGGTTCTTTTACGTGCGCTAAGTGCATACTGCTTCACGGGACCTCGGTTTATCGTCTCATCCTAATGACTAGCGTCTAGACCATCACTCAAGGTCTAGTGGAGGGGGAAAAAGTTCTAGTGAAGGTGCTGGGATTCGAACCAGCGCGGTCAGATTCTCTCCCTTCCTCGGCGGACGCGTTACCTGTAGGCCATCACTCCACATAGGAGCTGATGCAGTAGTACATGTTCACAAACATATTTCAACACTCACCCGGAGAGAAGGTCAAAGAGAGAGCGGGCGAGGGGTTGGGGGGTGGGGACGCGGGGGGGGGGGGGAATAGGCGAAACGGTGGGTAAGCGGAACAGGACAGAATACTCAAACTCTCAAAGAGGGTGGCGGTAGGAACAAAGAGTAGGTGAAACGGGATTAGGCGATTCGGACCTGCTCTACGCGCACTACACTATCTGCCTGCCAGTACAGTACAGTACAGGGAAGAAATAGCAACAGCAACTGCAGGGTCACAAGTCGGCCACAGCAGCATTGTTATCGGTGAAGTGGTGCACGCACTGATACAGCCACCGCTGATACACACCCCTTGCCTTTGTCTTGTCTTGTCTTGTCTTGTCTGTCTGCAGTAATAACTTGGGCTGCAGATTGGTTTTGTGTTGACACCTTCGGGGTCGAGAAGTGCCCTTCTTTGTTTCATTTTTTTGTTCGTCCTCTTCTTTCTTTCTTTCTCTTTCTTTGTTTCTTTCCTTCACCTTCTCCCTCACGTTTCCTCCAGAGATTTTGCAGATTGACGCTTATTTATATGTAAAGTGACGTGGCAGCGCCTGGAAAAGAAACGAAAAAAACAAACATCAACCCAACCTATAAAAAACAACAACAAAAAACACATGTGTGTCAGCAAATACAGAACGAGATTTGATTATAGGCCATGCAGGATCCAGAAACGTGGAAATGTAGTTACGTACAAAAATAGACAAAACTGCATTTATAACTCGGTTGTTTGGGGGCGGTTTTCTTGTTGTCTTTTTCCCTACGGCCCTTATTTATGGCTATTGTTTCTGTCAAAAATGTAATTTACAAACTCTGATTATAGTAAAAGAATGTATTTTGGCAATGAGTCATGCTGGATTCCCGTGTCACCAAAGTCTGTTTTCGACTGTATTAGGCTTCATTTTTACAGTCCGTCCGATGGCAAGGACATGATATTACAACAACAACAACAACAATAATGTTTTAATGATACTAATGATGATGGTGATGATGATAATGATGGTAATTTGATAAGTTTAATAAAAACATCATATTCGCTTGTGTCGTTACATTGAGTACATCAGCCAAGCGAGCGTATGCAAAGAGGTCGGGGGAAAGCGGAAAGACTGTCGAATTCATAGAAGTGAATGGACTGGGAATGTAGAAAGGAAAAAGAAAGGGGGAAATGGCAAAAACAAAAACAAAAAATGAAAATAGCAATAGGGAGCGGGGGAAGGGGGGGGCGTGGGAGGGGGGAGGGGGGAACTGAAGCAAAGAATAGAAGAGATGTTTTAGTCGGCGGGGGAGGTCACTGTCACTGAAAGGCACTCCCCGCGGGAGAGCCACTCAGCTTTCAGTTCCTCGGCTTTCTGACCAAGATCAAACGAACATTATCCGCGTTTGGTCATAACACACACACACACACACACACACACAGCGGGAAAAAAATCCTTGCTCACGCTCATGTACGATCCACTGTCAGCATACTTTTGCACTCTAAACTCAGTTTTTAAATCTTTTTTTGTTTGTTTGTTTGTTTTGTTTTGTTTTGTTATTTGTTTATTTACCAGCGGCTGTTGAAAATTCCTTTTTTTTTATATCGATTCCAGTTCGTTGCCATTTCTGAACCTTCATTAAGTGACATAAAACACAGAAAACTTCTGAAGTTTTCAATGCACCGGATTTCAGCCCAGTCGGATAAGAACAACAGGCGTCAATAGCGTTCCCTGCCAGAGGGACAGATGAGTCCAAATATGTAAGCAAAGCCATGTCGCGATAGAATTGGCATGTATGCACTTACCCAGTGATGACCTAGCTCGCTTTGGTTCAAACCTCATCGTGTGGTTAAGTGTAGCTGGGAACGAGCAGTCATCACTATTCGCATGTTTTCAGCTTGTGTGTGCAACGATGCACACCAACTGCTGTCAAGTCTGAAAGTGGGCTTTCACTGGTGTCGAAACATATTATACTCTACCCCTCTGCATAGCGTTTGGCTTGTAATCACCTCGCGATAACCTTCCCCCTTGGTTCAACCTCATTAGTTGTGGCAGACAAAGCAAGCGAAGGAGCACTGTCTTGCTCTGTTGTCTGCCTGTGGTATTGTACTGTTGTTGTTGCTGTGGACAGCGGAGTCCTGTCTATCTGAACAAGCCGGAGCTTTTCATCTGCGTCTCATTGAGTGATAAGTCCTACATGAGGGATGCACACACGTGGGGCTGGGGATGGGGTGGTGGTGGAGGATAATACAGTGTGTGCCGAATGGTGCAGTCAGGCGGTCCATGTCTGTTCGCATCAAGGTATCTGCAGGGTGGGCCCTTGCTTTTGCCCGGGCCTGATATGCCTGAGCTCCTAACACACCAAGCCAACCCCACTTCAAAGGAACGGCTGCACTCACGTTTCGTTAGGACCAGGACCCTTGAGGGGACTGGGTTTGGGTGACCTTACCTGTATTTTGGTGTTGAGAAGCGGTGGGAGAGTGGTGATGGGAAGAGGAGAGGGAGGGGGGGGGGGTAAGGGTCGAGTTGTTACCCACACACAGTGATGAGACATCTTGCATACATACACACGCGTACATAATATACGCGTGCTCGCATACGCTTGCGCGCGCGCACACACAAACACATAAACGTATGCACTCGCCACCACACATGCTTCCACACGTTTTTACACACGCACCTGCACACACACACACACACACACACACACACACACACACACACACACACACACACACACATATATATATATATATATATATATATTATATTTACTCACTCACACACACACACACACACACACACACACACACACACACACACACACACACACACACACACACACACACACACACACACACACACACACAAACACACACACACACACACACACACACACACACAAAACTAATGTTTGTAAGCCACCATGCAGATCGCTTTAACAAAGTCATCTCAGGTCATAGAAAAAAGAGGGGAGATAAAGAGAGATTAAACTTAACCACCATTTTTTCCCCCTCCTCTAAAGCAAGGTGTGAATTCTCTTGCAAAAGGATATCAACATGTTCCTAGTGCACCTGCTCTGCCACTGCCACCGGAACCCTTCAAAGATAAAAAGAAAGAAAGAAAAAGAAAAAAGCTCAACGTGTTATTTATTGTTCCGCCTCTACAGCCAAGACAGCAAACTATCAGCGTGTTTCTCCACATTATCGTTTTTTCCACAGCAGACTGTACCGGGGTTTTTTGTTTTTTGTTTTTTTTTTTTTTGTTTTTTTTTTTTTTTTTTTGGGGGGGGGGGGGTTCGGGAGTCTTTACATACAATTACGTTTTCGATTGCGTACAGCTGCATGCAGATAAGGTCAGAATTTGGGATTAGGGTTAGGGTCATTAAAATCTGATAGGACTGTCGTCACTTTAGTGCTGCGCGAGACCAACTACGCACGTGTGATAGTATTTTTCCGGAAATGAATCCGCAATAAAAAAAATAATAATAATGATAATAATAATAAATAAGAGAAACGTGCTCGGTCACTCCGTCAAAATTCTCTCCGCTAAATCCAGTCATTTGACGTCCTCCTTCTCACCCCCCCCCCCCCTCCCCCCGCCCCCCGCACGACACCTCACTCGCACCCCCTTTCCTCCACCCGTTCTTGTAGAGTGACATGTTATTCTGTCGAGGAGGAGGAGGATTAAGAAACGCATTAACAGCTGGGTGATAAGGAAGTGCAGGGTTCGGATACGTGTTTCAAAATGTGTCGGAACTCCTTCCCTTCCTCCCTCCCTCACTCCCTCCCTCCCCACTCAGCAAGCTTCCCGTCCACCACACGACGTCTGCCTGGAGTTTCTTCAGATTTCGAAGTTGCAATCATAAGCTGGAAATAGAAACAGGGAGACACAAAGGCATACCACGAGAGTTACGGGTTTATAAGGTTTGTAACATGTCTGTGATTGGGGATGAGTTTCATTTTATAATGGAATGTCCCAGTTATGATCAGTTACGAAATAGATATGTTCCTAAAAAAAATATTTGTCTCAAAATCGGTTTTTAATTTTTGTAATATACTCAAAGGAGGCAAAAAAGTCATTTTAGCTGTAAGTAAGATGATTAGATTTGCAGATGTTGCCTAGCTACATTTTTTGAGTTAAAATACATTTGTGTTTTCTCAACTTTTATGTGACATTGTTGTGTATTTGGAAATGTTTGTTCTGTGCATGAAAAAATTATTTTGCAGTAATCCTCCATACTCCAGTAGGAGTGAAAGGATAGTTAAAACTTGAAACTTGACCTGTTACCGGGAAACTTGACCTGTTACCGGGAAGGACAAAAAGAGCTCTCTGTGTCTGTGTAAATTATGTCATAGGAAAATATAAAAGTAAGTAAATTCGGGACACGGAGGGAGTTACAGACACCACAGACGGACGGAGAGACAGACAGACAGAGACAGCGAGAGACACTGCCCTTTTGGATGACAGAAATTGTCAGGGATTGCCAGAGAACGCGGAAGAAGAAGGAGAATGATGACAGGAATTGTAGAGTTACATTCCGGAATTGCATAGAGTCCATGCATGGGGGGTACACGATTAAGACATCGGAAATAAGTCTTTGTTACAACATTCAGTGGATGCGGAGAATTATCTTTGTTCTCTGACGTTTGTCTTTGTTGAGTCTGAGGTCCATCTGCCATTTGCGAACCTGTTGAATATATGATAATTACAAATAAATAAATGTTTAAACTTTCCTTCAGGATCAGAGTCCGTGAACCGGAAACACTCCTCAGGAGAACTGTGCACAGCATGAAAGGTGTATCGGGAGGTACAAAAAGAAATGCGATGCTCCCAGTAGGGTTTACAGAGTTCAAATTACCATCGTTCCTTAACTTTCTTCTCCTCTCAGTTCTAAGCTGTCTGCTTACCTGTTCTTTTGTTTCTGTGTCGAGTCTTCGTAGACGAAATAATAAATTTCCTGCTACAAATATATAGAACGTGTTTGGTCTTTTCCCGACCTCAAAGATTTCGATACCGCCACCTTAACACCATACCTTCTGCCTCCCTCACGCTGACCCTGTCTCTGTCTGTCTTTCTGTCTGTCTCTGTCTATCTGTCTGTCTCTGTCTGTCTGTCTGTCTCTCTATCTATATCTGTGTGTGTGTGTGTGTGTGTGTGTGTGTGTGTGTGTGTGTGTGTGTGTGTGTGTGAAAAGAGACCATTATAACATTATTCCCGTCCAATCAATAAGAAACCAAATAGAAAAAAAAAATCGATATTGATCTCTGTTTATGTCTGTCTTTGTACGTCTCAGTCTATCTCTCTGTCTCCCTCACCACCACCACCACCACCCCGCACCCCCCGCCCTTCCCGCCCCCTTCCCTCTGCCCCCACCCTCCACCCCCCCTCTCCCCCAACCCCTCTCGCCCTATCCTGCATCCCGTTCATGCGTGTGTAATGCTCCCTGTTTTCAATCAATACTAAACGTACATTGACTGTCGGGCCGAGGCGAAGGGACTCCGTGGTTACATATTTGATGAGAGAGGCTTCCGCCTGGCTGAAAAGTACCATGCGATGATCAGGATGGTGGAATCTTCGGGTGAAATTCAATCGGGTTCCACTGAAAGTGAAACTTGCGTGGAGAGGGATTCCCGTATCGCACCCTGAGTGAATGTGAAGTGGTGATACTCAGTTCTGACTGTTTTTTTGTTTGAGGATTTGCATTGTCTTGATAAACAGTTGTATAGCCATAGTTGTTGAAGTTTGTTTTTTTTGTGATGTGTGTGTGAGAGAGAGAGATTTCTGACAACCCGTGCTGAGTTCAGCAGGTATCCCGCATGAGCGGACTGATTTATCTCTGCGTTGTATGTTCTCGATATGAATAAATATGTTTCATGTGTCGATTCAGAGAACGAAACCACAGTGTGTGTGTGTGTGTGTGTGTGTGTGTGTGTGTGTTTGTGTGACAGACAGACAGAAGAAGAGATACACAGAGCGTGAGTGTGTGTGTATGCGTAGCATGCTTCAAACATTTTTTTGTATTTTAGCAGTTCATGCTTTGGTTGTACCAAGAAGGGAAGTTGGGACTCCCCCCCCCCTCTCTCTCTCTCTCTCTCTATATATATATATACATATATATGGGTGTGGGTGGGTGGGTTTGTGTATGTATGTATGTATGTATATATATATATGTACACACACACACACAAAAACAACAACAACAAAAAACAAAAAAAACGTACACACGTGCACACTGTCTCTCTTTCCCTCTTGTTTTCACACAGACACACTACACACACACACATGGGTGAACCTGAAACAGGATGATGACAAACACAGACTCACTCTGTGTGTGTGTGTGTGTGTGTATCGATCGCTTGTGTATGCAAGTGTTGTTCCTCTTCCTTGCCCTGTCCTCGCAGGACTTCTCTCCCTTTTCGGCACACGGCGGAAAAAGAGCCAGCTGTCAAAATGCAATGCACGTGGAACCCGCCAGGGAGACAGAAGGGGGGGGTGGAGGGGTGAGAAGAGGGGTTGAGGGGAGGCTGGGTGGTAGGGGGTGGGCGGTCGGTGCTTGCTGCTTGTGCTGCAACGTGGACATATTCGACCGAATGTTGTTGTTGTTTTGTTTGTGTGTGTGTGTGTGTGTGTGTGTTTTTTGTTGTTTTTTGACTCACTTGTGTAAACAAAGTGAGTCTATGTTTTAACCCGGTGTTCGGTTGTCTGTGTGTGTGTGTGTCCGTGTGTCCGTGGTAAACTTTAACATTGACATTTTCTCTGCAAATACTTTGTCAGTTGACACCAAATTAGGCATAAAAATAGGAAAAATTCAGTTCTTTCCAGTCATCTTGTTTAAAACAATATTGCACCTCTGGGATGGGCTCAACAACAAAAATGAAGCCTAATTATATGCAAACTGCATTTACTGTTATATTTATATTTTTTGTATTCTCTAAACTTGGCACTTTGATCTGATATTCTGACCAAACAACAAGAGCAGTCATTATTATCATTTTTTTTGTTCAAACAGGAACTTCTTTTGCTAAGCATGGAAGTTTTATTTATTTTGCAAACGTTTTGGTGCAGATAGTAAAAAAGGGAAATTACTCTGTAATTAATGCTAGGGAACTTAATTTGCTTTAAACTGATCTTTCTCTTCTTAAACATTACATTTTTTTTTAAGTGTATCACAAGTGAGTCTTGAAGGCCTTGCCTCTCTTGTTTGTTTTGTTCTTGTTTGCTCGAAGCGCCTACATTGAGCTTGAAAACTTGGACTGGAAGAGCGTATTACAGAAGGGATTAATTATCATTACTGACATTATTATACAGAAAGGTTCCAGTAGGAAGAGGAGGAGGAGGAGTATGAAGATCGGCTCGTGTCAGTTCGAGAGGGGGACTGGCATTCAGATCGGTGGGAAGTATCTCAGTCTCTATCTGTGTCTCTCTCTGTATCTCTGTCTCTCCTCTCTCTCTCTCTCTCTCTCACACACACACACACACACGCACACATTCTGTCTGTCTGTCTGTCTGTCTGTCTGTCTCTCTCTCTCTCTCTCTCTCTCTCTCTCACACACACACACACACACACACACACACACACACACACACACATTCTGTCTGTCTGTCTGTCTCTCTCTCTCTCTCTCTCTCTCTCTCTCTCTCACACACACACACACACACACATTCTGTCTCTCTCTCTCTCTCTCTCTCTCTCTCTCTCTCTCTCACACACACACACACACACACACACAAACACACACACACACATTCTGTCTCTCTCTCTCTCTCTCTCTCTCTCTCTCTCTCTCTCACACACACACACACACACACACACACAGAGCCAGCATCCTGATTCCCATCCTCATGCCCACACGCACCAGGAAACGAAGGTGTCAGGTAGTCTTTGATGTCATGGGTCAGCGCATGGCAGGAGCAGAAAGCCTGTGGGGGCACACACACACACACACACACACACACACACACACACACACACACACACACACACATGTATAACAACAGCCTGTGGCGGCTTTCCAGATGTTGACCTGCCGATGATGTAACCACCCTCTGTCAGCAGCATCTGCCCGGCGGTGTGAGATCAATCTGGGGATGTACCCTGCTTCTTACTGTATGCATACATCATCCGCTCAGCTTCCCTTGATGTTGTCTTAGACCCTAAGAACCTGCTGGCTCGGTACTGCATCGCATGTCACGTTATAAGAACAGGTCGAGGAAGTTCACAAGTCAGCCGGAGAGGTGCTGCTTGCTTGCTGCCGTGTGTGCATGCTGTTGAAATGCAAGGCAATCGCCGTGTTGTCTCCGGCATGTCGGTTGCCAGCTTGTGGCCCAGTGGTAGTGCGTTGGAAGCGAGTGTTTGAAGAGTTCGAATCCCACTAGTAAAAAATATGTATGGATCGGGATTTTCACCCCCTTCTGTCTGTCTGTCTGTCTGTCTGTCTGACTGTCTGTCTGTCTGTCTCTCTCTCTCTCTCTCTCTCTCTCTCTCTCTCTCTCTCTCTCTTCACTCCGCTCTCTCTCCCCTCTCTCTCTCGCTCCCCCCTCTCTGTCTCCCTCTTCATTTCGCTCTCTCTCTCTCTCTCCCTCTCTCTCTTTCTCCCTCTCTCTCTCTCCTCCTGTCTCTCCCTCTCCCTCTCTATCCTCTCTCCCCCCCTCTCTCTCTCCGTCTCTCTCCTCTCCTCTCTCTCTCTCTCTCTCCCCCTCTCTCCCTACCCCCGTCTCTCTCCCCCTCTCTCTCTTTCTCTCCCCTCTCCTCTCTGTCTCTCTCTCCCCTCTCTCCCACCCTCTCCCACCCCCTCTCTTTCTCTCCCTCCCTCTCTCACTCCCCCCTCTCTCTCTCTCTCCTGTCATCTCTCTTTCTATCTCTCTCTCCCTCTCCCCGTCTCTCTCTCTCTCTCTCCCCCCTTCTCCCCCTCTCCTCTCCTCTTCTCTCCCGATCTTTTCTTCGCTCTCTTTCCTACTTCCACCCTTCATCGTCGCTTTTTCTTTCCCCATCCCAACCCCCCCTGCCCCCCCCCCCCCCCTTTCCCCCGTTTTGCCTCCTAGTTCGCTCACATACAAACAGCAATAAGGTGTTGTCGGTGTGCACTCCCCCACTTTGATCCACTCCCCCCCCCACCCCGCCCCCCTCAACCCCCTCAGCCCCCTCCCGCCCTCTCCCCCAATAATCGGGACCCTGACAATCATTGATAAAGTCAGCAGTGGCGTTCATAACTACCCTGAAAGAAGTCTGAGATCCATGCCAGAATAATGATCGTTCTGGCAGTTGGGAAATGAAAATGGAACTATTCATGTGCTGTCGTAGTGCTGTTGCTAATAGTTCTGCCTGCAGCAACATTCCAGCTTCGCCTCTTTTTTCTTTTTTTTTCTTTTTTTTTTAATGGGTTTATTTTTTTCATTCTCTGCGTTTGAAAGCAAACCAAATGGTGACAAACATTATTACAAGACGTATTTTCCACAAAATGTTGGTCCTCAGAATATCACTTGAATGGAAAGTCTTCATTTCCGTGGAAATCTTAAATCAACGGATCGTGTCTCCTCATAGCCTGAGAACTAAACAACACTTCTAACAATAGTGGACAGGGTGTTCATTCCAAACCCAGTGTCGGTGTTTGCAGGTGCACTTCTTTCAGCTCTCTCCGTCTCTTCTTTGATGTGCGCTATGTCTCTGTTCGCGCACATGTATGCGGGGAGAGAGAGACACGCTCACACACACACACATACACACACACACACACACACACACACACACACATACGCACACACACACACACACACACACACACACACACACACACACACACACACAAACACACACACACGCACACACTGCACCACACACGCTCTCTCTTTGTCTCTCTCTCTCTCTCTCTCTCTCTCTCTCTGTCACTCACTCCAGCCCACCATTTACACGCGTGCACGTACATACACATACACGCGCGCGCACACACACACAAACACAGACACACACACACACACAAACACACACACACACACACACACACACACACACACACACACACACACACACAAACACACACACACACACACACACACAAACACACAAACACACACACACACACGCACACACACACGCACACGAAGAGGAAACAGACCCCTGCTGGCACAGGCCAAGCGGGCAGGACGTGCAGCAGACGGGAGCGGGCCGCCAGAGACCACTAAAGCGCGGAGAGGAGAGGCGGGCAGGCTGAAGTCACCCATCTCATTGTCCCCAACCTCCTCCCCTGAGACACCCCACCCACCCTCCCGTACAGCCCTGTCTGCTCTTCCGCGGACTGCCTCTGGGATGCTGAAGCTTGGATCATTACTTGCGGAAAACTAAAGCTTGCATCACACGGAAAACCGAAGAATGGCAGCCCAGTCCATAGACACTAGAATCCCCGGTTCGTCAGTTACTCATTGGATGCGCGGAGGAAGTTGACCGTGTATGAGATATTAGTGTCTATGCCCAGTCTGATCTTTACTTCCGCGAGCTTGCCTGGCCTGGACTATGGGTGGGCTGGGTTCTGGGATGCTAGATGTTTGGGATCACGTGGAATGAAAACTAAAGCTTGGAGCACGCGGAAAGCTAAAAGCTTGGATGACACGAAATACTAAAGATTGATCACGTGGGAAACTAAAGCTTGGTTATATAGAAAGCGAAAGCATGAATCAACAGAATACTCTCACATCATACGTACACTCATATATATATATATATATGGCTGGTCTCAATTTTCACCAGATAAGCATTCGTGAATCTTTTTTGCTCAAGAGCATAGTTACTGTGCAGTTCTGTGTTCAGATGATTATTTGCTCGGCTACAGATTAGTGCTGGGGTGTACAGTTCTAAACATGTTGCGGCATGTCTGATCGTCGGCGTTTGTACAATGGTGAGTTAATCTTGCTCTTTTTGTGTCGTGTTTCAGATTGTGATATCTGTCCCTCCTTCATATACCACTCTCCCTCATAACCCTTCCTCGCTGTCTGTCTTCTGACTGTTTCTCTTTTTGTCTCTTATCTCTTCACACACACACACACACACACACACACACACACACACACACACACACACACACACACACACACACACACACACACACGCACGCACGCACGCACGCACGCACAGAAATAGAGAGAGACAGAGAGAGTACGTATTTGTGTGTGGATGTGTTCATGTGTGGGCCTGGACGCGAGATTCCTTTAAATAAGCCAAGAGGTAAACATTTCATCTTTCTACCCTTCAATGAAAGTGGCAGCTAAAACCAGGGTTTGCTATTCCTCTTTGACTCCACTGATGCAACAAGAGAGCAGACAAAACATGGCGTTTAAAGTGATTGGGTGTGTCGTTTCGTACGACTTAAGTCTATCACAATCAAGTCCCTTCCACCACCAGAGGCTTCCTTCACTTGAGCGCGTCTCCTTCGTTTACTCTCCAGTCTCCTGGTCCTACCCAGGCCGGGGTCTGCCAGTAGCCAGGAGAACCTTTCTCCTTCTTTTATTTTATACTCCTTTTCTCTCTCCGTGCAGCTGGAGAGGTTTGCACTGTATAGTTTTTATCTATGTGTCGGTGAAGGAACGCTCGGAGATTGGAGCTTCTCGGCGTGACTCTATGGGAAGTATGCCCATACAGAACGTACGTCAACCTCGCATTTCAAATCACCGCACACTGTCAGTTGCTGAGAATGCATGTTCAGCGTTGTTGTACTAATCGTGAAGTAAGTTGGTTGTGTCCATAGACCTACCTGACTAGTCTATTAAGCTCGGAGGTTGTGCCCACCACCCCATTTCACGGGTTTCAAGGCCTGATACGTTTAAGTACCTTAGCCT
>NC_134877.1:37128098-37130598 GCF_041734735.1 Babylonia areolata | reverse complement strand
TTTATTACTGAAATCAAGCAACCTTCTCACCCCACCATAGACCCCCTCCCTTCTTTTACTTCCGCTCTTCTATTCTCGATCTTTCAATAAACGAAACAGACTGGCTCCGCGCCGTCACGTTCGTAAATTGCGTGGGGTCACATGATTTGACTGGTGATAGTGATTGGCCGCTCGTCAGTGCGAGTCTTCCCCCCCACACAGAGCACGCTCGGATGTGTGTGTTGTGAACCAAAAACCACGATGAAAGCGCTGCGCTGGGAGCCGGGCGGTGTGGCGCAGTGGTAAGACTGCAGCGCGCCAACATGTGAAGTGTTGGAAAACTGCGCTGAGCTCTGATCCTTTGTGTTTAATAATGTGTTTCTCTCGGTCTTTGTGTGTCAGTCTATCTGCCTTGTGCTCTCTGTTATGAATCAATCTCTCTGTCTCTGTCTGTCTGTCTCTCCACCCCTGTTTATCAATCACATATTTCACATTTCTGGACAAGGTAGTGTTTACATATAGAATAGTACAGAGCACCGTGCACACACACAGAGAGACAGAGAGAGAGAGAGAGAGACACCAGTGATTGAAAGAGAAGAATATTGCGTGTGTGTGTTTGTCGGACGGACGACAAATATTCTGGTAGAATACTAAGCCTTGTGTTCCTTGAAATCAAAGTGATGAATGGCTGCGTTGTTTTCTTCGTCATCAAAGCGTGAATCGACGGGGGGAGGGGGGGGGGGGGGGGGGACTTTCACTTTCTAAAGACACGGAATGTCAACTCCACAGTCGACAATTGCAAACCAGCGCATCGAAATCAAAACACTTTTACAGAACGGCACGGTTGTTATCACATTCACAAAGCAGCTGGAAGGAAGCGGGAAGTAAAAGAAATAAAAGTGTCAGATTGACTACAAAGCAACAGAAAGCGGGAGAAAAACTGCTTTTTTTGCACACATGCCCCACACATTATGTACAGAATTAGACGCAGGTTTGCCGCTAAGTCGCATGCAAGCTGGAAAATGTAGTCTAACAATGTTTCAGAGAGAGAAGGATTATCACATCGTGAGAATGTTCTGTCTCTTTTTACTTCCCTCGCCCCCCCCCCCCCCCCCCCATCCCTTCCACTCCCCCTTCCCCCCCCCCCCCCCTCTCTCTCTCTCATTTGCTAACACACACACACACACACACACACACACACTTATTGATAACAGTTACAAATTGATGGTTATACTATTACTTTGCAGACGTGTGTATGCATGTAAAATGAGACTGATAATAATTATTGATAGGGCTGTGACTTAATGTGAATGAAAATATGCTCGAATGCAAATCAGTACATAGTTTGTGTATTGTTTCGACTGTTTTGGGATACTCGCTGACAGTTAGGCCTTTTTGTTTCAACAGCCTGTTGAGGACGGCATCAATTACATGACTATAAAACTATAGTTGACATCGCCCCCACCCACCACCCACCCCTAGTTGATGCAAAAGTATTAATCATCGAATTATAGCATCGATACTATTGACATTGTCATTAGTATTATTTTGGTGGTGGTAGTGTTTACAATGTCCTGTTCTTACTTTTGTTGTTGTATAATTTTCTCTTTTTTCTTCTTTTTTTTGGGGGGGGGGGGGGTCGTGAGTGTGTTATCTTTTTGTCAAATCAGTGTCTTGTCACAGTAATGTTTACATAATGACTTGCGTATAAAACATTACTTGCTCGCTACCCCGATCCCACTACCCCTCCCACCTACCCCTAAATCTCGCCGTTTTTCTTCACCCCAGTCGTTGATTGACACACGATGTGTTGCTTGCTTCTTAACGGAAACTAATAATTTGATTGCTTGCTGAGCTGTCAGCTACACGCCGTTCCCACCCTGACTGTAGGCACCTTGTGATGGGGCGCGCCCGCCTGTTAGTGTAACACCACTTCAGTAACCTATTCCAAGGGTGTAAGAGCTAATAGTCCCCGTCATCAGAGGCACATAAAACAGATAAACCTGTCTCCGCCATGATTTAGCCACAGCCTGAACGTCGACGATAACTGCCGACCCTGACCGACAGTCGAGTGCAGGCTCGTTGAGCCGGGGCGGGGGCGGGGGCGGTGGTGGGGAAAGGGAGGGGGTTATCTTAGCGGGGGAGTACGCGAAACTGAAACACGTCGTGCCATGCGAGAGTTGCGGCGCTTGTGTTGATGTCTTTCCAGCAAGCAAGTCGCCGCCTGCCAGTGCGTTGTTTTGCTGTCTTCCTCTCAGCACGTGTGTACCGTGACCACTACTGCAGTCGTTTCACGGGGCGGTTGGCACACCCCTCGTACACTGGGGGTACTCGGGGGCTCGGGGGCGCGTTGACGGCACCAGGAGGACAGAAAATATCTGCAGCCCGGGCAAGGGGAGGGCCTGACATCTCTCGAACAAGTGTGGGGCTGTTGCTTCTGACACTGTTCTGTCACTGTCACAGCGGAGAGGAGCAAGCGTGGTGGTGGTGGTGGTGGTGGTAACGAAACCGTTGTGCGTGT
>NC_134877.1:36858098-37123098 GCF_041734735.1 Babylonia areolata | reverse complement strand
ATCCATCACATTCTTTCCATCCATCCTCTCATCGTCTCCATCTCACTCCTCCCTTACTGCCTCTTTCTTTCCATGTCTTTCGCTCTTTCTTTTGTTAGGTTTTTCATCTCCACAACTTCTGCCCCCCTCACCCCTACCATCTCTGTCTCTCTTCCCCCCCCCCCCCCCCCCCCTCTCTCTCTCGCTTCATCTGTTATGCACTTCCCCTCACAGTCCCCCCTCCCTCCCTCCCCCTCTCTCTGTCTCTCTCTCTCAGACAAGTCAGACATTAGGTGCGGGGGATGTGCAGCGACTACCTAACCTTGTGGCTGCTAGGCAATAACGGGAAACTGTGTCGCGAATAGGGTGGGTTTTGCGGTTCATCAGACAGAACACATACATCAAATGCACAGGGACACGGAGAGAGAGGGAGAGAGAGAATAGAGAGAGACTCAGACATTGGGATATACAGAGAGACCGACAGAGCCAGAGAGAGAGAGAGAAAGACGCACCACAGAGATCGCACTGAGATGCCATTCAGCTGATCGATGTAGACGAACGCTGTGTTCGCCATCCGAACCTGCTGCTGTTGGAACTCGTGTTGCACGTGTTGTGTTGTCAGTTGTTGTATTAAAATATGATATACTGTCGTTGATATCAAATTAAAATACTCGCGTTGACATGCAGAACTTTTTGAAACGCCTTGTCTGTATTTGTCAGTGCAAAGTGAACACTGCCATGGTTTTGAAGAAGGGTGGGGTTTTAAACGCAGAATCATCAGATGCCGTGAATGGACGAGGTATGGTTTGTTGTTGCGTGTGTGTGTGTGTGTGTGCAAGAAGAATCTTTTCTTTTTTCTGTTTAAGCTCATGCATTATTACAAAATACTCAATGAAAAAGGGGTAAATAATTCCCATTGTAACAGGAGTGCACAAAAAAAAAAAAACAACAACTTAAGTGACAACACTAATCCCAGTGTAGCTTTTCAAACTTCTGCCATTCGTGTGGCCTTCTGAAAGTTCTGGTATGGCAGGAAGGGGGGAGTGGGGGGAGCCTTGTCTGGCATTTGTATTTATAAAGACAAAGCTGTTCGACACACAACCTAGCGCAGAGCCGAACTCTAATCCCAAATCACAACTGAACAGTGTCACTTTGAACAGCATTTTCGGTATCATCAAGAACACAACGGGCCGCGCGGGCACATTGCATGTTGGAGGCTGTTCCCAAAGTATGCTGCCGTTCCCTGTAAGTTAGCTGTGGAGGTGGATGTCAGATGGAAGCTCGGCTTCCGTGGACAGGTCGACATCTACACATTATTACTATGGTTTTGAGGGGCTGGGGTTGTAGGGGTTCATTGCTAACATTTAATTCTTGAAACGACTGTACGTCCTTCTGTTGCCACGGAAAACAAGAAGGAAATGTTTGTTGTTGGTTGTTGTTTTTTCCCGGAGGGGGGGGGGGGGGCGGAGGTAATGATGAAAGGTCGATCTGTATGCTCAAGCTTGTTGCTTTTACTGGTTATAGGGGTTGGGGGTTGTTTTTTGTTGTTGTTGTTGTTTTCTTTTTGTTTCTTTCTTTTTTCTTTTTCTTTCTTTCTTTCTTTTTTCTTTTTCTTTTCCTCGAGAAATTGAATGCTGTATTTTGTTCGGTTCCCTGACTAGATAGAAACGTAAACCAAGGGTCGATCTGCCTGTCATTTACTCGTATATCTCACGTCCAGAGAGGCAGTGTAGACACAGTTCAACCGACGCGTTTCGTTTCCGTGTTTTTGTGTGTGTTTTTTACTCCCTTCCATTACTTATTCCCGTCTCTGTTTATTTGTCTGCCTGTCTGTCTCCACCCCTCCATCCTTCCCTCCCCAAAACAATCACACCTCTTTGGCCTCTTGTCAGACCGGCGCTTCCCGCCCCATCGTGATAGATGTACGTCTGGAGGTCGGCGACAGTTCACACTTTCTGTCGTCGCAGCAGCGCACAACTGCAGTTTTTGTGTTTGTCTAAGGTTCAGAAGCTGAAGAAAAAAAGAAAACAACCGCCTAAATATAAATAAAATCAACACCCCGTACCACCTCCTCCCAATCCATCCACTCCGCCCTCCCTCCTTCTTCGTCGTTCTTACTCCCGGTGAAGAGACCAGTCTAGAAACAGGACGGGTTCCTTTCGACTCATTGTGAGTGTGACGGTTCGTTGCCACATTCCCAAGTTTTGTATTGTTTTGATTTTTGTTCTTGTTTTGTTTTGAATCTTTAAATAGGGGAGTAGAGAGGGAGGGGGGGGAGGTGACAATTTTTCGCGGGACCATCTCTGTTTAGTTCTCCGCTCCTCCCCCCCCCCCCCTTTCCCTCTTCTACTTCTCTCCCCTTCTCTCAGCTCCTCTCCACGCTCACTCCACCCCCCACCCCCTCCTCTCTTCTTTTTCTTCCTTGTGTGTAAGAGTGTGTGTGTGTGTTGTTGTTGTTGTTGGTGTTGGTGTTGTTTTTCCCCTTCTCTCAAGCACGGCAGTACAGCCGGTTTGGGATTCCCCTCCCTGCCCCTCCGTCTGCCACCCCCCGCCCCCTCTCCCCCTCCCCACTTGTCGCGGACTAAGATTGATCGGAATAGGTAACGTGAGCTTGATGGCACAGTTGCAGTCGGATAAAGGACTTCTTTACGGGCTTGCTAACACAAACCAAGCTTTGCTTTGAAGCTGGGGGGAGGGGTGCGGGGGGTGAGGGAGCGTGGTGGGGGTGGGGTTGGTGAGGGAGCGTTGTGGGGGTGGTGGTGGAGGGATGTCTGCTTTTACAAGAGGAGGCCACAGAGGTTGTCTAAATCTGAATCCATGGTCTCTTTATGCCTTTTTTCAAGTTGTTGTCGGTTGGGGAGTGTGAGGGCGGGGTGGGGTGGGATATTGGCGGGGTTGGGGTGTGTGTGTGGGGGGGGGGGAAGGACAGGGGGAGTGGGGATGCTCAAGCCCAAATCATTGTAGGAAGCAAGGAAGGAAAGGGTGTCAGTTGAAATACTCCGTTTAAATGTAAATATTGTCGTGTTTTGCTCGCTCGCTCTCTCTCTCTGTCTCTGTCTCTCTCTCTCTCTCTCTCTCTCTCTCTCTCTCTCTCTGTGTCTCTCTCTCCGTCCATCCCAATTACGTAGTCACTTTTGTGTCAGTTTTTTTTTCAGGGGTTTATGTAGAGACCTGTGCTTGGCATGTGCACATGTATGTGTATACTAGGTAATGCTCAGTTGGTCCAAACGGCTGCTTAAAAAGCAAAATATTTCCAAGTAACACTCACCCCCCACACCTCCACCCCACTCCCACCTAACCCCAATAAGTATGGGCATAACATTTTTTTTCTTTCTTTTATTCTTGTTTTGTATTTTAGATATTGTACTTGTAGGTTTGGTTTTTGCTCTCACACGCCATTAAATTTAATAACGTGGAAGCATTCCATGTAGAAAGTGATAGAACACACAATCCGATACGCACTTTTTTTTTCTTTTTTTTTTCTTTTTTGTTGTTGTTGTTGTTTGCTTGTTTGTTTCAGGCCGATCAGAATTTCCAGATTTTGTACATTTATATATTTGGAATTACAGGTATGTTGAGATATCAAATAATTTATGCATCACATGTGTTTCGCGCTTACCGAACGTGCGTATCTATCTGTTGACTGAAGGGACTTGTTTTTCTTCTTTCCCATGCATCGTCATATTGCTTGCACTGTTTTCTCTGTTATCTTTTTCTTATCTTCTCTTTTATCTTCTCATAACTATTGTAAATAAAACAATAGAAGAACCCTTTTGTGACTGGCCGTCTATATGTCTCTGGGCTGAGATAAAAACGAAGAGAAGAAAATGAATAATAAACGTGTGGTTGAGGAAGAAGTCAATAGAGAGAGAGCGAGAAGTATCAACGCTGAGGCACAAGCACAGCAAGACTTAACTTGACCGACAAACAAAGCGGCGAAGGCCAACCGTCCCGCGGGACGAATTTAGGAATGAATTTAATTTGGATTAAAAAAAAATTTGAACATTAAAAGGAATAATTCTACATCTATTTTGTTGTGGATCAATATCCTGTCGTAAGTGTGGATCTTTTCTATCCTTTAATTCAGTAAATCATCAGTAGTTCTTTTGTACCGTCCCTTTATAATAATAAACCACTCGGGACCACCGTTACAAAAGTGGCGTCGCCGACAGGATTTTGATCCTTGAAAATATTCTTACGACAGCATATTGATCCACAACAAAATATACCTAGAATTATTCCTTTTAATGTTTAAAATTTTTTTATCCAAATTAAATTCATTCCTAAATTCGTCCCGCGGGACGGTTGGCCTTCGCCGCTTTGTTTGTCGGTCAAGTTAAGTCTTGCTGTGCTTGTGCCTCAGCGTTGATACTTCTCGTTCTCTCTCTGTTGACTTCTTCCTCCACCACACGTTTATTATTCATTTTCTTCTCTTCATTTTTATCTCAGCTTAGTTTTGTTCAAAATTCATGTATGTTCACGTCTTAACTTCTAGTTATGATGACATCCGTCACATATTCAGTATGTACATGTATCAGGACAGGACTTTATTATAAGATTTTCTTGTTGTCCTGTTCATCGATATCTGTGTTGTATTGTGACATGTTCCAAATAAAATACTTTTTAAACCAAATCACAGCCCTTTACCACCAAGTGTACTTTGCTACAACTTGGCGCTTGCGAGCAAGGATGTTTAAATTCTTTAAATCTCTACTCAAAACTAAAACTTCTTACCACTATGAATAAAAGATGGCGGTATTGTTGTGTTCCGCGTCTTGCCTCTTACTCCCAGTCTGTGTATTCTGTGTAAATGGAACGTGAATTTAATGAATAACCACAAGGCACCGCTAGGTCTTTGCTGATTTACTCTTTTCAAAGTGGCTAGAAACTGACTAAAAGCAGTACGATTTTTATCATGAGTTTAAAATCGTTTTTATAATGTTATATATATATATATATATATATATATTCGTTTTATTTGCCACATGTTTAACCCATATCCTGAACGTCAGTGTGTCGTCGTTTTTTTCTCGTTTTTTTTCTTCTTTCTTTACTCTCTCTCTCTCTCTCTCTCTCTCTCTCTCTCTCTCTCTCTCTCTCTCTGTGTGTGTGTGTGTGTGTGTGTGTGTGCGCGCGATAACATTGCACTGAATATGTATGAAGGACGGTAACGTGCCTGTGCACCGTATTCTCGAGAAGGCAGTCGTATTGGATTTCTTCAGAACTTGGTCTTGCATCTCTTGACCAGGATATCTACAGTTTGTTACGTGTGTAGCGTGTCGACGTTTGGACAGCACGAGGCAGGATTTAAAAATGAAATAAAAATAGAATAAAATGAAATAGACCGTGGGGATGGAGGTACCGAGGACTAGAGACGTGGGAGCATAGAACAGGGCTTCAACGGTAGCTAACAACTATGCCTGGAATCGAGTAGGAAATTTAATGGTAAGGCAATGCGTTTAAATTCGATAAAGATTCATGCCTTGGTTGTTAGGAATGGAATCTGTTTTGTTACGAACTAGATTATAGATTACTGTTCAAGAAACTGAATGATGAACGGGGAGAGGTGTAGGGTGGGGGAGGGGGGGGGGTGTATATGGGGGGTGAGGTCAGCTCTGCCATTATGCATGGAGACGACGAATACATTCATTCATTATCTTTTTTCTGTTCCCCCCTTCTTGTCTCTCTTTCTGTCTCTGTCGCTGCCCCTCTGTCTCTGTCTCTCTCTCTCTCTCTCTCTCTCTCTCTCTCTCTCTCTCCTTTCCACCACCCTCTCCCCCCCCCCCCCCAGCCCCCATCTCGTTCCATTATGTAATTGTAAAAATTAACATCGAGATCTCACCAGAAGAAAAATAACAACAACAACAACAACAAATACTGAAGCTCCGAAACATGAAACTCATTTGGCCCGCACCACACTGGAAGAAAAAAACAACATTTATCTCAATCTTCCCCTCACAACTCTTCTCCTTCACCCCCCCCCCCCTACCCCCCAAACTACCTCCCCTCCCTTCCTCCTCCCTTCCTCCCCGCACCTTTTAATTTTTCATCTGTCCTAGTTATGTCTGTGTCACTGGTATGGGGGGGTCTCCCCGCTGACCATATAGATAGCGTTGGTGTCTGGCGGGGCCAGGTAGAGAGGTATTTTGGCCCGTGTCACTGCTCGCCAGTGGCCAGGAAGGGATAAATCGTCGGTAGGTAGTGGAGCCATCAGGCAGGAATGTGGTTCTGGTTTCGTTAGAAGGAACCGTTTTGGTTTTTTGGGTTTTTTTTCGGCTGGCGTTGGTTTCATTTATTAAAGGCTTGGCACGTGTCTTGATTACTGCCGCGACACCTATACTAGCTCGACATCCTGTTTCTTTCGTGTGTGTGTGTGTGTGTGTGTGTGTGTGTGTGTGTGTGTGTTGCTGTTGTTGCTCTGTCTGTTATCGCTTTCTGTCTCTGTTTCTCTATCTCTATGCTCACTCCTTCCTTCTCTCCCTTCTTCCATTCCTATCTCACTGTCCATGGAATATTCTCTCTCTCTCTCTCTCTCTCTCTCTCTCTCTCTCTCTCTCTCTCTCGCACGCGGGCGTTCACACACACACACACACTCTCTCTCTCTCTCTCTCTCTCTCTCTCTCACATACACACACACACACTCACATACACACTCACACTCACACACACACACACTCTCTCTCTCTCTCTCTCTCTCTCTCTCTCTCTCTCTAACACAACGCAAACATCAACACAAGACAGCACACTAGGGACGAGAATGGGATGGATATGGAAAAGAAACACAAAGCCATGTAACATCAAGAGGAACAAACACAGAGCCATCTGTTCAAACGACTCAATTGTTTATTCACTGATCCTGACTTGGCCCTGAAACTCCGTCATACCCAGCAAACAACAGTAGGATCATTATAATATGAAGAGGAACACAGACCTATCTGTCCACATAACTCGTTTATATATTCACTTATGCTCACCCGACCCTAAAACTCCCGTCATACCCAAAAAACAGCAGTATAAATCATTCTAACATCAATAGGAACACAAAGCGAACTGTCCAGGCAGCTCGTTTAATTGGATAAATTTCCTGATCCTGACCCAGCCTTATAACTCCGTCATGATCCCCAACAAACAGCAGTATATTATAACATCAATAGGAACACGCCGCTATCTGTCCTGACAAATCGTTGTTCAATCACTGATTCTGACCCGACCCTAAAAACTCAGTCATCCCCCAACAAACAGCAGTTCACACCACCACTGCACAGCTTACATGCACTCTGCACCGGGATCGTTGTCACAGCTAGTGGGGAGGTGAGTGTTGGGGGCGAGTGTGGTACAGGACGTCAGTGATGGCACGGGACTGATCATGGTGTTGATGACGTTGATAACTGTGAGCCATGGCCCCCGCCATGTATGCAGGACACATTTCCTGCATTCTTCCACATCAGAGGATGGGATGGGATCCTGTATCCTGCATCAGTGACCTAAGGATGGGGCAATGCCCGGTCTTTACATGTAAGTGATGTGCCGAGTGATTAAAAGAATATAGTAATAATAAAAGAGGAAGATCTCAACGGAGGGTCGAAAGTGGATTGAAGTCTACATGATGGTGTGAGGGGGGGAGTTGGTGTGGAGTTGTGGGCCCTGCATGCATCCTGAGTGAAGAGGAAGGTATTGGTTGCAACAATTGGAGACGCAGAGAAGCTGCGCAGATCGTCCTCGGGGACTCTAGGCATGCATGCTGTGTGCTTTTATATTGCTGTCATGTTTTTCGCTGTGAAATATGAGAGTGCTGAGAGAGAGAGAGAGGGAGGGAGGGAGGAGGCGGGAGGGCGATACATATATCTTGGCGGACTCCTGGCATGGTATGTTTTATTTGAATTTTGTTGGCATATTTATCGATGGAAAGTGCATAGTTTTGTGTGTGTGTGTGTGTGTGTGCGCGCGCGCGGCGCGCATACCTACGTACATGACAGTTCGTGAGTGTGTGTGTGTGGGGGGGGGGGGAGTGTTGTGAGGGGGGATTGTGTCCTGATAACAGTCCAAGTCAGTGGCGTCGAACGGCCCGATAGACAAGGGGTGATAAATGAACACCCTGTCACCTGCCCTGTGCCGCCCTTTGAACAGGCGGGTCTGGGTTGTGTGTGTGTGTGTGTGTGTCAGAGACTCCATTTTGACCACGGGGTTTTTACTTTACAGGAGATAGTGCTTGCATACTCGCAGTTAGCATACCAGCATAGGTTTTCTTTAGTGTGTATAAACGGACCTGAGCAAGAAGTGTTTAATTTGTTTTGTTGTCCTTGTAATTCCGATTACAGATTTGTTTAAAAACAAACAAAAAAGAAACCAAACGTGGACATGTTCTGAAGTGTGGAAACCCGTCTGAAATAAAGTCATGTTGCGCTGGCCAAAGAGCGCCTTTCTGCGTATTTTGGTCATACCGTTACCGACACTGAATGTCGACTCAAGTATAACTCTTTTCAAGGAGAGATTTTAGTATTCATTCCGTTATTGTTCGCCGAGTTTTCTGAAGCACATTTTTCGGCTTACAATCCGTATTGGACTCATTACTGCTTGTGTGTATGTGTGTGTGTGAGAGAGAGAGAGAGAGAGACTGGCTGACTGACGGACTGCATGTAAGATTCCCTCCGCCCCTTTCATGCCCTTGTCTGTTGTCGCCGGTACAACTCCAGTTACAATTTCAGACGGATTCTAATAAACTGATGCTGTGTCAGTCATTATGTAGAGTAATTCGCATCATCAAAATTCTTCACTTGAACGCTGAACTTGCGATTTTCGAATTCGTGTTGACAACCGTCGTAAGCTTGATTAACGCTGTCAGCAAAACTGAAGGGATGGGTAAGGGGCAGGATATTATATGATATAGTATGATACAATAATATACAATGCAATACAATACAATACAATACAGTGTAATATGATAATCATACATATGATACGTGATATTGCTAAGATACATATTTGCTAAGATGAACCAACGTGGGGGACTGGGAGTTCACACATTACGAAACCAGGCGCGACGTAAACGTTTTAACATTTGTGTTCAGAATGCGCCCCCCCCCCCCCCCCCCCCCCCTCCCCCCAGCCCCCCCGCTCCCCGTCGCCCACATCCCCCATTCAGCCCTCACTCTCCATCACACCCATATGCCCCCACCCCCACCCCCACCCCCCAAACACACGCTCGTCTTCTCGGCGTTGCCTCCTCCGATGCCCGCCCGCCCCCTTACCCCTGGTTCTGTGGCTGTGTGACTGTGTTTGAAGAGGGGCGCGGCTGGGGGTTATTGCCAGAGCGGCCATCCATCAGAATGACAGCGATATAACACCTACTGCACCTCTCTTCACCCTTTCTTACCGCCCTCTTTCCCCCTCGCCCCCCCCCCCCCCCAACCTCCCCCTCAAACCTCCCCCCTCCGATTTCCTTTGGCCTAATGGATGAGAATTGTTAAGGTCAACTGAAGGCTGCTTTGAATTCGTGTGTGTGTGTGAAAATGAGATCCATATTTCGTAAGTATTGTAAACCGCAAATAACGGTGAGAGAGAGGCATAAAACATTTTTTGAATAATGGTTTCGTCTCACTTATTTTTACTGCAATTTTCAATACAGTTGTCCAGCTGCATCAACCATGAACATGAGTTTTCTCCGCCACAGAATGAAATCGAAGTCTTTCTCGGCTTCCCAAAGAAAAACGTTTGTCCGACAACAAACAGATGAGTTGTTTCGACAACTTTGTTCACAGTTCATGGGATTTTTTAAGGACGTGTGTCAATGGAATGTGTTCTCAAGGACATGAAAAGCCAACACCAACGACAAACTCTGTGAACATGATTCAATAAACAGCTGGATAAACACATAAATGATCGAATGAAATTTCTGGTGTTACTCGACTGAAGTTATAGGCCGACGTGACTGCTCTCGTGACTGGATTGTCGGCTTCTTGTCATGTTTCCCTGTCTGTCTGTCTCCCCCCCCCCCCCCCCCCTCTCTCTCTCTCTCTCTCTCTCTCTCTCTCCTTCCCACTCCCTTCTCCCTCTTCCAGTCCTCCAACTACCCTCCCTTTCTTTGTCTTTGATTAACCACCATGCTTCCATCCACACCATTTATTTGCTCAGTGTCAGCCGGAAGCGCCAACCCTCCCTCTTCCTCGTCAGAAGCGTCGAACCATCTACAAGCAGTCAGTGTAGAAAGCGCCAAGCAGTTCTCAAGTTCCAGCTTCCGGGTTAACTCCATGTGTTGTGCGTCACCACGTACCGTCAGTCGTGATTCATAATGTGCACATGTATGCATTTGACTTTGTTTGTACTGAGGGGATGGTTATAGGATTGGCTTTGTCTGTCTGTCAGTACTGGACTGCGAATCAAACCGTGGCATCCGTGGACGCCATCATCAAGCTCAAATTTGGAAATGCTGATCAGTCCGATGTCTTCAGTATCGGTAATGATCATATTTTGGTGTGGATCCCTTGCCTGATGAAGGATTTTATTTTACATATAAAAGTTTGTGTGCTGTCAGTAGCCCTGTCAAAAAAAGAAAGAAAAAGTGTGCGCGTGAACGTGTGTGTGTGAGTGTATGTTTGCGTGTCTGTGAAAGGGTGGGGGTAAATCATAACCAGTGAAGGGTCATCACTCGCTGTAAGTTTCTAGGTGTTTGTCGTGTATAGCTTGGATATGTTTGACCCGCACACAAATGTACACACATTCAAACACGCGCGCGCGCGCACACACACACACACACAGAAAGAAAGTGAGGAAAGAGCTAAGAAATTTACAAAATGGCAGTAAAATTATAATAGTTGTTTTTACCTTGGTAGGTATATATTATATTAAGTTCACGATTGTCATGCTGAACGGTTGGTGAGGAAAGCAACACTTTTTTTGTGCTAAACTGTGCTGACTCTGTTATTATTCAGTTGTGTTTTCTTGTTGCGGACCAGATAGGCTGGCTACCACTGAGTAAGCAGCACAATGCATAATGCATTGGAATCAGTGTTCCATGAACGCACATGTATGCACCGTGGCGTCCAGGGACGCCAGGGTATGATGGTTATTGCGCGCATGCGATGGTGTATATTCCACACGTGTCCGTTTTGTGTGTCTGTTAGGTTTTCTGTCTCTGTCTGTCTTTCTGTTATCTCTATCTGTCTCTCCCTCTTTCTTCCTCTCACCCTTGTCTCTCTCTCCCACTTACACACAGAGAGAATTATGTTTTTATGTACATGAGAGAGAGAGAGGGGGGGGAGAGAGAGAGAAAGAGAGAGAGCGCATGTTCGTACGAACGTAAATATAAATACACGTAGGCTCGTTAGTAAAACTAAAAGGGGTGTGTGTGTGAGACAGAGACGGAAAATCATTATCAGTGTGTCTGTTTATACAATTGCTTGTGAGAGAGAGAGAGAGAGAGAGAGAGAGAGAGAGAGAGAGATCTTTTTTGTCTGTGCGTTCGTATGCTGTTCTTAACTTGCATTGGAGAAAGAGAGTGAGAGAGAGAAACGCCCAAGTGTTGCAGTGCGTAGTCCTTGGCGAAACGACAATAGACAGGGAGTAGGTACTAACTAGGGGAGGGCAAAGCAGGGGAAGGGTGTGTGTGTGTGGAAGGGAGGGATCTGTCGGGGATTTGGGGATGGGGGCTCGGGGTGGAGTGGGGTGGGGGAATAGAAGCAGGTAGAGGGGCTGTCAACAGGGTGCAGAGTGGCAGTCAGAGGTGGCAGTCATAAATGACTTGTGGAGCTGCTGGTATGCCGTGCCACTGCTCAATTTATGTCACCCCCCTGCTGCCGAACCCCCACCCCACCCCCGCCCCCACCCCACTGCCCCTCCACACTCACTCTCACAACCTCTTCTTCACAAAGAGGAAGAGGGGAGGGGAGAAAAACGTAATTTAAAAAAAAGAAAAGAAAAGAAATGAGAGTGAGTGAGAGAGAGGGAGATAGAAAAGAACAAAAGTAAAATACATGTTGTTTTTTTTCTAAAGAGTGTTAGTGAGAGAGGAGAAGAGAGTACAGATAGAAAGGGAGAAGAAGTAACGGGGAAGAAGAAAAATAATTTTAAAAAGCAATTGAGACACAGAGAGAGAGAGAAGAAGAAGAAGAAAAGTAAAATAGATATTTTTAAGAGGGGGAGAGAGAGAGATGGGGGTGGGGAAGCAAGGAAAGTAGGAGGGTGATGCCGAGTCTAGCTGTTCCTCCTGACGACGAAGATAAGTGGCTTGTCTTGACATTACGTGTTGACATTTTCTTCATCATTCTCTGCCATTCTTCGTCTGTACAGTTAAAAGGAATAAAGGGTGGGAAAGAGGGAACGAACGAACGAACGAACGAAATTGTTTTAATGAACTTTGGCCATGGACCACAATTCAAAACCAGGGGACTGGGGGTGGGCAAGAGAGAGAGAGAGAGAGAAAGAAAAAGAACTGCTGCACAGATCAAGGGAAAAGAGGGAGTACGTAATGTAAGTTAATACAAGACTTGGTGTAGAACTTCGTTGTCCTGTCGAATTCATTATACTGTAAGATTTTTTTAAATTTTTTTTATTTTTTGTTGATGAAATAATATTTTAACCGAAAAGGGAGAAGGAAGAGAAGGAGAGAGTTATACATATATATATAAATGTATAATAAAAAAAATAAAAAAATAGAAGAGAGAGAGAATGATCATACTAATAATGATAATAAAAGGGAGAGAAAAAGGGAGCGGATGGTAGCGGGTGAACTTCGCACCAGTGGACTGCCTTTTCACTTCCTTTGCAGTGGAACAAGGGGGGGGGGGGGGGGGGGGGCGGGGGGGGGGGGGGGAGCGTCATCTCACAGTGACTGAGCAGAGACAGAACATTATAGTGTTACGTTAAAAGAAGAAGAAAAAGGAGGGTTAGGGTTGGGGGAGGGGGGTGGTATAGGTCAAAGTAACGTTGCGAAATGTCATATGATAAATGTGTCAGTTCATCACGCGCGGAGAAGAAGAAGAGGTCGGGGAGAGGGGAGGGAGGAAGGGGAGCAATACACACACACACACACACACACACACACACACACACCGTTCTAGGGGGACAAAAATATGATAGTCACAGGTTAAATCACACTTGGCCACACACACCCGCGCGCGCCTAACAGTCTGTCTTTCGATGCATGCGCATGCGTAGTACAGGTTGCATCTCCCCCTCTCTCTTTGCAGCCAGAATATGAAGACCACACAAGTGAAAATTGGATTCCCTCCCCCTGCCTTCCTAACCTTGTTAGCTTTTGTGCCTGATGATGTGACCGCGATGTATTCAGCTGCACAAAGGCCACCAGGCTGAAATAATGGTTATAATGTGACGGCATATGGCGACGCATTTCATTACAGCCAGGGCAAGACGGACTGCAAATGACCAGGATTGCAAAACTGTCACGGCAACGTCATTTATATATGCTAACGAGGAGGGGAGGGGAGGGAGGCCGGGGTAGGGGTAGGGTGGGGGGGGGGGGGACGTATCGAGCCACTCTGTTAAATTGTTGCATCGTGGATTCAGTCTTTTTTTTCTCCTTTTCTTCTTACGGTTTTTTTGTTGTTGTTTTTTTATCCCTCGTTGGTTCTTTATTTCTTTTTCTTTTCTCTCTCTCTCTCTCTCTCTCTCTCTCTCTCTCTCTGTGTGTGTGTGTGTGTGTGTGTGTGTCTCTCTCTCTCTCTCTCTCTCTCTCTCTCTCTCTCTCTCTCTCTCTCTCTCTTCGAGTATGGTGCATCATACAACACTTTTCAGTTTCGTTAAAAAATGACCTCGGATGCATGTCGAGTACCTTGAAACTCACCTCCACCCCACCCTTTTCCACCAACATCCCCTTTCCAACTGTCCCCGCCCCCCCACCACCATCACAAACTCCTGTCTTCTCGTCTTTGTGCAAAATCGTCTCCCCTTCTGTGTTTTTTTTCTCTCTCTCCTGTTTCCACTTCCCACCCAGAAATCCGTAAAGAATACTGTTTGCTTTAAGTTGATCCTTTCCAAGAAGGATAGTCAAGGAAGGAGAGGCCAACAAGGTTCTAAATCCTTTGTAAATCGAATTCTTGATAAGAAACTCCACCCCGCACCACCACCACCCTCCATCGATTCTTTCTTCTCGCCATCTCTCTCTGTCTCTGTCTGTCTGTCTGTCTGTCACTCTCTCTCTCTCTCTCTCTCTCTCTCTCTCTCTCTCTTACACACACACAAACACTCACACACACACACACACACACAATTCCCTGCCCCCTTCCCCATCTCTCTCTCTCTCTCTCTCTCTCTCTCTCTCTCTCTCCCCAAAACCCACCCCCTTCTCTCTCTCGTTCGCTCGTTCTTTATCACACCTATCCCGTGTGATAAACACCTTTCTGATCTGTCGCTCCTCCACTTTGTCTTCGTCTTTTTGATCCGCCGAAAAGTCTTGGTGTTTTCCAGCCCCTTTATTCCCTGTGGTTTTGACAAAGCCTGCGTCGCACACAGTGTTAGACCAAGCTTTTGTAGGCAAACGTCCCCCTGCACACGGAAAGGAAAATGAGAAAAGAGGTGTGAAGAGGTTGGAGGACAGCAGGGGAAAAGGATTTGGAGCGGGGGGGGGGGTAAAAAAAAAAAAAAAAGAAAAAAAAAAGGCGAATTCCGTGAACAGAATAACTGCAACTTACGAGATACAGAGAGAGAGAGAGAGAGGGGGGGGGGGCGCAGGGGAGAAGGAAAGGGATGTAAGGAGGGATGAATGGACGATTTCTTGAGAGAGAGAGAGAGAGAGAGAGAGAGAGCAACACGCCTCTATTAAAAAAAAAATCATATGAATTGAAATAAAGAAAGGAGATAGTGTTGAGTCTTTCAGTATCAGTTGTTTTGTATCAGTTTTGCATTGTTTGCCTTTATCTTTTCGTAGTTCCTGCTGCTTTGTAATGTTGGCATTCTCTCTCTCTCTCTCTCTCTCTCTCTCTCTCTCTTTCTCTCCTCTCTCTTTTCTCTCTCTCTCTCCTCTCTTTCTGTCTCTCTGTGTGTCTCTCTCCTCTCTCTGTCTCTCCTCTCTCTCTTTTCTCTCTCCCTGTCTCTCTCTCTGTCTCTCTATCTGTGTCTCTCTGTCTGTGTCTCTCCTCTCTCTGTCTCTCTCTCTATCTTTTTTCTCTCTCCCTCTCTCTCTCTCCTCTCTTTCTCTCTCCCTTCTCTCCCTCTCCTCTCTTTCTCTCTCCTCTCTCCCTCTCACCTCTCTTTCTCTCTCCCTCTCTCCCTCTCTCTCCCCTTGAGTCCCCCCCCCTCAAGTGCCTACCACTGTGGCTCAGTGCATTTCGCAAACGATGAACAGGGTACAGCATGTATATTACATGCATACGCGAAAGAATAATCCATACGTGCCTGCCATACAATATTCATCTTTTTGTTGTTCTAGATTATAGATCTCTGCTGTGTATTTCCCCTGCCACTCCACTGTCTCCGCTCTCTTCACCATTATTATTCCTCCATCCCCGCCCACCCCCACCCTCCCTCCATCCTGCCTCCTCTTCCTCCTCCTCTGACTTCTTCGTTCTGACGCCTGGTCCCTTCTTCTCTGGTGTAGCATCCTCCTGGCAGTTCAGGCACTGTTGTTTTTTGTCGCCGTTCTTTTCTCTTTTTTTTATTTTATTTATTTTATTTTATTTATTTATTTTTTTGTTATACCCCTGTTCCGTTTGAGGAGAAATCCGCCTTTTCCTGGTGATCCGGATCTCATTTTAGGGATACGAGAGAGCTCAGATCGACCGAGACGGGGCTTTCTTGGTCAGATCGTTGTGCCACACACCTCCTTTTCTGATAAAAAAAAAAAGAAAGAAAAAGGAGAAAAAAAAAGAGATTAATCCGGTCTCCCCCTCTCCACTCACCCCCTCTTCGTCACCTCCATACTCCTGCGCCCCCCCCCCCCCCCCCCCCCCCCCCCCCCCCCCCTCCGCCAACCCTTCTTTCGTCTTTTCTCTTTTTCTCACTTGCCGGTGAAGATTCAATCATTTTAAGCCTGTGAAGTGTTGGCTGATGTCGGAAATGTTCAGATATGCATCCCTGCTTCGCACACACGTTTTTCTCTTTCTTTCTTTTTTTTTCTTTTTTTGTTCTTTTTTTTTTTTTTGTTCTCCTTCTCTGTGTATGTGGGAGTGTGCACATGTGTCTGTGCGTAGGTGCATGCGTGCGTGCCTGTGTGTGTGTGTGTGTGTGTGTGTGTGTGTGTAATCCGTCATTTTGGCGGTTTTGTGCCCACTCCTCAACCCCATTTTTTTCTTTCTTTTTTTTTTTTTCCCCCATTGTGTTGATGTTGACCATGATGATGGATGTGGGTGGGTGGCCGCTGCCAGGACGCTGTTGGTGACGATGTTGTGCTGTGCTGTGTGTGTGTTGCAGAGGGGCCTGTCATGGCCGGAGTGAAGTGGCGAGCCGTGTGGTTGCTACTGCTGCTTCACTGCGCCAGCCTCGTCGGGGCCAGCGGTGAGTCGTCATGGTGTGATGTGATGTACACTGTTGGTGGTGGTGGTGGTGGTGGTGGTGGGGGGGGGGGGGGGGGGGGGGGTTTGGGGTTTATGTTGTTGTTTTCAGTTGTTGTGCTATTGATATGTGCATAATTGTGCACGTAAAAAAAATGTACTGTGCAAAGCGTGCGAACACGCGCATGTGCAATACAAACGCGCGCGCCCGCGCGAGCACACACACACACACACACACATGTACACACAAGCACACACACACATGCACACACAAGCGCGCGCGCGCACACACACACACACACACACGTGTACACATGTACACACACACACACACACACACACACATACACGTACACACACGTACACACACATACACACATAAGCACACCCCACACACACACACACACACACACACACACACAAGCGCACACACACACCACCACCGCCACCAAACTCACGTGAATGTATGCTCACAGATTCACCCACTGACGCATGCCCGTATGTCACACCAGCACATGCATGCACCCCAAATATATTTGCTTGAATGTCGAAATAATTGTTTGTCATTTTTACGCGATTGGAATGATTTATAGGAAATACGTATATACGGATGTAAATTAAGAGCTACCGCTAAAGAGGTAATGTGGGAGATGTTGAAGATGAAACTTGCACAATGAGAGAGAAAAGGGGGGGGGGGTGTCTAGGATCACAACAGCAGATACATGGGTTTATAATGTTTTACGTCAAAGCAGATTTGGAGGTGAGGTTTGCTACCCATGTTCACGTACATACTGTTCTGAATGAAAATTGCTGAAACTCGCCAGAATGTCTGTAGGATGACGTGAACATAGAATGCAGACAGGGAAAATCTAAAGATCGTGACTAGTTTTTAACTAAGATTTTTGTATTTGTATTTCTTTTTATCACATCAGATTTCTCTGTGTGAAATTCGGGCTGCTCTCCCCAGGGAGAGCGGGTCGCTACACTACAGCGACACCCATTTTTTTAAATATTTTTTCCTGCGTGTAGTTTTATTTGTTTTTCCTATCGAAGTGGATTTTTCTACAGAATTTTGCCAGGAACAGCCCTTTTGTTGCCGTGGGTTTTTTTTTTACGTGCGCTAAATGCATGCTGCACACGGGACCTCGGTTTATCGTCTCATCCGAATGACTAAGATTGCATCGGATAAAACAAAACATGGTATCGAACTAACAGGTTGTTTTGATTGTTGTATGTTCAGTTGTGAAATTACAGCAGATTTTGCCAGAGGACTGTGGCAATATCAGACTAATACCCTGGGACTCAGCAGGAATTAAATCAAAAGCTTCCATGAGAAACAGGCCAGTCGCTGGCTTGCTCAACCAACACGAGTAAACATCATATGTCAAACTTTAAATTAATCAAGCACGTAAAGGAATCAGACTTATTCTAGTTGATTGTTCAGTGGGAAACAGTGAAATGGCATCAGCTTCAGTCAAAATCGAAAATGGCGTTACATATTGAATTTTGTTTCAGTGGGGAACAGTGAAATGGCATCAGCTTCAGTCAAAATCGAAAATGGCGTTACGTATTGAATTTTGTTTTTGTAGACATAGATAGACACACACACACACACACACACACACACACACACACACACACACACATACGTATTGAATTTTGTTTTTGTAGGCATAGATACACACACACACACACACACACACACACACACACACACATACGTATTGAATTTTGTTTTTGTAGGCATAGATACACACACACACACACACACACACACACACACACACACACACACACACACACACATATAGAGAGAGAGAGAGAAAGAGAGAGAGAGAGAGATGCATCAACAACTGGGCAAAATCAGTACGAATACAATCGACATCGATTTCATATTTCGCAATCAATAATGAACCCCCAATACACGAGCACAGTCATGGCCACTGATCCGAATGAGTCATCTCACCCAGATTCGACCCTCAATGTTTTTTCTGCTCCCCCCCCCCCTCCAACCCCCACCCCTCACCAACAAACTAAACCAAAAGGGGTCGAGAATAAGCCAGCCAGGTCGTGTCAGCGCTGTCTGGACCCCAGCACGCCCCCCCACACCCCCTTCCCTGCCTGTGATGTGAGGACACAGGGTGGCAAAGGGTGTGAATGGTAGGGTCGGGACAAGGGGTCCTGCCCCTGTCTGATCCCCTCCCTATTCTCACCCCCCCTGGCCATTTCCATTAGTAACCCCTTCTGTGCTGCCCAGTCTGGGGGCCCCTCTGGTTTTCCTGTTCCCCTGGCCCCCTTTTGTCTTCTCTTCTCCTCTTTTTTCTTTTTCTTCCCCCCCCCCACCCCCTTTTTTTTTTTTTTTTTTTTTTTCACTGTCTGGCTCTGGGCGAAATGAAAAGGTGTGAGTAATGTAGTAAATAAATGCTTTGTGATCCGTGGAGTTGGGGTCATGTTGGGGAATTTGACACCCCTGCGCACACCGGTGTTGTGTTGTTGTTTTTTTCAGGAGGGGTAGAGTGTGGGGGGGGGGGGGGGTGAATCTCTTGTTCCAAGCCTGTATCTTTCTTACTGTCTCCCTCTCACTCTTGGCTCCTAGTGGCTTGCTGTCCCCTCTCTCTCTCTCTCTCTCTCTCTCTCTCTCTCTTCGTTTCTGTCTGTCTCTACTTTTGCTCTGGTCTCAGTGTCTGTGCGTGTCTTTTTCTTTTCCCAGACCAAGCGTTTGTGTGTGTGTGTGTGTGTGTGTGTGTGTGTGTGTGTGTGTGTGTGTGCTCGGCGTGGGTGAAGGAGTAAATGGATGAATATCATATTCAAACTTTATGGAAATTAAGAAAAAGTGAGTATTTTAAGCCAAAATTCAGCACATGCTCACATGAGAGCGTGCACATTCGCGCTTACGCGCGCACACACACGCGCACCGACAGACATACAATACAGTACAATACAATTCAATACACAAACTTTATTGTCTATACTTTGGTACAGAGATTTTCTTTTTGGCAGCAGCACATGTCCAACATAAGAAGAAAACAACAAACAAATAAAATGAATAGAAAATAAAAAGATAAATGGCACCAAATGGAAATAGCTGTATACAAATATAAATATATACAGATAGAGAGAGAGAGAGAGAGAGTGACCGCCAGCCACAACACAAATTAGTCATCAGCCAGGGACATCCCTGTATCTGTCTACAGTGGTGCTACTGTGTGTCTGCCACATACCAGAGTCGGTAATCCCGCCCCTTCTCCTCCTCCTCCTCCTCCACGGGGGTTCCTTGACAAGGAGATACCCCGTTTACCCGAGGAGATACCCGTTTCACTTTGACAAGAGTACTGCTGGGCAGTTGCCATGTACGTTTCCTCTTCTTCCCGGACCCCGTAACGGGAGAGGTTTGGGGGTTGCGTGCGTATGTACGCGCTGGTTGTGTGGCAGTTTGTGCATGTGTGAGTGAGTATGGGAGGAGAAGGAAAAACACTGAGCCGGAAGGGCGTTGATTTTAGATGTTAGAAGAGAAAGGATGAGTGGTTGACTCTGCTCTGCGGAAGTTTGCGATGGGAAAACGTTAAGACCGTGGAGAACGTTTGGGCCCACGCATTCAGAGTAAGCAGTGGTGGTACATGTTATGGCTTTTCACATACACTACAATGATGTCAGAAAACATGAGAATAAAAGTAGCTCATCAAGTCACTCAACAACCAGCCCCTTCCCCCACCCCCCCCCACTCCCAACCTCCCATCCCCATCCGCACCGCTCTCTCCGAACCTCGCAGACAGACACGTACTCTGTCAGCGTCTGACGGGTGTTTTCCTCCCTCAGCTTAGCACAGGATCTAGACATTCAGTGGAAACGCATTGTCGTGGCCACCAGCTACTTTCTGGTGAGAAAGGGGCGACAAGTCACGTGGATTAAGTCTGTACACTCGAACCCTGAGCGTAATGTTGCTTCAGCTGTTAAAACTTCCATTGAAAACTTGATTGGTCTGAAACGCTGGTAACACTTCAGTCACGCGAGAGGTTTTTAATTTCGCCCGAAACCAGGGAGGGTGAAGGGAGGAACATGGGTGGGTGGATGGGGGGTGCGGGGGGGGGGGGGTTTCTTCTCCCTCATCCCAATCCCTACCTCCCTCCCCCTTTTTAAACCAGGGCATACCCTACCAACCTCGGTGTGACGACTTAACTTTCCCCCTTTGCGGAAAATTGATTCCACCACACCGACTTGCTCGGCTGTTTCGCTGTACTACCAGAACCAGGCTTTAAAGGTTGTATTGTGTTCGTGTGTGGTTGTGGGACCTGTGTGGTAACGTGTTTATTGAGCAGTATTACACAGGTGCCTGGAAGGAGAGGTGTGTGAAAAGAAAGCGAGAAGAATATGAAGTGGATTTTGTTCAGAAGAGCTTATGGACAGGGGAGATTGGGGGTGGATGGGGGGGGGGGGGGGGGGGGGCAAAGGGGGGCTGACTTTCCCCCTCTACCTTCCACCTCCTCGCCCCCCTCCTCCCAGCTTGATCCCATCCCCACGCTCACCCATCGAAATTAAAGGTCAAAAGTGACACACACACACACACACGCACGCACGCACGCACGCACACACACCTGTTCTGCCTTGGCGTTCTTTTCAAGCTCGCTGAATGGAACCCGACTTCTCATTCTCAGTTGTTGTCCATTCTGTTTCTTACATGTGCGTATAGGTGTGCAATGTAAGGTATTGCCGGTGTCGGTGCATGCAGTTGTCCTGTTCAAGAACGGAATGCCCTCCGCCCTTCCCCCCTGTTTTGACTGGAGCCAGCGGGAATGTTCCTGACAACAAACGGAAAGAAGAGAAGAGTCCATGTCTTTATACTTGCGGTTTTTTTGTTTGTTTTTTTGTTGTTTTTTTTTTTAGTCAGTCTGGGTGAAGTGTGAGTTATAATACACCGAGTCACCCTTCCCTTTCTGTTCATTGCAAGGAACGCGGAATGACACGTTTTCCATTATTATTATTATTTTTGTTATTATTCATTGTTATTATTATTAGCATTAGCATTTTCAACACTGTTATTGTTCGGAATTGTATTGTGTGCTTGGAGGTTATGGTTGGGGGGGTGTTCCGGAGAAGTAAAGAATGAATCACTGGGAGCAGGCACCCACTCCCTGCAGCCGGCTCCGTCCCTCCAACCTCCCCCCCGCCTACGCTACCCTCTCCCCCCCCCCTCCCCCCCCCCCCCCCCCCCCAAAAAAGAAGAAAATAATGATAATACCGCGAGACGTAAAAGAACAATAATGAAGTCAATTTCTGGCATTGCTAATTCGATTAGCTTCCGCAGTATTTCATTTCCGAGTAATAACAACGATGATGAAAAATTAGGCTGGGGCGCAGAGAAAAAAAACAAAAAAACACCAAACGCTTGAGGCAATACTAGGCTTCTTCCTCTTTGCTGTGGGAGTCAGGGTTCATGGCGGGCTGAACAGCTCAGCTTCAGTTCTCTCTCTCTCTCTCTCTCTCTCTCTCTCGTGTTTCTACAAGCGTTCTTGCTATTGACCAGAGTGAAAAAGACTCCCATAAGGGGGTTGCCCGTTGAAGTGAAGGGGGTGGGGTGGGGGGCGGGGGGGGGGGAAGGGTGGTGTGCGGATGGGGGTCCTCACCTCCCTGCTACCCCCCACCTCCACCCCCTTTCCTCCCAGGCCCACCCCCACCCCCTCACTCCCACCCCTCACCTCTTCCTCACAGTGTCAACACGAACAGGAGGGCCTGGAAATAAAAAAAGGGGGGGTGTGGGGGGTGGCGGGCAAACAGGCGTTTCATGAAGTGAAAGGTGAAGAGGGGCCCAGCTCATCAAAGCGGTATTAAAGCGGGTGCGACGGATGAAAGCAAACAGCACCAACTCGCCCCCCCCCCCCTCCCCGACAATGCTCTCCCCATTCTTTATTGGCTAGAGGAGGGAGGTTGGGTGAGTGGGGGGTGAGGGGGGGGGGGTGTTGTCTCCACGTTGTTTTTTTTTGTTTTGTTTTTTTTTCGTTTGTTTTTACTCCTTATATTTTTCTGGCAGCTGCAGTGCCCCCCTCCACCCCCCCCCCCCCCCACACACACACACACACACCAACCCACCCCCATCCCCCAGACAACACTTCCTCCCCCCACAACTGCTTCACCGTCCCCCATTTCTTGATACTCTCATTTAAAAAAAAAAAAAAAAAAAAGTGTCGCGCGATCTCCCCGTTTCCGTTTTTCGCGTTCCGTTCTTCACTCGAGGTTTTCGTATTCTTCGGGGTGGGATAGCAGAGCAGAAGGGTTGAAATGGTTTTAGGCCACCTGCAAGCAAGCAAGCAAAAAAAAAAAACAAAAAAAAGGGGGGGGGGGGGGGGGGCGGGGGGGTAGGAGAAGGGAAGTACTTGTCCCCTGGTGTGTTTTTTTTTTTTGTTGTTTTTTTCTCTCTCTCCCTCTCTCTCCCTCTCTCTCTCTCTCTCTCCGTGCCCGAACGTCAGTGGGGGTTCGAGGGGGCTTTTTACGTGAGACCACTGGAATCTTTGGTCCGCTTCTCGCGTCTGTTTACACAGCTGGGGCCAGCAGCTCGAGGAAGTGTTCGTTGGTCGGGTACATAGACACACAGACATACACACAGAGACACACATAGGCACAGAAACACACAGACACGCGCGCACGCACACACACACACACACACACACACACACACACACACACACACACACACACACAATTTTTGAACGGAGAGAGAGCAAATATGGATTACATAAACTAACAAAGAACACGCGTTGTAATCTGCTTTTTTCCCTTCTTTTTCTGTTTCTTTTCTTCTTCTTTTTCCATTGTGTTCAACGATATTAATACCAGATACAGAGAAAGTGTCGCAGGGTGAAAGAATGTTCCCATGGTAGTGTTGTCGTTGTATTATCCTGATCCAGATAAAAGCCCGTAACAGGAAAGGAATACCATTTGACAAGGCTATACGTGTGTGTTTGTGTGTGTGTGTGTGTGTGTGTGTCCCTTTCATCCAACCCTTTAAAGCAGCTGCCATAGCGCGGTATAATAATTATGTGGCTTGTGAAAGCCGGCCAGCAGAACCGCTCGATATATTCCAGTTCATATGGTTTGATAGTGGAATCAAAGAGAACACGTTACTAGTTGGTTTTTGTTTGTTTGCTTTTTTTGTTTTGTTTTTTCTTTATTGAAGGTAGAATGTGACGAGACGTTATGAAAATAAAAACACACCCCCACCCCTTTAAAAAAAAAAAAAAAATGAAATGACGAAATACACATAAACAGACAGAGGGAACGACCTCGGACTGAAGTCAGTGTATGTGTGTGTGTGTGTTTGGTCTTTGCCTTGAAAGTTGGCTTTTGTTATAATAGGTACGAATATATACTGAACGTGGATGTTGTTTTCCTTGTTATGATTTAGGTATTCCCAAACTCCGCCCATTGTATTTTCAAACATTTTTGACACCCCGTTAAGTGCGCGCGTGATTCTGGTGGTAGGCGTGTTAATGATTTGGCGTCAGTCCATTGTCCTTTCCGATGGAATCGTCAAGATCGACTATGACGTTAGCTGTTGGTCGTTCACATTTTATCCATTGTCCGTTTGTTGATGCATTGACAGTGTTATTGGTTCTCATTTCTGTCTTATCTTTGTACTGTTGTTATGCTTCATTGGAGAGAGATAGAGCGATGTCCTAAAATAACACGGAAAAGTTGCTCGCTTGAAAAGATAGATATATAAAAAAAATAAAAAAAAAAAAAGAAAGAAAGAAAGAACGAGCAAACGGTTTTTTAAAAAAGCAGTTTTATGGACTGGAGTTCAACGTCGACTTTGTCTAAGTCTTGCCACATCTTTGTAAAAGACTCCTTGGTATTTTGTTGTGTTGTACGTGTCCACGCCATAAAGAATCGTCTGTGATTAGTACCTGTCCCCGGGACATAGCTACATAATGCCTTTTATACGCGCATGTGTGTGTGTGTGTGTGTGTACATTCGAACATGTGTATTACGTTATATGTTGACGAGTGTGTTTGTGGTTGCATGAAAGTGTGCGCGCATGTTGCTTGTGTTGGTCTGCGTTGCAAATTATAACCGAGTGAAGAATTTCTTCAAGAAGCAGTAGCTTTTCAACCAAGGAACACACCAAGGTGTGAACACGCTGTATTTAAAGAAGGAAAGGCGAAACCTGCAGACTGATAGGGTTGAAGAAAGGAGGTTGGGGGGTGGAGAGAAAGGAATAGTGTAGAGTGCAGGTGGTGGTGGGGGTACGAGCGAAGGAATAGCGGGAGGGCGGAGGTGCTGTCAGGGTGTCGTCCCCACAGGTATCTGTCACCATCAGAGATGTCACACGTCAGGGCCAAAACCTGTGGACGTGACACCCTCGTTACCCCCCACAACCCTCGCACCAAACCCGTCGCTGGCTTCTCCCCCTCCTCCCGGTCCCCTCCCCCACCCCCCAGTGGGTTGAGGTTTTCGGGGCCAAAGATGCCGTACCTCCCTGTGTTAGTAGTGGGCAGCTGTGACCCCTCGGACCTCTGCTGGGTCACAGCCCTTGAGGCCCTTTGTAGTGGCTGGGTCAGTCTCTCATTTTCTCTTGTCTGTCATTAGTGACTCTCTCTCGTTTGTTTTGTTTGGATGGAAAGGGGGAGGTGAGGGGGTGGATCCTTGCCCAGTTCTGGATCAAAGATGATGTCCCGTTTCTTAAAAGACTGTTGATCTGTGTGCGGAAGTCCCCTCACCCCGTTTCCCACATCTCAGCCATCTCTGTTGTCTGTCTGTCTGTCCCTCTCTCCCTCTCGCTCCCCCCCCCCCTCTCTCTCTCTCTCTCTCTCTCTCTCTCTCTCCCTCTCATGTTCGTTCGCTGTCTCTCTCGTTCGCTCGCTCACAAGAACAAAACCTGCACTGATTTACCTGGATATCGCATTCAGCTTGTTTGGTTATTTTCATGAAATTGCACTCCATAATAAGCCCCTATTAGTTCAAGCAGTAGCAGTATTTCGACGCGACTGGACTCTCGCTTTCATCTCGTATCACCGGGAGACCGCCCTGTGTTGATGACGTAAACGCCAAACGAAACTAGCTGGTAATCTTAACTAAGTTTCTTTACTAAGTTCACGGTATGAAACAAGCATGCTTCAGTTCAGGGTCACGACTCACCTCATGCAGAACGCCTGGTATGGTCCTTATGGCTGACTCTTTAGCATGTGTGTGTATTTGTCGGCATTTATTTCACTTTATAAATTTTTGTTTTTTTTCTACAGAATATTTCTAGGGAAAAGCCATTTCTTGCCTTCGGTGCTTTGATATACGCTAAGTGCACGCTGCACGCGGGATACCGGTTTATCGTATCACTCGAAAGACTAGCACCCAGACCATCACTCCAGAGCCTTGTCGACAAAAAAAAAAAAAAATCCAGGTCCGTAATTCAGATTCGAACCTGTTGACACTAGCGTCCCGGTCGGGCGCATTGCCACAAGGCCACTGCCCCACTAACAAAATTCTGACTGATTGTGAGGGGAGAGAAAGCACGAGGCAGGCAAAAGATAATTGCGTGCACGATATATAAAGTGGGTGCATTGCATATAATGTATGCTATTGCCGGCTTTCTCATTACAAGCATTTTTTAAATGTTTTTGTGTGTGTGCTTTTTTTTTTTATTAATTATGATTTCAATATCAAATTAACAACGGAATGACAAGGATAGCGTTTTTGAATTAACGATGGAATGACAAGTATAATGCTGTGTTATGGTAATAATGCAATAATAATCATAAATAACCATGAATTGGCAAATTGAAGCAGGGAAGAATCGCTGGATAAGAAAAAGAAAAAAGAAAAACTACTAACCAGTTCTGTTCGATTCTGTCAAGATGGTTGATTGTTTCACAAGCCTAAGGCTGAGATAGAATACACACACACACACACACACACACACACACACACACACACACACACACACACACACACAAACATTGGGAGGTGAAAGTGGAATCATGTCACAGCTGAGCTCTAAAGCCTTATCACGTGAACGCGGCAGTGGAACAGTAATGATTGGGCAATAAGTTTCAGAAGCCTATCTGTAACAAAAATAGATAAATAAATAAATAAAAGAAATTATACCAAAAAACCAACAACTCCAGCCTCAGAAACCATGAGGAAGCTCTGCCGACCCACTTCTTTCTGACCAGTTCTTTCCCATTCTTCTGATACAGTGTCTGTATGGCGAAGCCTCATTACAGCAGAGCCAATGAAAGGGGTAACAAAAATTAAAACGTTAGGGAGAAGCGAGGGGGATGGGAGAACTAAAAAGGGGCGTGGCAGAAGATGGAACAAAAAAAGGAAGACAAGAGTTTCTCACTGGTAGGAATAAGTAACGAGCAGACCGAAAGCAGTGCCTGACAAGGGTAGAGCCATGGTCCCCCTCCTCCTTTACTTCCACCCAAAGGAAAACCTTTGGCCTGTACTGGGTCTTATCGGGCTCTGCAGGTCCCCTCTACCTCCAGCTTGGTACCGGGCGGTGCTGGCAGCGGGCTGGGGCGGCTCAGGGGTGACACTATCTCTGCCTGCCTTCCTGCCTTATCCCGTTCCCCCCTTGCCGCAATGCAAAAGGTCGATGTGTGTGCGTGTCCCGCCGTCTGGCTGCCTAATCTCGGGGTCCAGCCTTTCGCCTGCGGGTCTCTGCGGACGGCGCTGCGTGTGACCTGCATCTGACTGTTGGAATCGTCCCTGTTGGCATTTCGGTCTTTCTCTCTTTTTCTCTGTGTATGTGCTTGCCTCGGTGAACTGACTTCCTTCCACCCCACCTGTGGCTCCAGGGAGGGGACCCCAGTCGACTTATCGGATAGACAGAGGGCAATGGCACGGGTTCTTTGAGTTCCTTGCACCGGGGTGTTTTCGGTACTTCCGTATTCCACTCGTGCGGTCACGGGGAAAGGCGTTGTCAGGGGAATGACGTCAAGGAAAGAATGCCGCAGGTTTTTGTTGCTGTTAATTCGGCAACGTTCCCTGCCGTTGATTGTACCTCTTTTTTTTTGGTTCTAATTGTTACGGGAAAGGGAATTTAGAGGGGGGGGGGGGGATCATTTGAGAAAGGAGACTACTGTTGTAGCAGTTTCACTACTATCTTGACCACTCTCATTCTCATGGCGGCTTCTGTCGCTGCAGTTCTTTTAAACCTGCTATTAATCTTTCTTTTTGTCTGTGCATCCATCAGTATCAAATGTATTGCATTCGTAAAACCTCCAGCCCACCAGATTACTATATCTGCCACTACTATAAATATTTTGTAACATATATTATACAAGAATTATACAAAAACTAATTTTGCTTTGAACTGCTTTCAGTTGTTGCACGGTTTATCACATGTCATATAGGTAACAAGCGATTAAGAGAGGGTGGCAGAAAAAGAGAAGCAATAATGTGAATAATAGATTTAAGTATCCACGAATTTCACTTGTACTTGACTTATCGAATCATCAGACTAAATCGATTATCAAACATGTTTTAATTAAACTGGTGGTGGTAGGAACGAATCACCCTGAACCACGTGTGTGGATGCATGGTAACTCTACCTTTTTGACCGAGCTCTTGAGCATTGTAGCATGCCACAACACCAAGATTTCCCATTCATTTGTTGATGACAGACACGACATGATAATGATGATAATAATAATGACAACTTATCTGGTTGATGGAATCCATGACGTCATGAGATATAATAAATATGACGTATGATGATGGAATTCGTGATGTCATGGGGTATATGAATGAACATGACGTGACGGCATACCCGTGATGACGTGTGCAGGACCGCCCAAGGTGAGGGGCCGGCCCCACCACCGGCACGTGGCCAAGCGGGGCAAGAACACCAAGCTGCTGTGTCCCGTGGAGGCCGACCCCACCCCCTTCACCGAGTGGAAGAAGGATGGCGAGACCATCCACACCGGCTGGACTCGGTTCAAGGTCAGTTGATCGAATCATCTTTCCTTATTTTGACTCGTGTGTGTGTGTGTCTGTCTGTGTGTGTGTGTGTCTGTCCATGTCTATGTCCCCGTGTCCCTGTCTCTCTCAGTCTGGCTCCCTCTCTGTCTGTCCCTCCCTCACCCCCTCTCTGTCTGGCGTCGGTCTTTAGGTTACCCGCGCCAGGTGTTCTGTGGTCATCCGCTTTCCCTGGGGATTCCTTGTCAAAGTCCGGTGAATTCTGTTGGATACAGGCGGCTTCCACGGGGTGTGTGCCCAGTCCACCGAGGAGCGATCCGCTTCGAAAATAATTTGTGCATATAGACAGGGAGTTTAGATCGCTGACAGGGAATTCCCGATTGTCTTAAAAAATGGCAAGACTGGTTCTGTCCACCAGTCCCCCCATACACGCCCCTTTCCTTTTCTGTTCCAGTTGCAAGCTTTCACAGTCACAGTCCAGACTTGGCAAAAGCATGCTTGTGTTGTGTTTGGCTGGTTCAGTTGTGGGCCCTGGCTTCTTAATGACCACCCCAGGGGATCGTGAAGCTTACAGGGCTGACAGGCAGGCAGGCAAACTGACACGGCCCAGGACTTGGGTTAGCAAGCTGGCTTAGTCGAGCTCACACCACCTGCAGCGTTGCTGTAGACAAGCCGATTCTGTGGCCTACAGTTCTTTGACGCTTTCACAACTGTTGAGATTATTGAACTCTCTCTGTCTGTCTGTCTGTCTCTCCACTTTCCTTCCCTGTGTGTGTGTGTGTGTGTGTGAAATACATTCTTACTGTACCCGTGAAGCCACGGCAAGGAGAAATTTTGTTTTTTTCTATGCGCGCCCTCAGTCTCTCCCTCTTTGTTTCCCCACACGTGAATTCCCTCTCTTCACCTCCCAAGGTTTCCCAGTCACCATACGTAGCAGTATCAGTATTGATTAAGGTTGGGTTCATTCACTTTTATATGGAAAAAGAAAAACATTGGTTGTTCGCGCTCACGTCTACCCCCGCCCTTCGCTTCCCATTTCTTGTGTTGAATTATGGTCCGGGGCCGTTGTTCAATAGCATAACAGAAGAACCCACTTTGATCGTTCCTTGTCTTTCTCGTCTTCCTTCTTCTGTATCCGACTCCCCCCTCCCTCTCCTCTCCCCTCCTCTTCACACCATCTCCCGGCCGTTTCTCACCACCACCACCACCACCACCTTTTCCCCCTCCTTTTGTGCCCAGCGATCTTGGTATATATAATCATGAACTTGCACTCGTGTGCCAGAACCATTGGAATCACAGACTTTTCCCCCATTTTTTAGATTTTTTTAATTTTTTTTATTAAGAAACTTGGTTCAGTCAAAAGCAGATATGATAGACGTTGACGTGCAGAGTATAATGCTCTTTTATCATTGGAACTTTTTCTTTCTCTTTTCACCTTTACAAATCTAATCACAACCACAGTAACAGACAGGGTTTCTGAATGCTTGAACACACACCGCAGACTCCCTACACGCACCGCAGACCCCCTACACACACAGCAGACCCCATACAGGGTCGACATGCACTTTAACGCACCACATGAGTGTCGTCGATACCAGGGCAGGGTTGTATGAGCCATCTTAGCAGCGACTTCGTTTTTGTTTGGCGTTGAGAATATTCCTAAGTCCACGTTGATTCCATCGACTTTGGAAAATTCAGAACGCAAAGCAAACCCAGGGCTGCAAGGATCGACGGAGCACCCCCCCACCCCCCAGCCCTGGGCGATGGACACCCTTCAGCTCCCAGATGGTCCATGGGGAGGGAAGCTGGATTCAAGAGACAACCTGATGTGGATTCGTAAAGGTTATCTACATTTGCAAAAAATAGATAGATAAATAAATAAATAAAATCGGGACTGTTCGGGTCTCTCGCGAAACCACACGTTTTTACTACACTTTCGACCCATACATATCCGGATTGAACCGAACCGAAATCAACCTCGCGATGCAACGAGGCTGTCTGGACTTCTCTTTCCCTCTGGCATTTTGTACCTGGTGTTTACAGTCAGTTCAGGTCAGTTACTCAAGGAAGCGCCACAGCGTTCGGACAAATCCATGTACGCTTCACCGGCCACATCTGGTAAGCAGACGCCTGACCAGCAGCGTAGCCCAACGCGCTTAGTCAGGCCTTGTGTTTACAGACAAAGGCCATTGTATGATTCTGCTGCTGCTGTGTATGTATTTAGAATACGGGTGGTATATTAATAGTGTAAATCGCCTCGTGAGAGTTTACTGATGAGAGGCGGTGTTTGTGTGTGTGTGTGTGTGTGTGTGTGTTGCGTTGCAGGTGACACAGGATGGACAGTTGCGGATACGGAACGTGCACATGATGGATGCCGGGCTGTACGTGTGTCGGGCTACCAACGGCTTCGGCAGCATCAGCATCAACTACACCGTCATTGTGCACGGTAAGGTGCCCTTACTCTGTGTGTGTGTGTGTGTGTGTGTGTGTGTGTGTGTGTGTGTGTGTGTGTGTGTGTGTGTGTGTGTGTGTGTGTGTGTGTGTGTGTGTGTGTGTGTGTGTGTGTGTGTGTGTGTGTGTGTATGTGTGTGTGTGTGTGTGTGTGTGTGTGTGTGTGTGTGTGTGTGTGGCTGGCCAGGCCTCTCTCCATGTTTCTGTCTCAGACTCTCATCTCCCTCTCTTCGCTCTGTTTTCTCTCTTCGGCCTTGCAGTCCCCCGGCACCCCTGCCCCCCCCCTCTCTCTCTCTCTCTCTCTCTCTCTCTCGCTCTCTCTCACCTCCGCTCCCCTTCTAAAACAAAATAAAGAAAGAAGATCGGTCAGTATCAGTATCAGTAGCTCAAGGAGGCGTCACTGCGTTCGGTCAAATCCATATACGCTACACTACATCTGCCAAGCAGATGCCTAACCAGCAGCGTAACCCAACGCGCTTAGTCAGGCCTTGAGAAAAAAATAATAGAATAAAATGAAAAAATATATATATAATTTTAGAATATGAAAAATCAATAAAATAAAATAAATTAATAAATCAGTTTTAAAATATAATAATAATAATAATAAATACATACAAATACTACTACTAATTATAATAATATTTATAAGGCGTAAAATCTTGATGAAGTCAACTCTATGTGCACCAAAAAAAACCAATGATGATAAATAAGCAAACTAATGTAAAACATGCAGACACACATACACATACACATGCATTACAGATATGCAACAAACATGCACTTTCACAGATATGACAGCACATCAGAGATCGGTCTTCCTCTGCATCATGTTCTTCCCTTCTCTCTTTCTCTCCCCCCCCTGTCTCTGTATTTCCCACTGTTCGCATGTACGCGTCCTTTGTGGGTGTACTCGCGTGTGTACGTGATCATCATACACAAGAGAACGAAGAAAGGAGAGTAAAACTGTTGAGTCCTTTAAGTTTAACCCCTGATGGGGGCATGCAGAAGAGACACTGGCTGTGCATGCATTACTTAAGTAATAGGAAATATTATTAAAAGTCAACTGAGCAAACCCGTTTGGTGATTTCGCAAGCAGTTAAGAAAATCGACACCCAGCTCCCCCCTCACCCTCCTCCTCCCCACTCCACCCCACATGCATACACACCGCATACATACGCTTGCGCGTGTGCACACACTCACACGTAAACCTCGCGCGCGCACAAACACACACACACACACACACACATGCACACACACATGCACACACACAAAGAATGAGTCGTCAGTCAGACTGGTAGCACCCCCCGTGCCCCCCACCCCACCTCTCACCCCACCCCAGCCCCTCACAAACACACACACACACTGACAAACACACACACACACATCCACATCCACACACACTTCCACACACACACACACACACACAGGGCACCTTACCGTGCACACACATACAGAGGGTCGCATGGACTTGGGGGGTCCCTTGCTGTGCTGCAGTGCTCGGAATGAAATCAGCCAAATTAGCGGGTCAGGGAGTAGTTTACCCGGAGGCAGGACAGGCCGTGCCTGGGCAACTCATCTGTGGGCACGGGGATGACGATGATGATAATGACGATTATGATGATTGCTTTGCTAGCTGCTACTACTACCACCACCATCTCCTCGACAATCTCGTTCCCACCCTGAACCTCTCTCCCCCCCCCCCCCAACTCCCCTCAACCCCTGCCCCTTTTCCTCTCTCTCTCTCTCTCTCTCTCTCTCTCTCTCTCTCTCTCTTCCTCCTCTCCCATACAATTTCTAATCTTCTCTCCCTCAGTTCTCTCTTCGTCCCTCCTTGCCTGCAGGGACGGGAGGGATGGGGTGGGGTGGGGATGGGGGTGGGGCGTGGATGGGGATGAGCAAGCAAGTTTTAGTTAATTCAAACATGATTACTTGATTAGCTGTCTTGTTTGGGTTGCTGGAGGAGGCTGAATCGAGTCTGTTGGGGGGAACTGGGAACGACCGCTCCTTTCTCTGTTGTTTCTGTTCTTTGTGTATCTCTTGTCTCTTTCCTCTCTCTGATCTCTGCCCCCCCCACCCTCTCTCTCTCTCTCTCTCTCTCTCTCTCTCTCTCTCTGCCTCTCTCTCTCTCTTCCCCCTCCTGCTCCTCCTCTCTCTCACTCTGTCCCTCCAGTTTCTCATTCTCCCACCCTGCTTCCTTCCCGCCCCTCACTCCCCCCCCCTCCCCCAGTCCCCTCTCTCTTTCACTCCCCCTCCACCCCCCCACCCACCCCCATCCTTTTTTTTTTCCTCCTCCCGCATGTGCATGTGCCTGTCGTCGACAGTAAAAACAAACATGGCGGGGACTGTCGTGTTGTTCCCACCATTTCCACCCCACCCTTACCCCGCCTCCATCTCCATCTCACCATTTCACCTCCCCCACCTTCCGTCTCTGAGGAGGAGGGGGGGGAGGGGGGGGGGGGGCTTTACGCAGTCTGTGTGTGTTCCAGTGGTTGTGTGTATGTGTGTTTTGCATGACTCGAGGAAAGCTGCTTTAGTCTGCCTGTGTGTGTGTGTGTAGGGGGGGCGGGGGGGGTCCTTTTTTTCTGGGGGGGTGGGGGGGGACGGGAGGTTCTCGACCTCCCCTCCCCCCTCTCCTACCGTCTCCCCATCGCCGCCCCCCACCACCACCTCCCACCCGTCCATCCACCCTTTTGCTTCTAGTCTCATTCCCCCCACCCCCCACCTTGTGGGTTATCTTTGCGGGATGCAGTTCTGGTCTTCCTGGCCCCACTGGGCAGCCGTGGTGAAGGGAAGACCTCTGTGTTGATTCTGATTTAATGCTTGTATTGCTGCTGTTTCTGCTGCTGCTGCTGCTTCGGCCTGCTCCCTGACCTTCTGTCTTCATGTGGGGACTTGGAGAGGGGGATTTTATGGGGATTTGCTAAGTCGACGTGTCGCCCCGTTATCGGTGACTGTTCTCCATTGGGATGTTTTCGTTCGTTTGTATATGTTTGACGTTCTGGACGTGTGTGTGTGGACCTGTGTGTGTGCGTGTGTGTGTGCGTGTGTGTGTGTGTGTGAGGGGAGGGGGAGCAGTTAGAAAAAAAATCGCTAATACTGTATTTTACATCTCAGAACAATGCCAGTGTTTACTGTAAGGTTTCTTTTGTTGTAAAGTTCTTCTCTCACTTTTAACTCGCTCCAATTCTCTCTCTCTCTCTCTCTCTCTCTCTCTCTCTCTCTCTCTCTCTCTCCCTCTTCATTCTTTCCCTTGGTGTCCTCGCTATATCGCTTACGCTGTCTCTCCCTTTAAAATAAAGTGGATATTCCGAAGTCTGTACAGTCACACTAGAACAGTCAGTGAGCCTCACAAGAGAATAGCACAGGTGTAATTTGACTGTGTTTCCCCCTGCCATTAGTGTAGTAAAATGATCAGTTGTGCCTGTCGCGGTAATTCTGTACTGGATAAAACTCTAAACCCAACTTTTTACCCTTACCCCTTCATTCCAGAGAGAGAGAGAGTCCATCTTTTCCGACCCTCTTCTCAACCTCAACATCCACACACAGACACACCGCGCACTCGGTAACTTTTAAGCACTCGCTGGCTTTCCAGATTACACGTTGAATGAAACTGTCTATCCCCGTCATCCCCCTCAGTAACCTTGGACTTACAGACCTTAGCAGTCTAACCCCCCTCCCCCCTCCCGCCCCCCCCTACCAAAAAAAAAAAAAATATATATATATATATATAATGACCGATAGGCGGTACCCACACTGACTCAGCCTCCTGGGGGATGAGGGCTTCAGGAGGACGAGGGGGTGGGGGGGGTAGCCTTTTGAGGGGGACGTGGGGAGTAGCCCTTTGATCCGGATTGTCATCCTCCCGGGTCCTCGCATGCTTCACCTCCGTGCCCTGCAGTACTGGACGTGACAGAGCGGGCTGTCCCACGGGCTTGCTAGCTTGAGACCGACTGAGCACGGACGGTAGTAGTAGTGGTAGTGTGACTGACCAAGCCATATCCTGGGATGGATGGATGATACGCCACTGTGAGCTTTCTTGGTTTTTGCGACTGTAAGCTTTTCTACACGCATGTACTGTCAGTTCTCTAAGCGGCTCGGACGGGAGTGAAGGGGAAGAAGAGGTGGGAGTTTGGGGTGAGAGGGGGTGTGGGGGTGAGGGGGGTAGGCGGGGGGAGAGAGACGACCTGCAGAGCACTTTGGGCCCTCCCTATGTCTGGCCCGTTAAGTCCGGTCCGGATCTCTGGAACGTATTGTCTTTAGTTGTCCCTGGCACTGTAATCTGTTGGGCCAGAATGGAGGTAGTGTGTCGCCAGACTCCTGACGATGAACTTGGGGAGGTGATGGGGGGGAGGGATGGAGGGGGGAGGGGAGAGAGAGAGTGGAGGGGCAGGGGGGGGGGGGTGGCAGTGGCAGATAGGATCTTGTGTCGGGATGGAGGTCGCAGCCTGGGGCTCGGGGAGCTATGAATTTTGATGCCTTGCTGGCTTGGCGGGGTGTCGGTGCGTTCGGCACATGTCGCTGTGGGCGGCAGTGGAACTCGTCCGAGAAGAGGGGGGGGGGGGGGGGGGGGGGCGGGTTGGGGGGAAAACGTACGTCATCTCTTGTTGTGTTGTTCTATGTTTCGCTGGTGAAGTTGCGGAGTTTTACTTGATTTTAGTTTCTGTACTTTTCTTTTTGGCAAGTACACACACACACACACACACACACACACACACACACACATATATATATATATATATATATATATATATATATATATATATATATATATATGTCTGTGTGTGTGTGCGTGTGTGTGTAAAGACTTTGAACTGTGTATGAATGTAAAAGCAGTATTTTGGAATGAAAAGGAAAAAAAGACATTGACAAAATAGGGGCTAAAACGCGAGTGAGTTTGTGTGTGTGTGTGTGTGTGTGTGTTATACAAAGCTCTGATGCTTTGAGCACCCTGCTTCGTAGAATAGTGGTGGTTTGAGGGGAAGGGATATTCCTCCTCTCTCTCTCTCTCTCTCTCTCTCTCTCTCGTTGAGGGGAACAGGAAACCACACAGTGGGCACACTCCACGCAACTCCGCCCTGAGCACTGAGAAGGCTGTGCTGGCAATGTGATGCCTGTCATTGAGTTGTGGCTGCAGGGTCACATGGGTTATTTTGATACTGTCTTTGGTCCTCTCTGTCTCCATATCCGTGTCCCCCCGCCTTTTGTGTGTGGTTTGTTTTTTCCCCATCCTATTCCTTCCACACACACACACACACACGCACACGAACGTGCTCGTGGCACCTTTTCCAGTCCTTTTCTTGTCCCTCATCAACACTCTCGCTCTTCCCTCCTCCCACTCTCTTCTATAATGTATGCCTGTCATTTTCAGTAGCGGTGTGAACTAGCACTTGTGGTAACCTTGTTCAATGCTGTTATCAGCGTGTTGAGTGACTTGCTGCTCTGTGTGTGTGTGTGTGTGTGAGAGAGAGAGAGAGAGAGAGAGAGAGAGAGAGCTGTGGCAAGTAGGTCACTATTTGTTATTCGTTAGCTTCTTATTTGGTGTCAAGACGACCGCAGAGCCCGTAATTGTTTATTGACGATTTTTGTTTGTTGTGGGGTTTTTTTGGTTTGTTTTTATCACACACACACACACACACACACACACACACACACACACACACACACACACACACACACACAGCGACAAGAATTCTAATTATTGTTATCATTATTGAATTATTACTGTTAAATGTAATTGCATGTTAGTTATGCATTTTTTGGTAGTTTTCTACCTTTTTTCTGTTTTGCTCTTCCCTCTCCCCTTCCCCCCACCCCCCACCCCACCCCCTTTTTTTCTCTTTTCTTTTTTTTTTAATCGTTTAATATTACTGATAGTGAAAAGACGCTAAACTAAAGAACGAACACACACACACACACACACACACACACACACACACACACACACACACACACACACAGCGCGCGCACAAGCACACTTACGCACAAGGACACTGTCCAATCACCCAGCGAGACAGGGACACACGCACTTTTATATATATATATATAATAAAAACAAACCTTTCATTTAAAAAAAGATGATTATCTCGATCTTTTAATTCTCTATTCTACAATTCTGTTCAGTACTCGGCGAGACAGACTGTACTGTTGCGTTGGAGGGCAGTAAAGGGGAATGGGGGAGAGGTGGGAGGGCGGGGGGGGGGGATCTTTCTGATCGTCGTCTGTTTCTGTTGTCTCTTGTGCCACGTCCAGAGAGCCCCCCCATATAGCTGTTGTCAACGGGAAATGGACCCCTGATCTATTCACCCTCTATGGCCTTCGGTTCTGATGCACTTTCCTTGCTGGCATTCTTCCCGAAATCCCCCCACCCATTGATCCCGCACGGCCTTCCACCGTGGATGGGATGTGTGAAGGGATTCACCCCGTCCCGGCGCTGTCTGCCCGTTCGCCATAAACCCCCGAAGCGGGTCACTGGTCCGTGCGCACGTTATAGCCGTCATTACGGACAGCGACAAGGTTTTCTGTTGTGCTTTCTCGAGTTATGATCTCTTCGGTTGAGCAGCAACTAGCGGGTAAATAATTAAAAGGAGGGGTTTCCAACGAAAGCGTACGTTGCCCCGTTCATTCATCCGTGCTGTCGTTGACGATGCTGTTTTTTTTGTGTGTGTTTTTTTGTTGTTTTGTTTTGTTTTGTTTTGTTTTTTTCCAAGCGATGTGTTTCAATGCCGGGTTTGTTGAGTCTAGTTTGACGCGGACATCTCCATGCTAGGACGAGTTTTTAGCCGACGTGGATTAGCATGAGAGGTGGGGGAGAGGAGCTAATGTGGGTGTGTGTGTGTGGAGGGGGGTGAGGGGGCGGTATCGTCTGACGCTGACACAACAGGGAAACAAGCAGGATGGTGGCAGACGGTCAGGATGACAGGTGACAAGGCCAGCTGCAGCTTTAGTTCAGCTAATCCCGCATTTCATCTGTCAACTTGCGGCAAGGTGATCAGATGATTTGTGTATCCGTGTGCTGACAGCTCCTGATTGTTACACACAGAAGCAAAACTGATCAGTGAGGTGAAGCTGTGGCTTAGTGGTTGTGCACCCGACTAGGAAGCGAGTGTCCACGGGTTCGAGTCCCACATACAGACCGGGATTTTTTACTCCCCCTTTCTACTGGACCTTGAGTGGTGGTCTGGGTGCTAGTCATTCGATATAAACCGATGTCCCTCGAGCAGTATGCTTTTTTGCGCACGCAAAATAAACCGCGACAACGAAAAGGTTGTCCTTTGCAAATTTCTTCAGAGAAATCAAAGTACACATGTAGACAGTTATAAAAGATATCACATGCGTGGCGCTGCACTGTGGCGACGCGCTCCGGGGAGAACAGCCGCCGTTTCAGACAGACAGCAAGTACTACAGTTTACTTCAGTACACTGATACCACCTTTGTTTTTGGGTGGGGTAGGTTGGTATCGTGGATTAGTGGACTGCAGTTACACAACGGTCAAATGTTACCTAAGAACAAATCACCAACAATCTGGACTCAAATCTACCTGTCCAGGCGGTTTTTGTTTGATTTTTAACAAGTCCTTGAAAGAAGGTTTCGCATACTTGAACAAATATGATCGCTGAGTAAGGCTGGATCGGTCTAATTGTCATTGGTTGATTAATGAAATGCACATGTCTGTGCATTGATTTGAATACTGGCCGCAGAGTTACGAATTTTGTTATTTAAACACATCATTTGCGTAATTCATGCTCAAACAACTTTTGAGAAACTGCGGCGCTGCTGCTTATTTGTTAAAGAATGCTTTTGTGTATTTCATAAGTTTGAGCAATCCTATCGATTCAAATTAATACAAAACCGGCAGAAGTATTTCTGAAAATTTGAGAGCAACACGATCCCCTCCAAATAGATGTTTATTCTGTTTCCACTGTGTGTGTGGTTTTGTGGTGGTGGTGGTGGTTTTTGTTTTCCAACCGTATCTGTTTTTTGTTGTTGGTTTTCTTTTTTAATTGTTGTTGTTGTTGTTTTTAATCAGTATGTCACTGAAGACGGACCTAGGCATTAAAAAAAAAAAAATCAACGAAAACAATGAGGAAGAAGCAGAAGAAATGGAAGGGGAAATAAGTTCGTAACAGGGCGAACAGAAGTGTCTCGAGATAATTATCTCGGAGGTCCTTCGTCAAACTGTAGTCACAGATCACAGGCACGGAAGTGTGCAGGCCGACCTACACGATAAGCGAGGAAGTGGTGCGCCAGACCCAGCGTTTAAGTGGTGCAGGAAACGGTGTGCTCCAGATGGAATACTGGTCATGTTGAAATTTTCGTCGGGTTCCTGTTCTTCCCGCTAACACGAGTCAGTTTTTGATACACGAGGGGAAAGGTTGTGCTCAAAGTAATTGTAGGCTGCCTGAATCAGAAGATGTGGCAATTGCATTGCATTCAAACACCGGTTGTAGTTTGGAAGTGGAGTTGATGCTTCATGACGGCTTTTTTACACACTACACACAGGCGCAAACGAACAAATCTCTCTCTCTATATATATATACGCATACATGCACCGACAATAAAGATGAAATGCATGGGTTAGTGTACGTTTCTTTTTTCTACCCACATGTGTTATGTGTCATGCTTTGAGTACAGAGGCATTCCGCCACCCCACCAAATAGCTATTTCCTTATCCTTGTCGTTTGAAGTTTCCATATCGCTTGAGAATTTGAGAACAAATTTGACTGGGCCGTGCATGATGGGAATGAATCCATTTTGGAGGAACATGCGTTCTCTCTTTCTCCCTCTCTCTCTCTCTCTCTCTGTGTGTGTCTCTCATGAAAACGCAGTGAGAGTTGAGGAAGACTCCACCAGTTCGTGACAAGAGATCAGATGCGAAATCAGTATGAAAACGAAACTGGTGTTTGCCTGTCTGTCATCAGTGGCATGTCAGGTCGATGTGGTTTTTTTTTTTGTTGTTGTTGTTGTTTTCCTTACGAAATTGAAACTGTTCACCAGTTTAGATCTGGGAAAACACACACACACACACACACACACACACACACACACAACCCACCAATCTTCAACGTTTGGGGGAGGGGGGAGGGGTAAAAAAAACGAATTTTACCCGTAACCCACAAGGGGCCGATTCCAGAATTGATACCAGTACTTAATTGTCTGAAAAGGGGTTTTATCTAGAGTGTTTATTGGAAACGGTATGATAACATAAACAACAGACAACTAATGCTTACATGTCAACATAAAGCACGGGTGGCTTCACTGCCGTCGCTTTTCGTAAAAGACTCAAAACGAGCCCAGAAATTAATGGAAAATCTCATTTTGTAACGCGGATTTTTTTTTTTTTTTTTCTTTCGCGTCAGGTTAGAAAAACAAAGCTTTTCGTATCGTGTTCTCCAGACTGTCTATTTGCAGTGAACTGTCGGAGGAATATTATGAGGCGTCAGCAGTGGCTGAACCGGAACAAGATCTTAAAGTGAATGACCCCATTTTGCAACGGCAGTGTTCTGCACATGGTTGAAAGAAAGAAAGAAAGAAAGAAAAAACAGGAAAAAAAAAAAACCTGCCTCTCTTTCTGCCACTTCTTATCCCATCTCACACGTCCCTTCCCTCATGCTCCTCCTCCTCCTCTTTCCTCCTCCTCCTGCTCCTCCTTTCCTCCTCCTCCGGCTCATCCTTACCTCCTCTTCCTCCTCCTCCTCATCCTTACCTCCTCTTCCTCCTCCTCCTCCTCCTCCTGCTCCTCCTTACCTCCTCCTCCGGCTCATCCTTACCTCCTCTTCCTCCTCCTCCTCTTTCCTCCTCCTCCTGCTCCTCCTTACCTCCTCCTCCTGCTCATCCTTACCTCCTCCTCCGGCTCATCCTTGCCTGCTCCTCCTCCTTCCTCCTCCTTCTTCCTCCTCCTCATCCTCCTGCTCCTCCTTACCTCCTCCTTCCTCCGGCTCATCCTTGCCTACTCCTCCTTCCTCCTCCTCCTTCCTCCTCCTCCTGCTCCTCCTTACTTCCTCCTTCTCCTCCTCCTGCTCCTTACCTCCACCTCTTGCTCCTCCTCTCCTTCTCCTCCTCCTTACCTCCTCCTGCTCCTCCTCCTTTTGTCTCTCCTTACCTCCTCCTCCTCCTTCTTACCTCCTCCTCCTAAACCCAAACCGACAGGCTTCACGTGGCGATGGGAGGGAGGTCAGAGGCCCCTGACGAGAGGTTGGCATAGTCGACAGGCGTGGTGGTATCGGGGGGGGGCTACGGCGGTATGTTGCCCGTGCCGACAGGGCCCACATACAGGGCGTGTTTGCCCAGCAATCCGAGAAGGGCTGCCCCGGGTCGCTGAGGTCCGGCCCCACAGCTCCAGGTATAGCGTGCTGCACCGGGGGGAATGGGGGGGGGGGGTGGGGGGTTGCTCGGTACATGGCGGGGAAGGGAATGGTGGGGGGGGGGATGATGAAGGAGGGGGGCGAGGATGGGTGGTAGTGCACGGGACACACGGCGGAGTGTTCGAATGCACTGTGTATCCGTTGAGTGAGTGCCTCTCTCGTTGTTTGTTTGACCTCCTGGGTATGTTGTGTTGTGTGCTGTCGATGGTTTCTGCCCTCCTTTCGTGTCTTTTGTTGGGTTTTTCGTTTTTGGGTTGGTGTGGGAGAGTGAGAAGGGTTAATGATTGGTTGTTTTGATGGCCTTGTTTGTTGTTGTTTTGGTGGTTTTCCTGCTTGGACTGTGTGTGTGTGTGTGTGTGTGTGTGGAGGGAGAGACAGCCCCTTTTAAACACATACAAATATTTTGAATAAGCGGGTGGGGGTTTGTTGTTGTTTTGTATGGGTTGGTGGTGGCGGGATGTATTTTTTCAGCCGCTACAGCGACCGGCAAAGGTATAAGTCTGTAGTGGAAGAAGTGGTGAGTCAAGTACGGTTCAGAAGATATTTATACAGGTTGTTCAGAAAAAAAGAGGCAGAAAATTTTTTTCAACACACACACACACACACACATATATATATATATATATATATCTGTGTGTGTGTGCGTGTATATATTACTATATATTACACACACACACACACATACACGCACACACACACACACAGATATATATATATATATATATATGTGTGTGTGTGCGTGTATGTGTGTGTGTGTGTAATATATAGTTCAGACTGAAAAGTTTCAGGAAAACCACTTTTCTCGGCCCGATTTATCGTTATATAGCAGTTATCAGACTCGTCGGTAGGATCTTCTTTTTTTTTTTCTTTTTTGTTTTTGTTTTGTTGTTGTTGTTGCTGCTGTTGTTGTTGTTGTCAATGCGAATGCGTTGCTGGATGTGGAAGCCAGGGGGTGTAAGCGTGGGAGGGATAGGTGGAAATGACCCAGATGGTTGGAAAAAAAAAAGTCCCATGTTGCGCCGACTGCCAGATAACACACACTCTCTCCTGTTCCCCCTGCCCTCCCCCTCCCCTTCACCCGCTCCACACATCCAGCACCCCCCCCCCCCATCCCCCCACCCCAACCCCACCTATCACTCTTCTCCCCCATGACTGTGAATAGCCTGTGTTTTAAAAAGTAAAATAAAATAAAAAGCCTGTGTTTTTTGCCGTGTCTGGCGTATGTCTGCAAGAAAGTGATTCCCCGGGCCGTGGGTGATAAGGACGTCTGTCTGTGACAGTTATTCCCCTCACCTGGCACCAGACGGGGTAGCGTTTCATGGTCACAGCCAGGACACGGCCCGTTTGCCGTTCTCAGTTCCCTGGCCGCCAGTCTAACTCGCTCCCCGTTGCAGGGAGGAGAAGCTATATCTGCACACACGGGATACCTACCACTGATGGCCCTCTTCAGTGACACCTTATCTGGACCATGAAAAACACTAAGCAGCCTCGTAAAGAAGGTTTCAAAGAGGCACCCCCGTATCGTATGTGCGTGTAATTTAGGGTCAGCCGGCCCATAAACAGCCTGACGCGCGCTTTTATGAAGGTTGCTTAAGCGTACGTAAACACTTGCAATCGGAGAAGTCATGGGGGCGATTAACTTCATGCCGTCGCTTCTTCTTCTTCTTTTCTTTCTTCATTCTCTCTCTCTCTCTCTCTCTCTCTCTCTCTCTCTCTCTCTCTTCGTTTTCTAACCCCATTCCGTAATCTCTAACCCCATTCCGTAATCTCTATTTCAGCGTTTAGCAGGCACGTGAAGCCATATAATCAGAACGTAAAACTGTCTAGCACCTTCGCAGTTAAGATGGGGCACACACGTTCCGTCTGCCGGCTATTGGGGATTTGAGTCTTGTTTTTCCTGTCTTGGCTTGCGTCGAATTATGAGATCTGTCTGCATGGCCAGGACTCCAATGAAATATCCGTAAAGCAGAGAGGGGGAGACGGGAGCAGTCTGCGAACTGCTGATGTAGTTTTGCTTCTATCTGAGCCAATGGTTTAGCATTCTTATTGGAGACCATCGTTGAGGTTAAAGAGGAGTTTATTTGCTTCTGCGATGATTACATGATCCGTGGCGGGGGTGTGAGTAAGCTGAAAGAGGCGGTGTGTGTTTGTGAAAGGGGTGACGCAGATATTGTATATTATTCTTCAGAAGAAGTAGCTATCTTTAGTGAAGCTCTTTTTTTACTGTTATAAATGAGAGTGTTTAGTATCATGGTTGCGCAAAGGTCGTTCACTGTCGTGTATAGACCTGATTGTGTTGAGGAAACGGGAATGAAAATGCCTAGCAAGAAACTAAACCCTTCTTCTTTCTCTCTCTCTCTCTCTCTCTCTCTCTCTCTCTCTCTCTCTCTCTCACACACACAAACACCGTCCAAAACATAAATAGAAGACGTGATTGTTTTAATTACGTATATCAGACAACGATTATTTTAACTCCTGTCGCAGCATTGAGTATAATTGAAAACAGACGAATAAGTAGTCACATATGCGCACACTTTGGGACATCTTGCCTCACTCATTGTCCGCGTCCCTAGAATACTGCGTGAAAGAAAGGCAACAGAGATAATCGGTATAAAATGCGAAGACCCTAGCATACATTTGAGTATAAGTGGAACGATCGATAATTTGTTTGGTTTTTATATCAGCATGAAAAGTCATTCTATAACAGAAAAGTTGTGAAATCGTCTTATCACAAACAAGCGCGCGCTCGCACGCACTCATGCACGCATTATACGTACAGCAGAAGAGATGAAACAGTTGACAGTCTACACTTTATTACCAAGTATAATCTTCAACATTGCAGAACACATACATCGAGGGCTACACGTAGCACGAAACACACACACACACACACACACACACACACACACACACACACACACACACAAAGAAAAAAAAAAACCCACACATTTACTGAAGGATTGATGTTAAATTATTTGATAGCAGACACACCAAAAAATCATGGATGACATTGTTTGACAAACAGAGCAGTCCATCACCTTATGCCGAGGAGGAGGGGGGGGGGTGAGGTGGTTCGAGGGTGATTAAAGTGTTCGCAAGTTTGAGGGGAGAGAGAGAGGGGGGTGAGGGGGTTCGGAAGGGCGCGCATAATACGTCTCAGGCACGTGCAAAAAACAAACGACGCCAGCACAGAAGGGTAAAGGGTATCCTTTTTGTTAACCTGACAACGGGGGGGCAAGAGAGGGTCGGGGAAGGAAGGAGAGGGCAGTGAATACAGGGCGACATGATCGGTCCACATCCATGGACATGCTTGTGCAGACCTTTGTCCCTCAGAAGTGCCACCATGTCACGACAGCCTGGTGTCGTGTGTACGTTTGACAGCTGTATGTGCGTCATCCTAGCTCTTTCACGTTTCTTGGTAGGACTTTGTTCTGGACAACATTCAAGACCGCCCTAGGTTTATGTGACCGGCTGGGACTTTGGACAACATTCAAGACTGCTCCAGGTTTTGGGACGGACTTGAACTTAAGAGCGGCAGCCAGCAAGTTGTTTAATCGCCACCATCCAACAGAATCTTCGGAGAGTTGACTTCTTCTTCTTCTTCTTCTGCTTTCGTGGGCTGCAACTCCCACGTACACTCGCATGTACACGAGTGGGCTTTTACGTGCATGACCGTTTTTACCCCGCCATGTAGGCAGCCATGCTCCGTTTTCGGGGGTGTGCATGCTGGGTATGTTTTTGTTTCCATAACCCACCGAACGCTGACATGAATTACAGGATCTTTAACGTGCGTATTTGATCTTCTGCATGCGTTTACACACGAAGGGGGTTCAGGCACTAGCAGGTCTGCACATATGTTGACCTGGGAGATCGTAAAAATCTCCACCCTTTACCCACCAGGCGCCGTCACCGTGATTCGGACCCAGGACCCTCAGATTGAAAGTCCAACGCTTTAACCACTCGGCTGTTGCGCCCGTCGGAGAGTTGACAATAGCAGTTATTGTCAGGCAGCACAAGGTTACATGCTTGGAAAGACACGCTAAGACGTGCTTACCATCATGATCACAACAGTCGACCCGTTCACTGCTATCAGATGCGTGTGCATCTTTCATGTGTTGGAAGACGGACGTCTTGAACCTTATATCAACGTTGTTCATGGTTCTAACTGAGTGTCATCTTTATTTGGGGTGCAAATCTTGATACATTCCTACATTTCCAGTGCAAAAGAAAACAAGGATTGACGAAAACTTCGGGAGCATTTGTGAATGAATTTTCGTCTCTCTCCTTTTCAGTTGGTTATCAGCCACAGATGTGGTTTACCCGCTCAACCGGTGTGCTTACTTCAAGAACAAAAGGACCTATCATTGACCCGATTGTGTGGCTTTTATCACTGTTCTATTCATGTCATATGCAGCGTCTTTCAAAATTCACGTTTGATCAGAACACGGTGTCGTGTGTGTTTGTTTTATAAGCGCCCAAAGTTTAGTCAGTCGATTTTTCCGAGTTCACAGTCAAAACTGAGAATGTGTCAGATCTGCACTCTGCACTTGAGGACTATCACAAACCATGGACACTAACACCCCCCTGAGATATCGGTGTCTTTGCACAGACGTTCCGCTGTCTGACGTCATCATCCACAAACCAACAGAAGAACCCACCAGCCGAGGAGAGTTGGATGGACTAAGGGGGTGAGGGTGGAGGAGCCGGGGGGCTGGGGGGGGGAGGGAGGGTTAATTGAAAGAAAGACAAACAATGGCGGGATGGGGTTAAAAGGAAAGTGGGGGAGGGGGCGTAACAGCCGCTAATTGATTGGTTGGTCACGGCTTGTAAATAGTCCCCCCCCCACCACCCCCCACCATTTCCATCCTGCCGTTCTCCCCCGCCCCCCCGCACCCCCTACCCCTCCCTACACGCTGTAGCCCTTAGTTTTAGAGGATTGGGGGAGTGGGCAGTGGGTGATTGGAGAGGACCAGATCAAGAGAATGGAAGAGTGAAAAGGGGGAGATCATGGGCGATCAAGGAGAGGTCAGAGGACTCCCCTCCCCCTTCCTCCTCTCTCTCTCTCTTTCTTTCTCTCTCTCTCTCTGTCACTGTCTCTCCCACACCCACCCCCCTTCAGCCTCCCTGCCGGCCGACATCCTTTGACTCATCCGGAGGCCGGGGCGACAGTGAGTTATGGCTTGTCAACACGAGGCCACTCATCGGGAGATGGTAACTGACTCCCTCTCTCGCTTTCTGTCTGTCTGTCTGTCTCTCTCTCTCTCTCTGTCTGTCTGTCTGTCCGTCTGTCTCAAGGGAGGCAAGGAAGGAAGCCACTTGTATCCCCACCCTAAACTCGATCCACCCACTCCCCTTCCTCCACCCCCACCAGCCACCACAGCCTCCTCACCCCCTACTTCAAACGGACCAGCCGCCCCATCCCTTTTCCACTCCCATCTCTAATTAGGCCAACGGACCTCCACATACTTCGGCTTTGTGCCAGAACAAATAGGTACTTGGGGTGGGGGGTGGGAAGGAGTGTCTTTGTTCTGTCTTCGAGGGACCAAAACACAGTAACTTATTTCATGGCTTTATTTGTTGGTGTGTAAGCTTTCGTGTGTATGTGCGCGTCGCGTAAGTTTCTGGTGTTAATATGTGTGTTTGCGCGTGTGTTGTGAAACAAAAAAAACCCTGTTTCTGTGTTCCCCCCTCTTCTCCGTCTGCCCTCCCCCCCCCCCTCTCTCTCTCTCTCTCTCTCTATCTCTTGTGTGTGTGTGTGTGTTTGTTCCGCTTGTTTAATGTATTGTGAGAAAGTGATATTTAAAGATTTTTTGTTTGTTGATGGAACGCTGATAAGCAGAATGTTGTTTTGCACTTAAGGGGATTTAAGAATTAACCCCTCGTCACCCCCTTGTCAATAGACCCTTACAGGTAATGACAATAAAATGTCGAGGCGCCTCTCTCTCTCTCTCTCTCTCTCTCTCTCTCTCTCTCTCAGTCGCTCTCCATTCTTCACCCTTCTTCCATCTCCATCCTGTTCTCTGCCCCCCCCGCCCCCCCCCTCCCCCTCCCCACATTGTGTTTTGCGGGCAGGGATGAGGGAGAAAAAAAAGTTTGCTCCAAAGTTTTGACTTGAAGAGAAATAATCCAACTTGCTAACTATGTGACAGATTGGTGAAACAGCTGCTTCCACAACCCCACCCCCACCCGCATGCCCTGTGCTCCTCTTCCACCCAGTCGCCACCCTCCCACCTCCCATCCGACTCCAGTCTTTCCTTCACGACACGGCACGGCACCTACCACCCCCCACCCTCATCCCTCCACAGTGTCATTAACCACACACACACACACACACACACACACACACACACACACACACACACCTCCTCTCCTCTTTCAGTCATTTAGGTTGCCCATTATTGTATCCAAAGCCATGTTTTCAAACGTTTAACTAGTAGGCGTGGAAATCCCACAGCAAAAAGGGGAGATGGGTCGTGCTTCTTGTTCACCCCAACCCCCCAACCCCTCCACAAGTTCGCTTCCTGGTTGTGTCAGTCCCTGTGGTTTGGGGAAGGTGTCAGTGCGACTCGCGGTTTAACTGCCTTTTCTTAACGGCGCCAACAAGTTGGTATTTCAGTGAAAATTATGACTGTGGTCTCAGTCTGCCTGGTTCCCTCCCTCTCTCCGCCCATCCTTTTGCCCTCTCACCATCCACCCATTGTCTCTTTCTTGTGCTCCCCCATCCTTTTTTCTTTTTAGTTTGCATACACACACGCACACACACACACACACACACACACACACACACACACAAGCGCGCGCGCGCACCACAGTGGCACGCATATACGCATAAAACCTCCCCCTCTCTCTCTCTCTCAGTCTCTGTGTGTGTGTCTCTCTCTCTTTCTCTGGCTTGCTCGCTAGCTTGCTGTGTATCAAACTATCATGCACAAAAAGATTATTCATACATGTGCGCAAATCACATCACATGCGTACGCTCAGTCTCAGACAGTTTCTCTCTCTCTCTCTGTCTCTCTCTCTGTGTCTGTCTGTCTGTCTGTCTGTCTGTCTCTCTCTCTCACACACACACACACACACACACACACACACACACACACACACACACACACACACACACACACACACCCGCTTCATCACAAACACAAAACAAGGACCGTCAGGTGCTCCGACAGTTCCAGCTTCAGCTGGTCCTGTTGGAGTCTTTCAGCTTCCAGACACTGGCAGGGAGTTGAGACCCATCCACCCATCCACCCACCCACCACCCCCTCTCCCCATTCCACCCACCACCCCCGCCCCACCTGTCCCCCTCTCTCTCTTTGCTCCCTCTCAGCACTGTGCCCGTTCTCACCCACAGACGATAGTTGTTTGCCTTTCTCCTTGCTGCTAGACACAGCCAATGGAAATTTTATCTAGGGGGTGATCTTGAACAATTCTTTGGCAGAAAAAAGGGTTTAAAAAAACAAAAAAAAACAAAAACAAAAAAACGAGTTGGAGGAACTTGCAGTAGATCGCTTATCCATGTTGTATTACATAATTCCCTCCGCTAGGCAGGCAGTATTCACACTCTAGAGAGCCCTTCAGTTTCTGATGGGAAATTCTCTTCAGCCAGTCTAACCAGCTGGTTAAAAAAAAAAAAAAAATAAAAACCTACCGATCGGTTATATCTCTTTGAGTATGACAAGTATGTTGAGGCAGAACTGATGTGCAGAAGGCAAAGGATCGTTGTTCTGGGTTGTGACTCTACGGTGGGGGTGGGGGAACAGGGTCACAGTGGGACGGTTTGATTTCAACTGTTCCCCTTATGTTTTGGTTCCAGATGAGGAGAAGGGCCTTGTACAGCAAGAGGGCAGCACGTTCCCCAAGTCCCCCCATGAAGACCTGACCAAGGATGGCAGTAAGTTTGGAGCTCTGTCTGTCCCTTTCCACTGTGCACACGCATGCATATTTACAGTTCAGATTTTTTTTCTTTTGTTTCTTAGCAATAAAGAACAAAAATTCATGTCTGAGTTGAAGTATAATAGAATCGCCTGACACAGCATTTTGTTTTATAACCATCACTGGCCCCAGTGAAACATAATCACCTGACACAGCATTTTGTTTTGTAACCATAAGCGGCCCCAGTGAAACAGAATCTGCTGACACAGCATTTTGTTTTGTACCCATCAGTGGCCCCACTAAATCAGCTGATGTAGCGTTTTGTGTTGTACCCCACAAAGGCCTTAGTGAAACATAATCACCTGACACAGCATTTCGATTTGTGCCCCTCAGTGACTCCAGTGAAACAATCATCTGACACAGCATTTCGATTTGTGGCTCCAGTGAAACAATCGGATGACACAGCATTTCGTTTTGTACCCTCAGTGGCCCTAGTGAAACATAATTACCTGACACAGCATTTCGTTTTGAACCCCTCAGTTGCCCCAGTAAAACATTATCACCTGACACAGCATTTCGGTTTGTGCCCCACAGTGGCCCTAGTGAAACATAATTACCTGACACAGCGTTTCGGTTTGTGCCCCACAGTGGCTCCGGAGTTCAAGGACCTGGAGAAGATGCAGAAGGACAACATAGTGCGACCCGTGGGGAGCACAGTGCGCCTCAAGTGTCGTGCCCGAGGGAACCCGGAACCCCACGTGTCGTGGTTCAAAGATGAACAGCCGGTGATGGCCTCTGAGGAAGACTCCCGCCGCCGACCTCACTGGATCCTGAAGCTGACGCACGTCCAGGAGTCGGACTCTGGCCACTACACCTGCATGGTGTCCAATCGTCTGGGGCATGTCAACCACACCTACAAGGTGGAGGTCATAGGTGAGGATTGAGCCTTAATTTTTCAGTAGCTAGCTGGTATAGAAGACAGATTTTGGATTGGTTTGTTTCAGAGTTTTGTTTCCATTAGTGATAAAGTTGGGTTTTTTTTCAATGTTTGAGGTTAAATCATGTTTAAAAGATAGTGACTGACTCACTGAAAGCTCTTTTTTGGGATTTGTTATGCATTTATATCTCTGTGTGTGCATAGAATGACTGACTCAGTGAAAGCTCATTTTGTGGATTTGTGTCTATGCATTTATATCTATGTTTTTGTGAACATGTGTATGCTTGTGTGGTGATATTAGATAGTTGCTTTCCTGTATTCCTGTAATTTTAAATGCTGTCCATTCATGTTTGCTTGAAGGTCTGTTGTGTTCCTTTTTGTTCTGCTGATATCCAGATGAATTATTTTGTTCGTGATATTTCTTCTCGACATAGCACAAACAAAAAAGCAGGACCTTTCAGATGATTAGAACATTGAATGTTTGGAATGGAGTTCACCATTTCTTTTGCCTCTTTTTAAGTGTGTGTGTGTGTGTGTTGTTGTTGTTGTTGTGATTGTGGTGTTGCAAAATTTCCTGGATGTTTCAGATCAAATTCGTACCAAACCAGTGCTGATCTCTTCCCACCCCCAAAACACCACAGTGGAGTATGGTGGAACTGCTTCATTTCAGTGCCGGGTGAAAAGCATTGTTCAGCCACACATAAAGGTATTTCTGCCCTCTAGATTATATAATCAAGAATAATGATATGTTTCTTGTTGAGTTTCTATTTTACTACTGTTGGTATGAATAAGTTTTCATATTAGTTTGAGTTAGACCTTTTTATGCTCAGAATGTTGCATTTGTGATAACAGAATTGCATGGGATGTAATGCTCAGATGATTTCAGATTCCCTCAGCATGAAGCATTTTTCTGACTGAACATGAATTGAGTGAAGGAACAGTCAGGACATTGGTACAGTGTACAGTGTTGTACCAATGGAAACAAGCTGTACGTGCACCCGGGACAGCAGTTGGAGATGATTTCATGTTTTGTTAGTTTATTGGGTTGTTGTTTTTTTTTTATAGTGCCTCAGTCCAGATTTCTTTCTTTTTGAATTTTTAACACATTATGTAGAATGATAGAGTTCATACCTGCTCTAAATGTTTGTGTGTTTTTTTGTGTGTGTTAAAGATTTGTTCTTGTAATCAAGTTTTAGTTATTTTCAGTAACACTGGATTCCACACTATATACAGTCTACATTCTTATAAATGCTGAGAAAGCAGTTTGGAATAACATGTGTGTGTTGAATGTAGCTGTGTAAAATAGAAGTGGCATTACTCTGTGGGGATGTGCAGTATGTGAGCCACTGTGATGACATGAAATATGTGTACGTTCTGGTGGCTGGGCAGTGGCTGAAACGAGTGGACGACCCTGAAGTGGTCGAGGCGATGAACACGACAATCGAAGTGAAGGGGCAGAAGTTTGTGGTGCTGCGGACGGCTGGGGAGGTGTGGAGCGGGCCTGATGGTTCGTACCTCAACAAGCTGGTGATCCACCACGCCAAGCCCCAGGACTCGGGCATGTACATCTGTCTGAGTGCCAACAACATGGGCTACAACCTGCGCTCTGCATACCTCAACGTGGTGCCGGGTGAGTGGAGACTTCACCACAGTGTGTGAGAGAGGGTGACAGAGATGGCCATGTGTCTGGGTTGAGGACAGTAGTGTAGGATGGCCTTCAGTGTGGCTGCAGCCCAGTCATGCTCTTGTGTGCCAGTTTCAGTTTCAGTTTCAGTAGCTCAAGGAAGCGTCACTGCGTTCAGACAAATCCATATACGATACACCACATGTGCCAAGCAGATGCCTAACCAGCAGCGTAACCCAACGCCCTTTGTTAGGCCTTGAGAAAAAATACTAATAATAATTTTATATATATATATTTTTTTTTTTTTTTTTTTTTTTTTTAATAAATAAATAAAAATAATAGTAAAAATAATTTTTTTTTTTTTTTTTTTTTTAAATGTGTGCCAGTGATCATTCAGTTGGGGGGAGAGGGAGCATTCTTATTGCTTTTGTGGGAGTTTATTTTATGGTAGAACGATTGTTACCCCTTGTTGTTTGGGGATTTTTGATGGTGTTTTTCATTCTTGTATCCATCAGTATCTGTGCTATTTAGCTGGAGAGGTGAACATTTATGCTAACACCTGTCATGAAACAGCAGCTGTCTGCACAAAGCCATGTCCATCACATTTGGTGAATGTAATGAAATGATTTGCTGCTAGAAAGTTTGCAAAGTATTATGTGTATTTCGGGGTCTAGACTGCTAGCTACATAGATAGAACAGCAATGGCATCTGTAAAAGAGTTATTATTCTTTAATCTTTCTGTGTCATCATCGCACAAGGTAATTGTGGATTTTTTTCTTTCCATGCAAATGGCAACATATACTCATCTGCTCATGCAAATGTTGCTGTATTGTTGTTGTTTTAAAATTGCATCTGCTGATTTCACACAAAATACTGTGAACTGTACTGTTTTCTGTTGTTGACTGAATGAAAGGAAGCATTTTGTGTGTGTCACGTTTTTCACTCTCTCTCAGCATTTGGTCAAATGAAGTGTAAATGTGGGTTGAAACTGGAATGAAAGTTTCAAAGTTTCTGGTTGCAGTGACTTTACATGTTTTTTACACTTCTTCAAACATTGTATCTGCATATGTGTGTGCATGGATTTTGACTGTGTGTGTGTGTATGCATGTGTTTGATCCTGAAGATAGTCTGACAGACACAGTTGCAGAGCTCAACTTGTTTCAGCTCACCAGCAGACCGAACCACAAAGAGAAACTTGTTTGCTTTTTTTCTATGAGTTGCTGTACATCATCATCATGGCACAGGAAGGACGTTTTCTTATTACTTGAATGGGGTTTCTTCATATAACTTGTAAATCTTTGCTTGATGTTGAACTGATATGTATATATGTTTGTTTTTTTCAGCTGGCAGTACAGACCGAAGCCAGTCATCATCATCCTCCAAGCTGCCATTGTACGTGGGTATTCCAACAGGCATAGTCATCTTGATCGTCATCGGCTCCATCATTTTCCTGCAGAACCGACGAAAATGCAACTCCAACCGAACAGCCCTGAAGCGGCATCGTCTGCCGGTGCCCACAACAGAGCGCGACCCCGGCCTGTACAACAGCTACCACCCCAGCCCCACCACCACCAACACCATGGGTGGGGGCACTGCCACGGCCACCATCACCAGTGGCGGCAGCAACATCCACATCCACAGCAATGCCCTGCACACGCACTGTAACCCCCAGCATGCCAACCCTCTGCCCCTCAGCCGTGACGTCATGCCCAAGACCCCAGCCCCTTCCGTGGACTTTGGCTCCGACATTTCCTCTGTGTCCCATTCCCAGCCCCTGCCCCAGCACCAGATGCCACACCCTCCCCCCAACCAGCCGATGCTCTATCTGAACTCTCACGCCACCTACGGCTATTGAGATGTAGGTGTGGTTGTGGAACGGTGGGGATGAAAATCTGATGGACACTTGTTTCATGTGCTGTCAGTCTGGTCGTGGGGTGTCCAGTGTGACCAGCTGGTGATATAGCCATTACAGGTCAGGCCCCATACAGGTGGACATTAAAGGAGCAGTTTCTACCCAACCTGTTTGTTATGAGGTGTCTCAAAGAAACAAACACAGGATACCTGTTGACTTTTTTGGTTTCCAAATGGCGATGACCTGGACTTAGATGCTACTGATTATCAAAGTAAGAATGGGAGAGATGGAAGAGAGAAAAGGCAGTGTATGAAAAGAAAGGTGCCTGTGGACTACTGACCGCAGAACAGAAACAGTGGCAATGTTGTGAAGACGAGAGGAAACTAACGATTTGCCTTAGGGTTCCTGCATCAGTCCATTCCTTGTACTAAAAACTGAGAGCAGAAAGTGATACAACGGTGCACCAAGCGTGACAGCTGTCTTAACAGCCTGCAGACTGTTGTGCACCACTGTCCAGTGGTGAGAGGCTTTAACCTGATTCAACAGACAATCATCAGACTCTGCTGTCCTATCCAGCTACAAGGGTTCATTCGGTCCCCCTCAGGAATACTGTGTTACAGTGAATTGATGATACTAATTAGTAGAGACACAAACCTTGCAGTCAGACCAGATTTCATGGGTGCTAATTACCATTTTAGATGCTGACTTGGTTCTTTTCTCTCTCCCTTTCCTCCTGACTGTTGCCGTGTTGGTGTGTGACTTTGGGCTGCAGGTCAAATCGCAGACTTTTTTTTTTTTAGTTTGTTCTTTGAGAGTGTCACAAGCTGTTTTATTTTGGATTTTTGTTCAACCGGAATAGGACCTTGGAGATGTAGCCTTCCCTGTCATCACTAAAGCATAGGTACAGATGGAAAGTCAGCGATTTTAGCATATTCTTTATTCTTTCTTTTTTTTCTTTTAAATGATATTTTTGTCTTTTTATTTATCAAAGCTTGGGCACTGTGGCAGAACCAGTTAGGCGTTGGACTTCTGACTGTGTTGACCAGTGATCAGGCCCTGTTTCGTCATGTTGTGTCCGTGGGGAAAGGCACTTTACTCTGATTTCCCTCACTCTGCCCAGGTGTGAATGGGTACCTGACATCAGTCAGGGAAGGTTAAAGAGGAGGAAGAAGAGGATTGGGCCATGCCTTCCTATGCTAAGCCCTATACACATGGTGGATATGAAGTCATTGCCCGTACAGCTGCAAAAGGCTATGGGACCTCAAGCCCTTTAACCTTAGTTAGGTTATAGGAGAAAGTTTATTTTGTTGTGCTGATATTTTTACCTCGAGTTTCTTCTAGTGCTGTGCTTTCTCAGACTGCAGGTAGCGTGCAGGGAAGTTGGACAGACACTGAACTGTACATGGATGATGGTTGTGTGTTGAACAACCAAGAATCCATGTTGTCATTGGGTCCCTGGACATGGGATATACCTGTTCTACTGTGGTGCCAGTTTGTACATGCTTCAGATCTGAAGAGATCCTACCTATGAATGCCTAGAAATTGTGTATTACTTGAATAATGTGATTTTTTTTTTTAAGTATGCTTTTTATTTCACAGATTATAAGCTGTATTTTTGTCTTCTGTAAATTCCCTGTCTTTTTTTTTTGTCTTTTTTTTTTTTCCCCCCCCCCCCCCCCTTGGCCCTTGATGTGTTTTTCTTCCAACTGAATGTGTATATTTTTGCAAGTTCTATTTATTATATGCATTTGGTATCTGTGCTCCATACTGATAGCGATAGCATACAGTGACAGAGCCACAGTGACAGGGCCACATGGTGAGTTGTTTCACTGCCATGAACATGTCCACCTGATGCCACAGGATCTGCAGAACTGTCAACAGTCTGTTTATCTTCTGCCTGGGAAAGGAGATTGAGTGGAAAATGCCATCAAAGACTGTTGCCTGTTGCCTAAGGTGATTTGAATAAACACCGCGGGATATGTTGTTTTGCATGTGGATGGGAATGACAGTTTCAGCCTTCAGAAATAGCCCTGACAATTCTCTGATTGTTGGATTTCCTTCTGTAAACAGGAAAAAAGAATGATCATAATTAAACAGAACTTTTCAATAAAGAATATTGCAAATAAAAATAACCATTTTTACCTGCAAAGGAATGAAAAATTTTAAAAACTGAAAAGGAATAACAAGGTATGTTTTCACTCAGGTGACGGTCAGCAGTGTATCCAGTCTTAAAAAGAAAAGAAAAGCTGTTTATAAAAACCTGCTTAATGTGGATCATTCAAAGTCGAACTTACCTTATCGTTTCAAAAATTAAAATCTGCAGTCATCATAACTATATTATGTCCTAAGTCATGTGTAGGCAATAGTTTGGAATGACAAAGCTGATTTCTGGAAGAACAGGGTGGGACAGTTAGACTTGCCTTGCACTCTCATGTTGGCAGCATGGTCATGAGAGAGAGAGGTGTTCTTTTGACAGGGATGTTAACAGTAGAGCAACAACTTCAAAGGCAGAGTCTAAGACAGTAATCTACTGATACGGAACATGTCGGTCTATGAACAGCTGGGTGAGAAAAGTGATACGGGATGACTGCCTTCTGGATGACCATTTCTGTCTGTCTGTCCGTCAGTCACAAATGATTGGCTGGCATTGGGCATACAAGCAGTCAGTGGCTGGCATTGGGCATACAAGCAGTCAGTGGCTGGCATTGGGCATACAAGCAGTCAGTGGCTGGCATTGGGCATACAAGCAGTCAGTGGCTGGCATTGGGCATACAAGCAGTCAGTGGCTGGCATTGGGCATACAAGCAGTCAGTGGCTGGCATTGGGCATACAAGCAGTCAGTGGCTGGCATTGGGCATACAAGCAGTCAGTGGCTGGCATTGGGCATACAAGCAGTCAGTGGCTGGCATTGGGCATACAAGCAGTCAGTGGCTGATATTGGGCATACAAGCAGTCAGTGGCTGGCATTGGGCATACAAGCAGTCAGTGGCTGGCATTGGGCATACAAGCAGTCAGTGGCTGGCATTGGGCATACAAGCAGTCAGTCAGTCAGCAGCAAGCCAGTTGCATCATCATGGCTTCAAGGTGCTGCAAGGCAAATGGCTTAGGCAAAGGTGTAGTTGATAGAAAAAATTATAAAAACAGACAAGGCTAGAGACCTAGGATCGGTTTTTCCATTATTGTTTCAAGTTTTAATGAAACCTTTTTTTTTTTTTTCCTGGTAAAGATCCACACATTTGTTTCTGTTGAGGATACATTCACTGATTCAGTTCTTTATCCAGGACAGGGTAAAGCAAGAACTTTGGTCTAACAAAGCTGTTTCAAGTGCACTTGTCCAGTCAGTGTATGTGCCTTCAAACAGGCATCTCCATAGTACTGCGTTTGGGCGGACCATGAGAAAGCCCAGTGATGATGAAGTTGTTTTTTTTAAGTGAACAATCTGTACTTTTTGATGACAATCCACTGTTTATTATAGCTTTTAAATCAAACCTTGTGTTTAGAGATCAAACAATTTTGCTTACTTTGGTGGCTTTCCAAATCCTAGTCTTGAATTCGGAACACTGTACAGTACTTAAAAGTTTTCCTGTTTTCAGTCCACATGTTAATCTCTCTCTCTCTCTCTCTCTCTCTCTCTCTCTCTCTCTCTCTCTCTCTCTCTCCCTATTGTTCTCTTTCTTTGCTTTCTGTGTAGCTGCCATACCAAATCATTATTTAAAACAGAACAGTTATAGAACATTTATAAAGATGCATCTTTATGTATTGTTTTACAAAACAGTTATTTGTTTTTAGGATGAAGATGTTTACAAGTGATATTCCTGTTCTAAATCATGCTGCTTGAAGGTGGGTTGACATCAAAGATTTTTTGGTCTGTATTGAACTTCATGTACAACAGGGTAAGGAATGTGTGTGTGTGTGTGTGTGTGTGTGTGTGTGTGTGCATGGATGTGTATTACAAAGGAAAAGAAAAGGAAAAATCATGTTTTAACAGTTTCCCCTGTTGAGATGCTGACAATGATGTGTAAAAAATAATCAGTGTAAAGTTGTGTTGATTGTGAGTCGTTAAGATTTATATCTGTTACAAAAAAAGTATGTATTTTCCCATGCTAGATGATTTTTTTTTTTTTTTTTTTTTTTTTTTTGACAAGCGCACCAACTTACAAGGACAGAAACTGTTGTAAATATTCATTGAACTTCTGTGAATGTGAAATCCTCCGATATGTGATGCAGCAGAGTGATCTGTCAGGAGTCTAGCTGAGAGTTGCAGGCTGTCCTGTTTTTTCTTTGCTTTCCTATCATATATCGTGTGACTTCCCTCTGTGCCACCTGTTTCTGAAACGTTGACCAGTCTTCTGTTTGAAAATGTTTGTTTCAAAGGTAAAATGATAGTGAGTACTTAATGTGTTAACTCTTTGTTTGCAAAAAAAAAAAAAAAAAAAAGAAATAAATGAATACTGCTGTAATTCTGATAAAAACATTGTGATTTTTTCCCTCTCTGTTACTGGCTCCCACAATCAAAATGAAAGTGTGTAATGTGTGTATTGTACTGCTTCATAAAGCAGGACCAAGTTTTTGTATCCGTGTATATGCGCAGCAACTAGTCTTTAAAATTAAAACAGTGTCAAACAAGAAATAGTGCTGACCTTACTGGCTTACGACTTAACTTATTTCCAGCTTTGTAAAAATCAAATGTGGGAGAAAGTTTTCCTTTCCATTTTGACTTTTACAAGTTCGACCCAGAGTAGATTACATTTCAAGATTATCTTCTCAACAGACGAAGAGACTTGAAAGCTGTCTTTGGAAATGAGTTATGAATGAAAATCTAAGCATCCAACAGGTTCATGGGACTTTTTTTCCCTTGCCCTCTCTCTTTGGATGAGTTCTGTTCATGGTGTTCTTTGAAAGTCAGACACATATCCTGTCATGCAATTGTTCAAATAAAAATAAAACTAGATTTTTAAGTTTGTTCTATTTGCACCATTTTTTTTTTTTTTTAATATCACAAGCAACTTTTGATATGAGAAGTTAGGTCTGTTGTTGCTTGATAGAATATTGTTTATAAAATGAAGAGAATAAATGGCTTTTTAATATTGTTATGTTACAAGAGAGGCTTTGGATGAAGAACTGCAGATTGAGTTTTTTTGTCAATTCTGGTTTAATGCTGTCAGATTTTTAATTCAGAACTATTGTTTCCCTCCTTGCTTGTGATTAAGGCCTATGTTATCCTTTCTGGGTACTGATCCCTTTTGTTGGATTTATCTGCTGATGAGCTGTACAATTTTGTTCTTTGTGAGAAAACAGATTGTGTGCCAAATGTTTTGCATTGCTTATTGTCAGAGGTCCTTGTGATTGTGTGAAAAAAAACCCCAAACAACTGAGTGTTTTGTTTTCATGTCTTTGGTGATGACTTCTGTTGCTGTTGCCAAGCAGTAAGGATAGTAAGGTTGGCAACAAAAGTGAAACTGACACACAGACTCAGTGTTTATTTGTCATCTTGCTGACAGTCTGCATGAAAACAGAGCAGGCAAGATGGAACACAGGACTGTCAGCGTATTGCCATGATGTAGGAACGATGGAATGGAGAGGGGAGAAAAAATAAATGTATTTGACAAACTTTGTATTGTGGTTTTACTGAATCGGTACATTGAGGAGAGAGTGATTGAAAGTTCTCAACATCTACTGCTGTGTGTGTAAGGACATATGCTGCAGTATCTTAGGACATATGCTGCAGTATCTTAGGACATATGCTGAATTGCGCTGCAAAAAGAAGCAGACCCCTTCGGTTGCAGGTAACGCACATGAACATACAGCGAAAGCGAAAATAACAGTACATGTTTATTGTTTGATCTCTCTCTCTCTCTCTCTCTCTCTCTCTCTCTCTCCCTTAGTTTCCAGTCATTGTGAACAGTTTTGACTATGATCATAATTGATGCCAAATAAGAAAATTGCCGGAATAAGGGTCCCAGATTTATATCCATCCACAGTTTTATGATTTATGAGAAGACACAAGATCACTGTATTAGCTGTGTTCTCCAAAGGATTAATAAATTGTTACGTGATGGTCAGAAATATAAAGTTGTCTTTGACCTGTTTCTTCCTGTGTTTGCTGTGAGTATTACAGAGGATGATGTGGTGTGTGTGTGTGTGTGTGTGAAATGATTGATACAAGTCCTTTATTTCTTCTATTGAACTTATTATGTTGTTGTTTCTTTACACCAGAAAGAGTGCTGATTCTGCATTTACTTTTTTGTGTTAGTAGTTCTGTACCACCAAAGATTCTGCTGGATTGTTGAGAGTAAACAATGTAAAAGGTTTATGTAGACTGGTCTTGACAGTCTTGTTGTTCTGCTACCAAGCTGATCAAACCAAGACAGGAAGTCCTCTAGGTCCATAGCATTGTTACTGTACACTGTTGCTACTTTAGCTCACTTCATTCCTTAGACACCTTGTTTATTTCGGAGACCGTTGAAAGATAGGTCATTGTCATCTGTTATGTTTTTCTTGTCATTGATCATTTTTAAACTTTTTTTTTTTTTTAAATGCAAAGTCATGTCAGGGTTTGTCTGTTATGTTGAATTTTGTTTGTAGTAAACGGTTCATGATGTAGCCTAGTCATGGTTCAGAGACCCCAGCGAATGTTACAGCCCTTCTCCCTCACACTTCTTCACACCACACACCTTACAAATCAGTATCTGTCTTGTATCTTCTGAGCATGCATGTTTGTTGTTGTCAGTGGTGTTCAGTCCTGCTCTGTATATTCTGCATGGTAACTCGTACCCATGCACACAGCTTTGTGTTTGAAATCTGAAGTCTTCGACAGTTGACTGGGATACAGAGTGATCTTGGCTATCTTGGTAAGTTTCCAGAATGACTTTTTTTTTTTTTTTTATCTGGGATGGCTTTGGAAGTGGACATGTAACATACTGTTGGTACCTGAACAGTCAGTCAAGACTTGCGGGTGTTTGTATTGGTATTGTGTGTTCTCTTGCACTCAGAATGCAGTTTTTCATTCTCTGAACAATCTGTTTGTAACAGGTGATGAATTCTGTCTCATAGTTTTTAGCAGTGCTCATTACTTGTTTGCATTTGGTCAGGGGTCTTGTTTTCTCCTGAATCAGTTTATCAGTAATCATGGTGCTTTAGCCTTGTGTTTTTCTTTAAATGGCTGGTCTTTTGTCACTATTACTTCATTCATTAATCTTGAGACTTTTGTGTGTTTTCTTTTATATATATATAAAGTCATTAATTTATCATTCTGCAGTGTGTGTATGTTTCTCTTGTTATTGTCTTTATTTTTGTGGGTGAATCAAGTCAGTGTTTTGTTTCTTCCTGTTTTTTTCTAATGCTTAGCTGCCTGTTCTTTCTCAGGTATGAGGTACCGTTTTTCTTCACAATAATTATAGTTCAGAAAACTAAGGCTCTTTCCACTTCATTAGCCTTTTGCTTCAAAGATTTGTGAGAGAACAGGAAACAAATGAACAGTTTGTGATTCTGAATACTGATCATTTCATCCACGAATCAGTCATATAATGTCAAGGTTTTCAGACAGTAGTTTTGTTGTTATCAAGAAAAATAATTGTTTTGGTTTTGTGTGATTGATATTGTTGGCGAAAAAAGGGAGTTTTTAGCTGATGTATATGTTTGTTTACTGAAATCAAAAGTTTGGTCAGGACAGGGCTTTTGCAGATGGACAGTTTGCTTTTCGTTTCTTTCATTTTGATATTTCAGACAGGTTTCTCATAGTGATTACATCTGTTCTAATTTAATTTCCTGTTGTGCTACTGCCAGTTTCTTTTCATTTATAAGTTGTTTTGTTTTGAGCTTATTAAGTGTATGGTTCTTGGTTGTTTTATTTTCTTCCTCAGTGGAAATTAGCAGTGATGCCAGCTTCACCTTAGGATTGTTGTTAAGCTTCTTCCTCATCTTCTGTGTGTGTGTGTGTGTGTGTGTGTGTGTGTCTGTATGTCTGTCTGTATGTATGTATGCATATTGATTTATCCTTCCAGTTTTGTATGAACGTGTTGTTGAAACACAGTAATTAATGTCTGGATCATCACTCTTGTAGGATGAATGCTTAACTCAGTCTTTGAGACTAAAAATAATATATATATATTTGATGTGGGTATGAGTCCATGCTCAACATATTTCAGTGAGTTAGACCATATTCAACATCCTCGTCCATACTCAAAAACGTTTTAAAACACAGTTCATGGCTTTTGAAAAAAAAAAAAGATTATTATAATTACGATTATAAAAGTAACTAATTTTTGAAGTCCGATGCCAACGACATGCAAACACCGGTTGCCTCAAACCAGCAATCGATTTTTTTGTGATTGGGTTATTGATACTGATGATTAGAAGGTCAAATCAGTCGAAAAGATGGTCACTAGCACATCTGTTTGCTGTGTACGTTAGTATCGGACTTCAAGTGCTGACACTATGTCAGGCGAAAGTGCCTTAAATCATTCCTTCGACGAACATACCAGATTTTGTTTTTCTTTATTTAATGATTATCATTTTCGTTCAGCAGATTGCTTATAGGTACTATTTTGGCATTCGATTTAAAGGGAGATCCATAATTATAGTCTGCCTGGGTGTTTATGATAGATATGGATGGAGGGGGGGGGGGTCTGATAGAGAGCTGTGTGGTGTGTGTGTGTGTGTGTGTGTGTGTGAACATGTTGAACTCCATGTAACTGTGACACAGGTCCCCGCTTTCCGCCCCTCGCTCGTTCTCATTCATCTGTGAACAAAGAGATAGACTGTGCTTCGTTTCCATGCGAGAATGTGATCCATGGATTATTATTGTTGTTATTATCACCATCTTCATTATCATAATCATTCGCAATAGACCATAAACCAAACAAATCGTTATTGAAACTGTACCCGTAGCTGTATAACTTGCAAGCAAGAGAGATGAAGCTTTTTTCCTGTGTAACGAAGTTGAGCGAGTGAGTGACTCAAACTCCTGGAAACGAAGTGAAAAAAAAAAAAAAAAAAAAAAAATATATATATATATATATATATATATATATATATATATATATATATATATATATATAGCAGGTATGAGTAAACAGAGCCAGTTGTCTGGTTTGTTGTACGTTGTCTTGGGCTGTGTCCGTGTGTTGGTACTTTGGTACTTCTCCCTCCCGCCCCTCCCCTCTCTCGCTCTCTCACTCTCTCTCTCCCCGTCTCAGTCTCTCCTCTCTGTGTCGTTCAGTGAGTAAGACATGATGTTGTACATATCATTGACTGTACGCTACCTGTGTATAGATGCGTGGCGGTACTCACGCGCTTTTTGGTACGTACCCACATGTGTCTGGTGGTCAGTGTTTACCTCCAACGAGAATAAAAGGATGTCTGGTTCAAAGGTTGGTTGTTGTTTCTTTTTGGTTTTGGAGCGTCGGTTGAATTTAGTGTTTTCTCTCTCTATGCTTGCCTCTCTGTCAGTCTGTGCCAGCCGCTCTCTCTCCCTCTCTATCTCTTTCTCTGCCCCCCTCTCTCTCTCTCTCTCTTGTCTCTGCCTGTCTGCATCTCTGTCTTTGTCTCTGTCTCTTCTCTCTCTCTCTCTCTGTCTCTCTCTCTCTCTCATTCTCGTGTGCCTGTTTGCGTGCGCTCGTTTGCTTCTTTCTTCTCGTGTGTTTGTGTGTTCAGGTGCACCTCTGAAGTACCATGTCTTCCTCAAATCGGAGCGAGCTTACCAAAATGGCCGTGTAATGTCGGGGTAAAAACGGTCAACCACGTGGAAGCCCACTCATATAATGGAGTGAACCCACGACCGCAGAAGTAAAAACATGCAGGGTATTGACGACACTCTTCTTTTTTCTTCTCCTTCTTCTTGTTCTTCGTCTTCTTCTTCGTGAAGAGCCATATATGCGCCGCACAGAGGAACTGTTCACCACATCCCAGCAGGTCTGTGGGGTTGTGCCAGGGTTCATTCGCACGGATTTCCTGACTATTCAGTCCATCGTTTGTTTTCTATGCCTTCTCCTTTGTCTCCCTCCCTCAAGAGTGCCTTGGAGTGCTGTTTTAGCAATGCCATCGGATCATTTTACGTAGCCAGCAGATGTCAGCAGATCTTCATAATATAATGGTCCAGTGTGCTGCTTGAAAGACGAACACAACAAACTACAGGCCTTGATCAATAGATGCCTAAGCCATATTTTAAACATCAGATGGCCAGAGACCATATCAAACGCCTGCCTCTGGAATAGAACAAACCAGGTGCCCCTCAGTGAGGAGATCAGGAGGAGGAAATGGGGCTGGATAGGCCACACCCTGCGAAAGCCTCCAGACCACACCACAAGACAGGCACTCCAAGGAAAGAGGAGAGTGGGCAGACCAAAGCAGACCTGGAGAAGAAGCACGGAGGATGAGATAAAGGCAGCTGGATGGACAGCCCCAAACCGAGTCCGCTGGGGGAGTGCTGTTGCAGCCCTATGCTCCACAAGGAGTCAAGAGGTATAAATTAAGTATGTCAATGTGCTGCTTGATGGTTTAAGTACTGGCCTGTCAACATCAAAACATTTGGATTTGATCGTGCAAGGGATGGCAATAACAAAAACAACAATAATAATAATGATAAGAAGAAGAAGAGAAAGAAGAAGAATATAGTACTGATATGGCGCTAGCTCCCCGTATCATGGGCTCTAAGTGCCTCACATGAAACAATACATGCACAATAGTGCTTCTTAATAGCATACAACGCACAAACACAAGAACTATTCCAACACACATATACTCGCACCCTACCCCTCCCCCCTACACCCCCTTCCTCCACCCCTCACACACACATGCATGCATACACTGGCACACACCACCACGATATACCGCATGTCTGTCTGTGTGTGTCTCTCTCTCGCTCAATGAAGGTCTTCATAAGAACCGTTTTTCATCCCCTGCGTGTGATGTAGATAATGTAAATGAAGAACGAAACAGAAAGTGCATTTCCAAACCTTCATGGCAAGGTATTTGGGAGAGAGAGAGCGAGGGTGGTGGTGGTGGTGGTGGTGATGGAGCAATCTGCACTCGTAACAAAATAAAAGATATGCACTGACGCTGAAAAAAAATTCTATTTTCATGCAGAAGCTTTCTCCAGTGAAAAAAGAAGTGGCGAGAGGGTGGTGGTGGTGGTGGAGCAATGTGCACTCGTAACAAAAGAAAAGATATGCACTGACGCTGAAAATAATGTTCTGTTTTCATGCAGAAGCTTTCCTCGAGTGGGGGGGAAAAAAAGAAGAAAGAAAAAATAAAAGGCCAAATCATGGTCTTTCCCAGCACGCCCCCCACCTCCCCTCACCCACCCCGGTCTTCGCCCACCCCTTCCCTCCTCCTCCTCTTCCTCCGCCCCCTCCTCCTTCCCGGGCCTCTAGAACTGAGCTGGAACTGAATCGCTGGTCAGCTGGGAGCAATGCAGGGGTCAAGAGGGCAGTGGGGCAACCACTGTGTCTGAAGGATAACACAGCGGGCACTTTCCACTGTCATCTGTCATTCTGATACAGTTCTCTGGGAAATGTATTTACGAAAATGAATTTTTTTTTAAAGAAAAAGATTATTAATAAAAATAATAATAATAATATAAAAAAGAAAGAAAGAAAAGAAAATCCTGGTTTAGACTTACAAGAATGGATGAACTGAGATTGCCTTTGTAGGCTTACAAGTTATTGCAAATCTTGGATAGCAACGGTAAGAAGACAATGGCTTCTAACTTACGGTTCATACAGTTTTACGTTCGTTTGGGATGACCAGGGCGTCCAGTACATCTCAGGATTCGTGAAATGTTTTAGACAAAGAATAATTGATTTTTGGTGGCTGGACTGGTATCATAACAGTGATAGATTTGCACAGTACATACTTTTTAAGACAACTAAGATAGAATCATACATTGGAACAAAAATGAATAGATGTGTAAAGAGTGCTTTGAGCAAATTTAGATTCGGTGTCTCTGATACTGCTTGCCATTGTTTTAGATACAGAAATTTAAGTGAACAGGAAATAATGTGCCGCTTGTGCGATCAGGCTGAAGAAGACGAGATTTCCCCCCTGCTTTTCGTGACCATAAAATTAGTTCATTCAAAGTATCGCACAGAACCATGTGATTTCAGGCTAAATATATATGTTGTTGTCAACAAGAAATGAAACAGGTAAAGAATGATTTCTTTTGCAGTGAAAGTGTGTGGGCCAAAAATGACAGACATCTGTTTTACTGCATCGTTGCTGTGTCTGTGAACATGCTGTGGGCGGTGTTGATTACAGTATGGTGGCGCTACGTGTCTACACATACATGCAGTATCAGTCATACACACACACGTGCGCACGTTCGTACGCAGCTATTCACGTGCACGATTGTGTTCACACACACACACACACACACACACACACACACACACACACACAAACACAAACACGCACGCACGCACGCACGCACACGCACACAGATGCAGAGACAGAGACAGAGAGAGAGAGAGAATACGAATACGAATGTTTATTCAGAATAAGGTCTTGGTCCCATACTGAAGAGGCTAATACAAAAGAACATAATAATCCTCACTAACAAAGGCGACAGTTAAAAGACATGAGCAATATAAACGACTTTTAAGACTAATAAGAAATTGCAGTGCCTAGCCTCTTGCTTGCTTCATAAATATGCATAGCGAAATCAAAGAGATCCACCCAGAAAACAGATAATTATATGCATTTTTATGTTACCATTTGCCCTGAAAAAAAAAAAACTTAGACATACAACTCAATCATGTTCAATTCCGACTGTCATCGTTTGACTCAAGATCGATTTTACAAATGGATGGGTTGCAAGAAAACTTTGAAAGATTTGTTAGATGCAGTGTAAAGAAAGGTTTGTTAAGTGCAGTATGTAAGCTCGCTGACTTTGACACATCAACGATCTAATTATCTGAAGGATTTTTACTAGGGTCACATGAGTGCACTCTGATATTCTATGTCTTCACAACATAAATGGTTTTACATCGAAACGGACAACCAACCGGTTTTTGTTGTAGTTGTTGTTGTTTTTGTTGTTGTTTTTTTCTGACGAATTCTGCCGCGGGTCATGCGGGTGTGCTGCATTGCGACTGTGTACACTGCGTAAGTGATTTTAAAATGGAACCATCGTATTTTAAATTGAAATTGGCCTCCAGGGCTTGCCATCGGTCTATCCAGTGACAAACTGATAGACTGTTTTGTTGTTGTTGTTTTTTTAAAGCTCGAGCGCGTGCACAATTATGAATATGCGCGCTTGCTTAAAAGTACACATGCACACAATGATTTATTGATTTTACATTGGCCTTACCTGATTATTTTATATTTGCGACTGTGTATACACTGAACTGTGCGTGAGTGCATCAGTGCCTCGAATTTATGTGTGTTTGTGTGTGCGCGCGAGTGTGTGTGTGTGTGGAAGGGGTAGTGTATGTGCGCGCGCGCGTGTGTTTGTGTGTGTGTGTGTGTGTGTGTGTGTGTGTGTGTGCCACGGTGTGTGTGTGCCTCGGTGTGTGTGTGCCACGGTGTGTGTGTATGTGCGTGAATGTGGGGTTGGCGGAGGAAGAGAAAGAGAGATGACAGAAATTTCTCATTGAGAAGTAAGATGGTCGTTTTAATGTAAGAATGATAATTTTGCTGGGAAGATTGACGTCTGTTTGCCAGTTTAGCTTTGTCTTTGTTGTGTGTGTTTCTACTTAGATGCTTTATTGAATCTATCATCATATTTTCATGTGTCCAATGTATTGTGCATGTCCGGCTGTGCATAAAACAGTGAGTGAGTGCATGTCTATATGCCGGCGCTTAAACAGAGAGAGAGAGAGAGAGCAACAACCGAATTCACATCTGCTGTGCAGTTAACAAAGGGAGGTAACTGCTATAAAGCCTTTTTTACATTTAGTTTATTAATGACTTCCCTTCCCACTTTTTTCTTCTTTTTTTTCTTTGCTTTTCTTTCTTTCTTTCTTTCTTTTTTTTTTTTAAAGCATTTAAGCGTTTGAAGAGGGCACTGTATTGTTTATTGATTGACACCTAATGATCTATCAGAACTGGCCTCTTACATTTTGTCTCAAAACATAACACGTCAAAATCTTTACAGCTATTTATGTGAATGTAATGCACACATGATGCATCAGCGGAGAACAAGCTTTCCGTTGTCCCTAGAATAAATAAAATCCAATAAACAGCTTCAAAATCACGTATGAATGAATGGCTGGTGTGGGTTTTTTTTGTTTTGTTTTTTGTTTTTTGTTTGTTTGTTTTTGTGTTGGTTTTTTTGTTGTTGTTTTTTTAAATAAATTCTGGCCGTGACTTTTGGGTATTCCACGCTGTTCTGGAGAGTGGTAGGAAATTTACCGTATTTTCCCATCAACTGTGTAATGTTGCAGTCATATATACAATTCGAGTTTGATTATATATTCCACTCTTTTTTTCTGAGAGAGAGAGAGAGTTAGAGACTCTCTTTGAAATAGGAACTTGAGTAAATTACCACGTAGATATCTGACAAATGTGCCCATGTGTGCATCAGATACGCATGTCCGTTTAATGATCTCTCAAGCAGAACTAGAACAATGAACAAGAACAATATGAAAACGTGTCATTCCGATTCCTTTTTGGGGGGGGGAGTGGGGTTTGGGGGGGAAGGAGGAGAGAGGGGGGACGCCAAACTGAAATGCGATTGTCATGTCATATGTGTGCCATACATTTCACAGATTTCCACAATGGCTTGCTTCTGACAGATCATAAAAGCAGATAAATTTAGAACAAAGTGGTCACAAGTAAGGACGGCTATTAAATGATAAATCTACGAATTTCAATGGCGAATCACAAAAGCATTCCACTTGCACACCTGTTTGAGATTGTATGCCATTAATTTTTACGTGTACAAGAATGTTGTAATTCCTTAAGACCCCACGATTAGGCTTTTCGTACCAAGAATTGTACCAAATGGTTAGATCTGTTATCATCAAGCAGCCATGTCTGGCACATCTTGTCAATTTACCATCGAATGCGGGAGTGTTGACGTTCACCGAAGGGAGGTAACTAAATAACTTTGTTACTGTATCTTTATATTGTGGTTCTTTCCCTTTCCATCGGAAACGCAGAAGACTGTTCCTGTGATTAGTTTTGGTGTGTGTGTGTGTGTGTGTGTCTATCTGTCTGTCCGTGTCTGTGTCTGTGTGTATGTGTCCGAGTCCGTGATTTCACCGATGGTACACAAAAAAGTTTTGGCTTTTTTACGGAAAAATGTAAACGTTTCAGTTTCAGATCTCAAGGAGGTGTTACTGCGTTCAGAAAATTCCATGTACTCTACACCACATCTGCTATGCAGATGAGACAGCAGCATAACCGAACGCGCTTATCAGGCAAGTGCATGCACATAATTGTATTTGTGTACTTTCCCGGCGAATTTTGCCAAAGCACCACACTTTTGTTGCCATGTTTTTTGTTGTTGTTTTTTGTTTGTTTGTTTGTTTATGTGGGGTTGCCTTTTTTTTTTTTTTTTTTTTTACAATGCGCCAAGTCCGTGCTGCACTCGGGACCTCGGTTTATCGTTTCACCCGAATGACTCGACGCTCACTTTGATTTTCCAGTCAAACTTGGGAGAAAGGGCGAGAGCGGGATTCGAACCCAGACCCTCACGGTCACTGATAAGCGTCTTTACCATTCCGGCTGCCACTCCCAAAGTAAGATCGAACAATGTTAATGCGTATGTGTTTGCGTGCGTCTGCCGTGCGCACCGTGTGTGTGTGTGTGTGTGTGTGTGTGTGTGTGTGTGTGTGTGTGTGTGTGTGTGTGTGTGTGCAGGGTGGAGGGGGGAGGGGTATAGGGGGTGGTGCACGTGTGTGTGGCGTGTGTTCGAAATGATCATCACAAGTCTGAAGATAGAACAGGGACAATGTTTAATCAGTCACAACAAAGCACGGAAGCTGGTTTGACTCAATCCAGTAAACTTGACACGAAGCAAACAATATTACATAATGCGAGAAAATCCCTACAGGAAAACAAGCTTTAAAATAAGCAACAGTTGATCAGAAATATTATCTTTCTGAACACATTGAACTCTCTCCAGTAGGTGGTGAGTTGTGACCTGCGGTATTCGTAGTGTTTACAGTGTAACATGATAACCAACGACGTTTTCGGCACAATCAGACTACGTGGTCCGATATGATAGTGATAACGATTATCATGATGATGTCCTTGGTAAGTTTCATCTCCCAGTTATCAGCCTGATGGCAGTGGTCGTGGTTAGTCTAGCAGACAGAGCCGCAGGACAGAGTGTTGTGACTGGTGTTTCAAAGCTGTTGCTAAACAGAATTTTGTGACCGTGCCGCGTGGAAACATGTTGTTTTATTTACTGTTGTAGTCAATAGTTGATTCTGGTACTCTGTGGACTTTATTCGCAGTCTTGGTGAATAACTAGTGGAATTCACTGATCTATTATCAGAATCTGGTAGAAATTTTGTGTGTGTGTGTGTGTGTGTGTGCGCGTGCGTGCGTATGTGTGTGTGTGTGCGTGCGTGCGTATGTGTGTGTGTGTGTGCGTGCGTGCGTGTGTGTGTGTGTGCCGGTGTGTGTGTGCGTGCGTGCGTGCGTGTGTGTGTGTGTGTGTGTGTGTGTGTGTGTGTGTGTGTGTCTGTGTGTTTTCGTGGGTGTTCGGACTTTACATACAACTGGGAAAAGACTGATTTTGCGCGCTGATTTATTATCAGAATCTGGTAAAAATTGTGTGTGTGTGTGTATGTGTGTGTGTGTGTGTGTGTGTGTGTGTGTGTGTGTGTGTGTGTGATCCTGTCTGTCATTTGGGCTCTCTTGATTAAAATGCTTGATAATTTTTTTTTAAACACGTCACTGTGACAATATCAATTTTATCCAGTGATATACTATCCAAGGGACACTAAATATGAGGAAATAACATTTATAGATGCATGTGAGTGGAAAAAAAACAACAACTCTTAAACTGACTAATAACGAAAGTAACAGAGAGTGAAAAGAAAATCTTCTCTGCGCAAACTGTATTGCAGCTGACAAACTTTGCTTCTGTGACAAAGATTAACCCCACCTCAAGATGTGGGAAGCTGTATGGAAATCATCGCACGCGGGCCAAACCCGGCTGATGCTGAAGCAGATGCTGACGCTGATGCTGATGCTGCCTTGTGGTTGTGGCGGAGAGCTGATTGCAGTGGATGACACCATGGGACTGGGAAGAACCTTTGATGGCATCGGGGGGTTGAGTGGAGGGTCGGTGAGTAGCCGCTACTTCGATGGAAATGATTCCGATAAGTTCACACACACACACACACACACACACACACACACACACACACATCAATGCACACACTGATACGTTTGAACATACACAACAGAATAAAATGAAATGAAATAAAACGATCATGGAAGGAAGGGAGTAAACGCGAAAGAAAACACTGACAGGACGCATGTCGATTTGTTCAGTTGTATATTGTTGTTTTCATGTTCGTTTCTCATTGTGGTAGATAAAATTTTAAAATGTAACCAATATTCATAATAATATATATATATATATATATATATAAAGAGGAGAAAAAAAACACCGTTGGCTGAAATAATTACTGTGTTGGTGGTGATGGGGTTGAGGGTTTTGTTATCGCTCAGTGCTGCTGTTTCTGCTTGTCGGTCAGGCTCTTTGCTTTATCTCCCTTGCTTCTCTCGTTGCTTTCATTGTTTTACAGTCGTTGTTTCCGAAGTGAGCGGACTCATCAAGTTATGTGAGATGCCCTGTCTTCTAGTCGCATTTAAAAGGGAAAAAGATATACCTAATATGTTAGTATACCGAACGTTAGTCCCCCCTATTATCTGTTTATTCTGTTCCTTTGTATTTTTTATCCACACAGCCCCGCGAATAGCATATGATTGTGATGGATTTGACTGAACGCAGTGATGCCTCATTGAGCTACTGATACTGATACTTACACTGATACTGTGATAAATGCCTTAAACGCCAGTATTGTATCCGTAACATTTGAGCATTAATTGTTTGTAGTGATATTGTGCTTCTTATTGCATCATATTAGCCAGACAGATAGATAGATAGGTAGATATCTAGATAGATGTGGAGTGATGGCCCATAGGTAACGCGTCCGCCTAGTAAGCAAGAGAATCTGAGTGCGCTGATTCGAATCACGGCTCAGCCGCCTATATTTTCTCCCCCTCCACTAGACTTTGAGTGGTGGTCTGGACGCTAGTCATTTGGATGAGACGATAAATCGAGGTCCCGTGTGCAGCATGCACTTAGCGCACGTAAAAGAACCCACGGCAACAAAAGGGTTGTTTCTGGCAAAATCACGTAGAAAAATTCACTTCGATAGGAAAAACAAATAAAACTGCACGAGGGAAAAATACAAAAAAATAAATAATGGGTGGCGCTGTCAGTGTAGCGACCCGCTCTCCCTGGGGAGAACACCCCGAATTTCACACAGAAAAATCTATTGTGACAAAAAGAGAAATACAATACAATGCAATATAATACAATAGACAGACAGATAGATATCCCAACAGGAAAGGGAGAGAGGGTTTAGAACTCACTGACTTTTAAAGACATTACAAACCTGACCGAAGACAGCCATGCCATGGGTTTCCAGGGAAAATGCCAATAACTTTTTCAGAATACGCTGATGAAGATTCTCTCATTCTACCGGTTACATACAGTAGAAAGTGTCCTTTACTCGGAATCGAGTGCAATCTACTCCGAGTACAGTAAGCTTTCCACTGCATCTTGTTGATTGTTGTCCGTGTGGCACGTTTCGTGTGAGGGGTATCACTATGCGTTCATTGTGTGTTAAGGGCACATCCAAACTGTTGGCAGACTACCTCGAGCCTCAGAGATCTCAAGTGCTGGACTACTTATTCAAGGTCAGATAACCGAACCCCTATCTCTCTCTCTTCTCTCTCTCTCTCTCTCTCTCTGTTTTCTGTCTGTCCGCCTCTCTCTCTCTCTCTCCCTCACTCTCTCTCTCCACGTCTCTCTGTCTCTCTTTGCCTCTCTCTGTCTCTCCATGTCTTTCTGTCTCGCTATCTGTCTGTCTGTTTTTCTCTGTCTCTCTCTCCCTCTATTTATTTATTTATTTTTATTTATTTTTTTATTATTATTTTATTATCATTATTATTATTATTATTATTATTACTACCTTTTTCTATATTATAATTATTTATTTATTTATTTATTTATGTAAGCTTATCTATTATTTATCCCCCCCCCCCTTTTTTTTCTTTTTTTTTTTCCTCAAGGCCTGACTAAGCGCGTTCGGTTACGCTGCTGGTCAGGCATCTGCTTGACAGATGTGGTGTAGCGTATATGGTTTTGTCCGAACGCAGTGACGCCTTCTTGAGCTGCTGAAACTGAAACTGAAATCTCTCCCTCTGTCTCTCTGTCTTTTTGTCTGTCTCTCTTTTTGTGTATCTGTATGTGTCTGTCTCAGTCTCACGCAAAAACAGAGAGACAGTATGTGTGTGTGTGTGTGTGTGTGTGTGTGTACGCGCGCGCGCGCGCGCGTGTGTGTGTGTGTGTACGTGCATGTGCGTGTGTGTGTTTCTGTGTGTATGTGTGTGTGTTTCTCTGTGTGTGTGTGTGTGTGTGTGTGTGTGTGTGTGTGTGTGCAGCCTCAGTTCGGGGCATCTCTGCAGATTCTAAAAGTAGAGATCGGAGGGGATGCTCAAGCTTCAGGTCAGCTTTCTTTTTCCATTTTTTTCATTATCATTATCATCGTTATGAAAACCACAATGATCGGTTTTGTTGTGCTGAGGCGATGATCATCGTCGATGATGATAATGTTAAAACTATTCGTGGGGGTGGGTGCGGGTGTTATGGGAGCTGTAGGTGGTGATGATCGTAACGGTTATGAGAAACAGATAAGAGTCGGACACACACACACACACACACACACACACACACACACACACACACACCATCACACACACACACACACACACACACACACAGACTGAGACACTGAGTGGGTACGCAGACAGACAGAGAAACACAGAGCGGGGACAGAGAAAGAAACACAGACAGACAGACAGACAGAGACAGAGAGAAACAGAGAGAAATAGAGAGAGAGACGGAGAGGGGATAGAGAGGGAACGTGGGGAGACACTCAGCGAATGGACAGATAAAGAAACAGAGGCACATAGAGGGGACAAAGAGAGCGGGGCGGGACAGAGACACAGTGACACAGTGAGTGGACAGAGACAGAGTGGACAGAGACAGAGACACAGAGAGGTGACGGGAAAAAAGACAGTCAGCCACACGTCTTCTGAACATGTTTACTTCTTCAGCTTCTTCTTCTCCTTTCCCACCAATCAAAATAACGATATATCATTTTGTTCTCGTGGTATAAGCATTATTTGGCAAGAAGTCATCTGATAGTCACTTATTTGGGCAGAAGTCATCTAATAGTTACTTTTACGTCCCTGTCATGTCCAAGACGCCACCGAGGCCTCTCACATGCACAACGCCAGTGACGAGAACTACCACCGGGGCTATGAGTGGTGGCTGATGAAAGAAGCCAAGAGGGTGTGTGTATATATATCATCGATATTATATCGTCGTTGTCGTATCGTCATCATCACCGCCATTGTAGTCGTTGTCGTAATTATCATCGTTGTTGTCATTATCATAGGCACACACACACACACACACACACACACACACACACACACACACACGTGCGCGCGCGCACGCACGCACGCACACACACACACACACACACACACACACACACACACACATACATACATATATACATATGGAAGAAATAGATATGATTCCATACAATACAGCTATTGAGTTGATTGCTTAATGATAAGGAGACAACATTAAATGAAATTATTAAGACGTCTTTTAATTAAAGGATCAGAGAGGAGGAACTATGGAGGACTGAAAACGGCAGTGAATTCCAGGTTTGCAAAGCAATAAAAAAAAAAATAATAATAATAATAATAATAATAATAATAATAACGTTAAAAGCTGCCCCGCTGTGTTTCTCTCTGTTTATTTGCATCCTTGATATCAGATATACCATTCTACTTTCACCGCTAGTCAATTTAGAGTGCAAAATTCCCCTGTGCTATAAACACAGAAAAGATGGTGTCAGAAAAAAATAGCGAGGGATTTTCCAACATAATTATGGCCTATCCTACCACCAAAAATTAAGAGCAGCAGGTTCATGGATAACAACAGACCCATGATCGGGTAGCGTTTCGGTGACATGAGTGCTCCACCTTGCTGGTGCTAAAATGTGGCATTGGCGGTGAAAGGGTGAATTAAGATAAGATAAGAATAACTTTATTATCTCCAGTTAGAGAAATTTGGTCAGGTGCATTATCACAACATAGACAAGTAAACAGCATGGAGACCATTACTGTAAAAACAACAACAACAGTTATTTGGATAAAACGAAGACTCAGATGTAAAAATATCACACACATTGTTTCGTACTTTCATTCCACACATTGCAGACAATATTTAAAAAGAAAGAAAGAAAGAAATGAAATAAAATGAAATAAAATAAACATTATTTTGAATATGATTGTGAGCATGACATACTATATTGCACACTGATTATAATTAAGATAAGAATAACTTAATTATCTCGCAAGACAAATTGCATCAGGTGCGGGAAAACACAACCAGACAATCAGTACACACACATAGATACAACAATAAACATTACTTGGTTAAACAGGAGTAATAAAAATATGTTTTCAAATAAAAGCATTTCACATATTAGCTTTAAAATAATTGTCATGAATGATTATCACAACCTAATTATTAACATAAATATATTTAACTGAAAGTTAACATCATGCATTTTATTGTGTTGAACATTCATCCTGCATATTGCACATTCAACCCCTGTTTTGTTTCCTGTGCAGAGGAATCCTGCCATCAAGCTGTACGGGTTACCCTGGGATTTCCCTGCCTGGGTGGGGAATGGAACCCGGGACCCTTACAACGACCCCCGGCGTCTGGCCACCTACATCGTTAAATGGGTGAAAGGGGCCAAAGTGGTTCACAGCCTGGACATTGATTACATCGGGGTTTGTTCATGATGCAGGCAGCGTTGGTTGAGGGGAGCGTGTTTATATATATATATATATATATATATATATATATATGTATGTATGTATGTATATATATATGTGTGTGTGTGTGTGTGTAGTTGACTTCATCAAGTTTTTGCGCCTTATAAATAGTAGTAGTAGTAGTAGTAGTAGTTCTTTTCTTTATGTATTTATCTCTCTTTTTTTTCTCTTTTTTTTTTCTTTTTTTTTTTTTAATTATTTCTTTTTATCTTATTTTATTTCATTTTATTTTATTTTATTTATTATTGTGTTGTTGTTGTTTTTTGGGGTTTTTTTTCGCAAGGCCTGCCTAAGCGCATTGGGTTACGCTGCCTGTCAGGCATCTGCTTGGCAGATGTGGTGTAGCGTATATGGATTTGTCCGAACGCAGTGACGCCTCCTTGAGCAACTGATACTGATACTGTTCCCAAAGACCTTTTTACGGTCATCGGGGCATCAAGGCAGTGAATTATTATCCACTTTGATTTGGGCTCCGCATTGCAAGACGGTGCCCAGTCCTCTTCTCCCGTCAGTTTAACCTTCCCCAACGGAAGTCAGGTACCCACCCATTCATACCTGAGTCAGGAAGATTACAGTGCCTTCCCCAAGGTCACAACACCACGTCGAAACGGGGGGTTTCGAACCCTGATCATTGGTGAACACTGGATCAGACGTCCAACGTACGCCGAACCAATTCAGCCATGGCGCCTTACCTGTGGACCAAGAGTTCTTCTTTCTATGATTTAACGTCTTTTCACTTCGAGCGATATTACACGTGTGTTGTGCAGGAAACTAAAGGGCAAGAGTGTCAGGAAAGTTATACTGTCTTTGTTACTGTCTTTCCTTTGCTGTCTTCCCAACTTTGTTATCTGTCTGGTTGTTCTCTGTCTGTATGTATGTCTGTTAGTCTGTCTGTCCGTCTGTTTCTCTCTCTCTCTCTCTCTCTCTCTCTCTCTCTCTCTCTCTCTCTCTCAATCTATCTATCTATCTATCTATCTTCACTTCCCTTTGCATGCTCATGTAAGCGAATGAAGATATGTGCATGAGACGAGAAAAGATTATTGTAATTATGATTTATCCAAAAAAAAGACAAAAAAGAGACATCGCGATGGTCTTGAGTAACACGAAAACAACTTTGCCAACAATGAAATCTAAAGTGCGTGCGTGTGCAAGTGGGCGTGCATATGTCTTTATGTGTGAATGTGCGTGTTGCACGGGTCTATGTCTATGCAATTGTATTTGCATGTGTATATGCATGTATGCGTATGTGTATATCTGTAGGTGACCGTGAGTACATCCATGCATGTGTGTGTTGTGTGTGTCTCTGTGTGTGTGTGAGTGTGTTCCGTATATTTATATGTGTGTGTTTCTGTTCTTTCCCAGATTTGGAACGAAAGACCATACGACATCACCTACATAAAGGTATTAGCTTTTGTAAACTGTTTCATATATCCAGATGAAAAGAGATTTATTTTTATGTGTAACAAAAAGGATTTGAAAGAAACGGTTTATGCCCTCAAACATGAATTAAATGGTTGTACAAGAACTTGTTTCTCCTTCTTTTCTTTTTTATTTTATTCACTCTTCGTGGTTTTTGGTGTGGGTGGATTTTTTTTTCTCTCTTCGTTTTTCTTTTTTTCTTTGTTTGTGTGTGTGTGCGTGTGTGTTTCTGGTTTCTTTGTTTTGTATATTTTTAAAAAGTGCATGAAGATTTTTTTTAGGGTTTTTGTTGTTGTTGTTTTTTGTTTTTTTAACAATCTTATGAAGGATACAACTAAAGAAGACAAGTAATAAGAGTTTTGTCTTTTGCACGAATGATTTGGTTTAATAAGATCTTCTCCAAAGCAAGAAATAACATCTGTGTTCGATTTGTTTTGTTTTTGTTTTTATTAGAATTTTATAAATGAATAGATTTATACTTGGCGCATGCTCCATTTTTTGCATTGCATGCACGCGCGCGCGCCGCCGCGTGCACGCACACATAATATTCACACAGACGCATGTACACAAAGACGCAAACAAATGCACATCAGTGCACGCTAACGCGCATGTTCGCACGTGCAAATATGCATGTGAGGACCAGCACATGTGTCCATGCACGCGCGCGCGCACACACACACACACACACACACACACACACACACACACACACACACACACACACGAGCACAGACACGCACTGTGTAGCCTAGACTACGTGTAGCATTCCTGTTCCCCTTGTTCCTTTCCTCCTAAAACACTTCTTTCTCGCCGGCTATACGTCATCGTTCTCGTCATTGTCATCATCGTCGTCATCGTCATGACTATCATCCCCCTCATCGGGACTGATGTTTTTCCTGGTCATCTGTCTGACGCATGGGCAGACCCTGAGGACAATGCTGGACGCGGAAGGACTGAAGAAGACCCGTATCGTCGCCGCGGACGGGGGTTGGGACGTCATCAGTGACGTCACACGGGACGCTGAGCTTTCCGCGGCTTTGGAAGCCGTGGGGTCCGAGACAGTTGTTGTCATCCGTCTTTTTGTTCTCCCTTCTGGTTTTTATATATATATATATATATATATATATACTGTTTTTATCATGTATGTGAGCGGGGGTGGGTGAGAGGGTAGGTAGAGGCAAGGGTGTGTGCGTGTGTGGGGGTCGGAGGGGGGCCGGATGCGGGGTGTAGTAGTAGTAGTAGCAGTAGTAGTAGTAGTTTCATTTAGCGTCTTTTCACATGTAGATCTCTCTGTGTGTGGTGTGTGTGTGTGTGTGTTCGGTATGTGTTTCTTTTTTTTTTTCTTTTTTTTCCCCTGCTCTATCTTTCGTTTTTTTCTCGCGCGCGCGCGTGCGTGCGTGCCTGTATGTGTGTAGTAGTAGCAGTAGCAGCAGCAACAGCAGCAGTAGTAGTAGTAGTTTCATTTAGCGTCTTTTCACATAATGTAGATCTCTGTGGTGTGTGTCTGTGTGTGTGTGTGTTTTTGTGTGAGTGTGTCTGTGTGTGTGTGCCTGTTTGTGTGTGTCTGTTTGTGTGTCTGTGTGTGTCTGTGTGTGTCTGTGTCTCTGTGTGTGTCTCTGTGTGTGTGTGTGTGTGTGTGTGTGTGTGTGTGTGTGTGTTTCAGGGTACACTACCCGGGAACAGAGAGCCCGGCGGATGCCGTGTCGCTGGGCACACCTTTATGGGCGTCAGAGGACTACAGCTCTGTGAACGATGAGATCGGGGCGGGTTGCTGGGCCAGGGTGGGTGGAAGTGCTGTGTTCTTGATGGGGTACTTTGTCTGATGCACTTCTTCTTCTCCTTCTTATTCTTATTCTTCTTATTCTTCTACCCTACACAGGGTGGTTGTTGTTGTTCTTCTTTTTCTTCTTCTTCTACCCTCCACAGGTTTTTCTTCTTCTTCTTCTTCTTCGTCTTCATCTTCGCCTATCCGCCACCCCTATGGTGTGCCTTGGGTCTTTCAGTATAAATAGGATTACCACCTTGGACCACAGAAGAAATTTCCTCTTAAATTTTGTGCTACGTCAGTGACTTTTTTTTTTTTTTTTTTTTTGCTTCTGTCGCTATGCACGTGCTTGAGTGCAAACACCTGAACACTCATTTGTGCACCACATACACACATGCACACTCACCGTACGTGCGCAAACGTTCGTGCACTCACACACACACACACACACACACACACACACACACACACACACACACTGACAGATTGTATTGCGACAAACGAAACAAAATATCAACATATTTTTGTTCCACAAAATTCGAGCACTTCATCAGCTGACATGAGCAACAGAAAAGACTCTACCGCAGGGCTGCTTTCATGCCAATTGTCCATTCAAGAACCTCATCACTAGAGACTTCTGTTCCCAACACACGTGTAGTCAGTTACAGTTTCCAGGAGGTGTCAAAGCATGCTGACCGATCCGTATACTACACCAAATCTGCTGTTAAAACCTTTTTTTAAAGTCAGTCAGCAGTCACGAGTATGCCAGAGAAGGTAGTGAAGGGACCTGCCTCCAGATGGGTGCCCCCCCCTACTTGTCGCACACGAACTTGCTCTCCCTTGTTGAGGTGAGCGGTCACAAACCCGCTACCTCTGTCCCAGTGATCATCCCTCCCTTTACCAGTGAAAGCGACCATGTCCACGTTGCCCTTGAAGATTCCCAGCTGGATCCAGAGATGGCTGTTGGATGAACGCAAGCTGGCGTAGAAAGCGTATACGCCGGCTTGGGGAGCAGTGAACACGCCTGTGTTCAGATCGTATCCATCGCCGACGTTGGTGACGATTTTATTGAATTTCACTGTGCCTCCTGAACCAACACTGATAATGGGCATCCCCTTGAATCCGACACTGAACGAAACTGCAAAAAGAAAAAGAAAAAAGAAATGTTATCTGAACATAGAGATAATTTTAACTGTCTTGATGTGTGTGTTTCATTGTCCTCGAGGGTGTTCATTGTGACTGGTGCGTGAGGAGACATACTGTGAATCTGGAAGATGAAGACTAAGGTAATGCTGGACTTCTTGATGTTTCTAATCCTGATGTCTCTTTGCTGCCATGAAAAATGATGAGGGTCTAGGCCCTGGTCATCATAGTGCTCAGCAGTATGGTATTGACTGCATACTTCTTTTTTTTTCATTTAATTTTGCTGCCCCGTCCATAGTCCGTGCCTATTCAGTGGCATTTTCCCCACGCCACTTACCAAAGGCAGCCCCACCAAATCATGTCTGCCACAGTCCCAGTGCCAGCAGTCAACAAGGGACTATTAATGATAAGTCAGCATGAGGGTCACACAGCAGAGACGACCTCACACCACTACTGCATCACTTCACTAGTATCTGTTCTGACTGAACGCAAGCAGAATGCAGACTGCTGTGTCCTCTAATGAACTGTTTTTTAGATGGCCAGGTGGCGCTTTGTAAAATGGTGTGAACGTCAACTCGGTCAAGTGTTTAATCTGATAAGTTGAAAGGAAAAATCAGAATTTGTTCAGTGAAGTTTTATTTAAATAGTGGTCGGTTATTGTCACCGACTAGTTTAGCTATTTTTGCTATGAGCTCTTAAACAGCGGACCTTGTTTCTACTTGTTTTGAGTTTCCGTTGGACATGAAAATTAGTATTGCTCAGTGTAGTCTGACGGTTACAGAGGCGCATTTTTCTTAAAGAAGTGAATTTTGAAATTCGATGTTTTGAACTGTTTTTCGTTTCGGTTGATGTAAAGTTTTATCTGAACCACGTGCACCATGCCGCTAACCTTCCCGGACAGACAGTGCACGTGCGGTGCGTCCTTCAGCCAGCGCTCGATTCATGGAGAACTGGGGCGATGCCGTGACTGGCCAATAGATGTGTGCAGATGTGTTCAGGTTTTCAGTGAGGACAGTGTGCTGGTATGGGACACATTGTGTGGTCTGATTCGTGTCCATTTCTTGTATAACGAACAGTATTACCTTGATGACTTCAGGTTGAAACCAGATTGTCCAACCACACAAACTCTGTCAGTCATTTCAGGAGAAAGCAGCAGGGATCATCACACAGCGAGGAAGAAAGCCCTAATTCATCAAAATACACAACAAAGATCTAAAGCCTTGAAGAAGTTGAAATCAAGGAGACAGTTGAAGAGAATAATGAATCGGCTACTTCAGAAAAAATGCAAGACTCAGAAGCGTAAACATGCCATTGACGACCATCACGTTCGAAACGTTGGAACGTTCTTATGGACAGTCATCTTTTTCATGTCAGAAATCAGTCGCCGCTTCGATGATCTGGAAGAAAATTTGGCATCACATTTAAAACATTTCAAGTCTGAAATGAAATAACAGATGTACACAATACTGGAAAGGTTCACACAGAAGATGGATGATACTGAAGAGCGAATGCCGAGGATGGTGAAGCAGGACTGCCTCAAAGAAGAAATGGCTACTGTAAAGGGGAAAAAAAAACCGATGTAAAGTGAAAGCAGCAAACTCGTAACACTGAAAACAAAAGCAAGTGAAAAAAAAAAAAAAAAAGAAGAAGAAGAACGGAACAAGGAATTAAGATTGTAAAATCGTACCCTGTTTGGTTTTCGTTGCGTTGAGCACCTTCAGACCCGCAGCATTCAGCTCCACGGCGGTTTCCATTGCTATCAGTTTACTTTCAAGCTGCTGCAGCTGATCGGTCAGCTGCTGTAGCTGACTCTCTTGCTGTTGCAGCTGGCTGGCTTTCTGCTGGAGTTGATTTTCATACTGCTGCAGTTGAAGAGCTTGGTTTACGATCAAACCCGCCAAACACTGACTACCATCGGTAGATGTCTCTGCAACAGCTACGTCAGAAAGAACACAAAGACTCAAAAGCGTCAACATGGCGTTCACAACCATCATGGTCGAATCAGTTGGTACGTCTTTATGGGACAGGCATCTTTTTCAGTGCTTTATTTATATTTGCGAACCCTGGTCCTGTTTTGCAGTCGAAGGTTAAGTACAGGTGCACCTCGCCATATAGACAGGGCACTTTGTGCAGACTAGATGGATCGTCACACAGAGAAATAGATATTATATTGTGACCAAAAAAAGTAATATCATACAAGGGAGGTCTGTTTTCACTATGGTGAAGCACATATGTCTGGTGGATGGCTTGTGGTATTAGGAAATCTTTTTCTCCCAGATGTGGTTGATGGCTGATAAGGCCTGTCCCTTAATGAACTAATGATAACTTGTGGTGTTTTCAACACTTCGCTTCACCTCAGATCTGGTTGGTGAGAGAGGGGTGACAGAAAATAAGAATTTTAAAAAACGAATGCTGGTGACTCCATAACCACTGTTGTCACACGCACACACACACACACACACACACACACACACACACACACACACACACACACACACACACACACACACACACACATACACACACACACACACATACACACACACACAGAGGGAGAGACACACACACACACACACACACACACACACACACACACACTAAAGAATATTCTTCACAATGTAGGATTAGGTCATGTTTGGAATAACAGCAGACTTAAATTTACATTACGCCAACAACTAAGAAATATATATGTACAATTCTGGAAACAGAGAAAAACTGAATACAGCAGATTAGACGTCTACAACAAAATTAAAAGAAACTATTATCAAATTGAGAATTATCTAACTGATAAAATCGATCCTGCTCACAAACAAGCTCTTTGTCAACTCAGAATAAGCGCACATTATTTAAACATCGAACGAGGAAGATATGCACACATTCCCAGAGAAGAGAGGTTATGTGCTATATGTGAAGTTGTTGAAGATGAATTACTTTTCTTAGATACGTGTATCTTATTTCATAATTTGCGAAACCATCTAATCACAACTATACAGCAGTATGATCATCAATCAAATGTGATCTCTAGAAAAATACAAAACAATATCCTAAAACCAAGTGATTTATTCACCTGCAATGACTGTCAAAAAACACTCGCCAACTATGTATTTCAGTGCATGCGTATTAGATGACTGTTTATTTCTTTGTTCCCTTTGTTCTTTGTTGTGTCTATTAATCCTTCGGGATTTTATGACAATAAATGAAGTCAAGTCAAGTCAAGTCAAATCGGTCACACACACACACACACACACACACACACACACACACACACACCACGTAGCCTAACTCCGCACCAGACCAAATTTCAACTTATTTGTGCATCACTGAAATTCATTTGCTTCTGAAAATAATACGTGGTGTATTGTGTACAAAAGATAAATTTTCTTAATATTTTGATTCAAACTCTTGTGTACATTTTGGTGCGTAATCTGTTTGTCGACAATGTTCCCATTTCTTCTGTTTCAGATTTTAAATCAAAATTACGTGAATGGTATGATGACCAGGTGAGTTGGTCTTAAAACGGAAAATTGAATTGATTTGCATATTTGTTTTAGTATGGAATAATCACCATATCCGAGTTCAAAAGTTTTAGCATAATTTTGAATTATATTTATTATATCGCATATATAGTGATGTTTTACGCACAACTTAGAGCACACGCCCGCGCACGCATACGCATGCACACACGCCTGCACAAACGCACACACACACACACACACACACACACACACACACACACACACCGACATGATCCAAGGTCACGGACAAACATGTTTGGCAAAAAGAAAGTCGGTGTTTTTCTGTGAGTGTAAACTGCCCATGTATCTTGTTTCACACAACTTGATATGCATTATCTTCTGTCGGTCGCTGCCCTTGACGAGAGCCCCCAGGAACAGATCCTGATAAGAATAAAGCAAAGCATGACAAGATAAGAAAGTATCCTATTTGTTCCAGAAAGGGTCGTTGGATTTCACGATACTGTTACATATCACGAGAGCCATGTCTGAGTCTTGTGGTTATCTTGTGACTCGTTTTCTGTTTATTGAAAATGAGGGGCCGACTTCCCCCATACAGTAACCCGACATGGGGCAAGCTGACCCAGTGTGACCAGGTCAGATATAAGCCAAACTGTGAGTTATGTTACAATCGTTTGTCCATTTATGACTTGTGTGTATGCGTGCGCCTGTGCTTGTGTGTATTGTGCGTGTGTAGGGGGGGGTGGGGTGAATAATTTCTCATAATGTTTGGTATCTTGTGTTCAATTTTTCCTTTTTGATATTTACATATGTGTTCTGTTTGTAAACGCCTAGGGCTTGTTTTCAAGATTAAGCGTAAATGCTCATAATGATAATGATAATAATAATTCATTGATATCACAAATTAAGGCAAGATATTGACGCTCGGTATAAAGCATGAATTGTTCCTTTTGACTCTACTGAAATAGAGCATTTTGTAGACGAAAAAAGATCATAGATATTGAGCTACTTCGGGGAATTCTCCCTCCCCCACCCCCCCTCACCCCCCCCTCCCTTCTCCCCCACTCCTTCACCCCGCGAATCGGAATGCTGATCACATGGCAGAGCATCAGGACGACAGATAGATGCCTGTGAACTAAAGTACCTGCTGAAAAATAAACCCCACCCAGCAATGTATGCAAAAATTCTGCGAAGAGATTGTCCATTAATTGTTAATCAACATAAAAACATGAACTATGTTTGGATGGGAAAACAGGGTTTTGGAGTGAAAAGAAGAGAGAGAAAAAAAATGTGGACAAAAAATAGGGGGGATGGCGGGGGGGAGGGGGAAGGGGGGGGCGGGGGAGGGGACTCTGTGTGTGTGTGTGTGTGTGTGTGTGTGTGTGTGTGTGACTGAAGCCTGACTGAATGTCATAGGAAAGTTAATGGCAGTTTTAAGTCGGCTCTATCCGTGAAGGCAGTCTCTGACAGAGCATAGACAGAAGATACTACCCAAACAAAAATCAATTAATCAAGAACAACAACAACAACAAAAACAACAAACGAATAAGGCATATGAAGCACCAAAGAAAACATGGTGATATGAGATAGGTTGTTTAAGGTCCCACACCCACAAAAAAATGAAGCACCAAAGAAAAAAAGTGATATGAGATTAAGGCCCCACACCCACAAAAAAAATGAAGCACCAAAGAAAAAAAAAAGATATATAAGATAGGAGGTTTAAGGGCCTACGCCCACAAAAAAATGAAGGTTTAAGGCCCCACACCCAGAAAAAATGACGCACCAAAAAAACAAAAAAAAAAGTGATAAGAGATAAGAGGTTTAAGGCCCCACACCCACGAAAAAAATGAAGCACCACATAGAAAAAATTAAATGAGATAGGAGGTTTAAGGCCCCACACCACAAATCAACAGGAAGCAACACAAAAAAATGAGATAGATAGGAGGTTGAAGACCTCGCACTGACCCACAAACAAATGAAGCACCAAAGAAAAAAAAGTGAGGTTAGATTGAAAGTTGAAGGCCCCAGATCCACAAATCAACACGAAGCACCATAAAACAAAAGTGAGGAAGGACAGGAGGTTGAAGGCCCCACACCCACAAATTAACACGAAGCACCATAAAACAAAAGTGAGGAAGGACAGGAGGTTTAAGGCCCCACACCCATTAATCAACATGGAGCACCATGAAACAAAAGTGAGGAAGGACAGGAGGTTGAAGGCCCCACACCCACTAATCAACATGAAGCACCATAAAACAAATGTGAGGAAGGACAGGAGGTTGAAGGCCCCACACCCATAAATCAACATGGAGCACCATAAAACAAAAGTGAGGAAGGACAGGAGGTTGAAGGCCCCACACCCACTAATCAACATGAAGCACCAAAGAAAAAAGTGATGCCCCACACCCACTGAAGCACCAAAGAAAAAAAGGTGAAATAAGATAGGAGGTTTAAGGCCCCACACCCACAAAAAATTAACACAAAAAACAACAACTATTAAGCACCAAAGAAAAAAACGTGAGATAAGATAGGATGTTGAAGGCCTCACACCCACAAAAAGAATTAAAAAAACAACAACAGACAAACAAAAAACACCATTAAGCACCAAAGAAAAAAAGTGAGATAAGACAGGATGTTGAAGTTCCCACATCCCACACAAACCAGCAGAAACCCGGGGTGTCAGTATGTGACGGTATTCACAGCACCATCGCCTGGAACCTGGTAGACAGCTACCTGCGAGGTCTGCCCTGGGACAGGGACTCTCTCATGACTGCCAGGCAGCCTTGGAGTGGTCACTACACAGTGGACACTCCCGTCTGGGTCACTGGTCAGTTTGGCGGTGGTGTTGTCGTTGTCATTTGCTGTTTTTGTTGTTGTTGTTGGTGGTGGTGGTGGTGGTGGTGCCATTGTAGTTACCGTTATTGCTGTTGTTGTTGGTAGTGGTGGTGGTGGTCCTTTGGATTGTGGTGTTGTCAATGTCGTTTGTCGTTGTTGGTAGTGGTGATGGTGATGGTGTTTGTGGTTGTGGTCGTCGTCGTGGTGTTGTTGTCGTTGTTGTCAATGTAAGGGACTCTCTTATGACTGCCAGGCAGCCTACACAGTGGACACTCCACGTCTGGGACACTGGTCAGTTTGGTGGTGGTTTTTTCATTTTCATTTGCTGTTTTTGTTGTTGTTGTTGGTGGTGGTGGTGGTGGTGGTGTCATTGTAGTTGCCGTTATTGCTGTTGTTGTTGGTAGTGGTGGTGGTGGCCCTTTGGATTGTGGTGTTGTCATTGTCGTTTGTCTTTGTTGGTAGTGGTGATGGTGTTTGTGGTGGTGGTCATCGTCGTGGTGTTGTTGTCGTTGTTGTCAATGTAAGGGACTCTCTCATGACTGCCAGGCAGCCTTGGAGTGGTCACTACACAGTGGACACTCCCGTCTGGGTCACTGGTCAGTTTGGTGGTGGTGTTGTCGTTTGTCATTTGCTGTTTTTGCTGTTTTTGTTGTTGTTGGTGATGGTGGTTGTGGTGGTGGTGGTGGTGTGTTGTCGTTGTTGTCAATGTAAAGGACTCTCTCATGACCGCCAGCAGCCCGAGAGTGGTCACTACACAGTGGACACTCCACGTCTGGGACACTGCATGGTGAGTTTGGTGGTAGGGGTGATGTGGTTGTTGATGTCGCTGCTATTCTCAATTTAAGGGACTCTCTCGTGAGTGTTCCACTGTTTGTTACATCTGTATGTCAGTGTTACCTTGCTACACAGTGAGTGTTAAGCTCACGTCTGTAGATATGTCAGTGTTACGTCGCTACATGGTGTGTTACAACTCACATCTGTAGACTTGTCAGTGTCATGTTGCTACACGGTGTTACAGCTCACATCTGTAGACATGTCAGTGTTACGTTACTACACAGTGAGTGTTACAGCTCGCATCTGTAAATATGTAGGTGTTGCGTGGCTACTACGCTGTGTGTTACAGCTCACATCTGCAGATATGAAAGTGTTGCAGCTTACATCTCTTGATATGGAAATGTTACAGCTTATATCTGTAGACATTGAAAGTGTTACATTACTAGTATACAGTGTGTGTCATCTGTAGACATTTGAAAGTGTTACGTGACTACACGGTGTGTGTCTTTCAGCTCACACGTGTCAGTTCACCTCCCCGGGGTGGCTGTACCTGAGACACGGGTACGGGGTGGGACGTCTGGAGAAGGGGGGTAGCATCGTCACGCTCACCACTCTCGATGCCTCACACCTCACCTTCGTCATAGAAACCATGGTGAGTATACTCGGGGAGAAGCATCTTCGTCAAAGAAACCATGGTGAGTATACTCGGGGAGAAGCTCGCGCAGGTGGCGAGTTTGGCTCCGCAAGTGGGAGAGGTGTGTGGTAGGGTGGGGGACGGGGTTGGGGGGGTTAAATGGCTTGGTGGGTGGTTGTCCTGTGCATGTTGACTCATCAGAACAAGCGCCTAAGTACTGAACGCCGCCGAAGTGACTCAGCAGCAGGGCAGTGCAGGCTCTCCTCCAGTGTGTGGCCTTCTAACCGGCGACCTAACATAAATAGCTCTCCTGTGGACTGTTGTCGCTGAGACTGCAGCGGACGGCTGTAGGTGTTGCCGTGTGCGGGTGACTCAAGATGAAAGACGTGGTAGTAATAGCTCTAAAATGGCTCCGGGTTGATAAGGCAGTTTATGAGAGAAAGGAAGGGACATATGCACATACCTTTCTTGTTCTTCTTCTTTTCTTTTTGTATTAGTGGTAAAAATTATATAAGTAACCGCTGACAGTCGACTGTCGAACAAAGGAGAGGTTCAACAACTCATGAAGCAGTTTGAGATAACAAAAATAAAGTGAGACGAATGAGAGTGAGTGGTGTGGACCCTTCGTGGATCTCAGTTATACTGTCTGGATACCCTGGCGTGTTAAGAAATACCGACTCAATATATATATATTTTTTTTTTTTAACCTGTCATACAAAGTATGGTGCGTAACATGGTTCTGGTGTGTGTGTGTGTGTGTGTGTGTGTGTGTGCAGAGTCATGACGACTCGCAGTGCATCCGCCCTCCCCTCCCAGCCTACAACGTCACAACACAGAACATCACTCTGCAGCTGATGGGCAGCTTCGTAAGGCACACTTCTTTGTCGTCGTCGTCGTCATCGTCGTGTTCTTCTTCTTCCTCTTCAGTTTCGGGAAGGAGGAAGATGGCAGAATGGTTAAGACGCTTATCTGCCAATACAGAGAGTCCGTGAGGGACTGGGTTCGAATCCCGCTCCCACCCTTTCTCCGAAGTGTGACTGGAAAATCAAACTAAGCGTCTAGTCCTTCGGATGAGACGATAAACCGAGGTCCCGTGTGCAGCACGCACTTGGCGCACTGAAAAAGAATCCATGGCAACGAGAGTGTTGCCGTCTGGCCAGATCATGTAAAAAAAGAAATTCACTTTGATATGTACACAAATATATAACCATGCACTCAAGGCCTGACAAGCGCGTTGGGTTAAGCTGCTGTCAGACATCTGCCTAGCAGATGTGGTATAGTCCGAACGCAGTGACGCCTCCATGAGAAACTGAAACTTCTTCTTCAGAGGTGATGATTGTGGTGGCAGTATAGCACTGGTTGCAGCAGTATTCCATGAAGTCTCTCAAGCAGAATGTTGTCGACTTACAGATATCGGATCGGAGTAAACGTTCATAAAATACTGATGGTTTGAAAAACCACACTGTTTTTACCTCAGTGGCACTCATACAAAATTGCATTTTGATGCCTGCTTTAACTATTAAAGATCCGAAATGTTACAACCCTTTCGATTTCAGGGATGGGTGGGTAACAAATATTATGATCGTTCTAGGGTTATGAAATGCTACAGCTTCTTAAGCTGGACCCACACGCTCTTTTTATGTTGTTTGTTTTTCTCTTTTTCGGTCTTCAGTTTTTTTCATGCCTGTTTAGAATTACGCTCTGTTCCAAAACCCTCTGTCTCTGTTTTATATCAGTGTAGATCAGCACGGTATTAAAAGACGATGGCATACACTCATACAAAGAAAGTTTTTCGTACAGTGTGACTTGCATAGCATCCATAGTTACTGAGTTATTACATTAGTTTTCTTGGAAAATGCACCACATAGTCCGTGTGCTGGAAAAAAAACAGTTGTTCATCACCCCAATGTTTGTTTTAATTATTACCATCGGAGAAAAGTTTTAGAATACAGAATTTTCTTTTCAAACATTAGCGACAGAAGCCAAATTCCTCTCGGGAACAGGTATTGATATTCGTATTTCAACAACACTGTATCCGAATATCTGACCGTTAGTTTCAGGTATGATATGAAACCATACTTCAGTATAAAAAAATTAAAAAAATTTTAAAAAGAAGAAGAAAAAGACGAAAGAAAAAAAAACGATTCCTTCTATATACAAAGAATAAATCCACTGCGTTCAACTGACACGTTTCAACAACAACAAAAAACTACACACACACACACACACACACACACACACACACACGTGCGCGCACGAACACCTGAGTACTAACCATGCAGGTGTGTGGAACAGGTGGACATCCAGGAGTTACAGGTGTGGTACACCAAACTGGATCCTGCTGGACATGGAAATATCATCTTCAGCAAGTTGACACCTCTCAAGGTAACAACAGCTGTATTGTGTCTCGTGATAGAGTGTTCTTGGTTACTTTGCTGTTGTTGTTTTCTGGCATATTTGGGAGTGCACGTCTGCAGTGTTGGTAATCAGTACGTTTTTGTCGGACCTGGATGTATTCCAGTGTATTTCAGATTGTACATGTGTTTGTGTGTCTGTGTGTATGTGTGTCTGTGTGTGTGTCTGTTTTTTTGTTTGTTTGTTTTTGTTTTTGTTTTGTTGTTTGTCTTTGCTGTTGTTGTTTGTTTTTGTTTTGTTTCTGTTTTTTTATTGTTGTTTTTGTTTTTTGTTTTTTTGTTTTTGTGTGTGTGTGTGTGTTTTTTGCTGTTGTTGCTTTTGAATTGTATTGCATTGTATTGTATTGCATTGCATCGTGTTGTGTTAGTTTGGGTTGTATTTTGTTGCATCACTCTTTCCCCTGTGTGGAGTGATGGCCTAGAGGTTATGCGTCCTCCTAGGAAGCGAGAGAATCTGAGCGCGCTTGTTCGAATCACGGCTCAGCCGCCGATATTTTCTCCCTCTCCACTAGACCTTGAGTGGTGGTCTGGACGCTAGTCATTCGGATGAGACGATAAACCGAGGTTCCGTGTGCAGCATGCACTTAACGCTCGTAAAAGAACCCACGGCAACAAAAGGGTTGTTCCTGGCAAAATTCTGTAGAAAAATCCACTTCGATAGGAAAAACAAATAAAACTGCACGCAGGAAGTGGTTCGACGCGCTCTCCCTGGGGAGAGCAGCCCGAATTTCACACAGAGAAATCTGTTGTGATAAAAAAAAAATACAAATACAAATTCGGACTGCTTCCCCAGGGAGAGAGCGTCGCTACAATGAGAGCGCCAATATTTTTTGTTTATTCAGAAACAGGTGCGTAAATGTAGAAGCAGCAAACATTGTTTAAATCATTACCAACAGGTAACTAGCGGTCAAGTACAGGTGACACTGGGTGTGAACGAGATCTACACACTGACCACAATGACCACCGGACAGAAAGGTGACCACGGACCCCCTCCTGCCCCGGCTCCCTTCCCTGTGGACTACTTCGCTTTCTTTGATGGTCAGCACTCTGTCTGTCTGTCTGTCTGTCTCTCTGTCTGTCTGTCTATCTCTCTGTATGTCAGTCGACGGAGGTATACATGAATTTGGATTGTTACAAAGCTTTTATGTGGGTTCGTGTGGTTTCAGAAATCTACGTGAGTTTGGATTGTTAGTGACCTTGACATGCATTCAGATTGTTTTTGAGCTTTTCATTGTTAGGATTGCTTCAGAGCTTTATATAAGTTCTGATTGTCACAGAGCTTCTTTTTTTTTTTCACTTGTTCAATTGTTACAGAGCATTGCGCGGGTTCGGATTATCACAGAGCCATACATAAGTTCTGATTTATGATCGTGATCGTTAAACCGGTGTCAGAGCTTTACGTCATTTCGGATTGTTACAGAGCTTTCCACGACTTCGGGCTTTACAGAGCTTTACCTGACTTCAGCGCATCTAACAAAACTTCACACGAGTTCGGATTGTTCAGAGCTTTACATGAATGCTGTCACAGAACGTTACCTGAATCCTGTTAGAGAGTTTTGCCTGAGTTCTGACTGTTACAGAGCTTTACCCTAGTTCTGACTGTTGCAGAGCTTTACCCTAGTTCTGACTGTTACAGAGCTTTACCCTAGTTCTGACTGTTGCAGAGCAGAGCTTCAACCGAGTCCTTACTGTTGTGTTAGAGAGCTTTACCTGAGTTTTGACTGTTACAAAGCTTTACACGAGTTCTGACTGTTACAGAGCTTTACCCTAGTTCAGACTGTTACAGAGCTTTACCATAGTTCTGTCTGTTACAGAGCTTTACCCTAGTTCTGACTGTTACAGAGCTTTACCCTAGTTCAGATTGTTACAGAGCTTTACCCGAGTTCAGACTGTTTGACTGTTGCAGAGCAGAGCTTTAACCGAGTCCTTACTGTTGTGTTAGAGAGCTTTACCTGAGTTTTGACTGTTACAGAGCTTTACCTGAGTTTTGACTGTTGCAGAGTAGAGCTTTACCCTAGTTCTGTTACAGAGCTTTACCCTAGTTCTGACTGTTACAGAGCTTTACCCTAGTTCGAACTTGCACAGAGCTTAACTGACAAGAATTCGGATTGCTGCAGAGCTGAACGTGAGCTCGGAGGCCCCCTACATCTCGGCCCAGCAGGGGGTGTTTGAGGTGGTGGCCGTCAACAGCTATGACAAACGTCTGCGGCAGACGGTGCTAGAGACCCCCATCCCCTGGTGTGCCTCCACGGCCAGCCTGAACGCCACCTTGGCCGTTTTGGGGGACGTCCAGTGGTGGGTCCTCCGCGTGGTGAATGTTTTGTATGTTGCTAATACAAGGTTGTTGGTTGGTTGGTTGTGTGTTTGTTTTTTGTTGTTTTTTTTGTTTGTTTTTTGTTTGTTTTTTTCGTTCATTCCTCCAAAGGCAGTACTCTACGTCTTAACCGACTAGTTGGTACAGCCCTTATAAATGATTGTACGCTCTACGCCAATAGGGAGTTATATGTTTATATTAGGAAATATGTCCCATTTTCATGTACTTCCACGGTGTTTCCTGAAATTGATACGTCTTGTCTTGTCTTGTCTGGTCTGGTCTTGCACGACTTTTGGCACCACACGACACACACTGTGTGATGAAGGTGGCAGAAATAAGACGCACATCTGCCAGTACAGAGTCCGTGGGGGACTGGGTTCGAATTCCGCTCTCGCTGTTTTCTCCTAAGTTCGACTGGTGAATCAAACTGAGCGTCTAGTCTTTCGGATGAAACGATAAACCGAGGTAGCGTCTGCAGCACACACTTGGCGCACTGAAAAAGAACCCATGGCAACGAGAGTGTTGTCCCTCTGGCAAAATTCTGAAAAGGAAATATATTCTGTATGTATATATATATATGTGTGTGTGTGTGTGTGTGTGTGTGTATCAGTATGCATGCACCCAAGGCCTGACAAAACGCGTTGGGCTATGCTGCTATGCTGCTGATCAGGCATCTGCATAGCAGATGTGGTGTAGCTGTACACACACACACACACACACACACATATATATATATAATTTTGTACATATATATATATATATGTGTGTGTGTGTGTATGTATGTGCATATATATATAAATCATCTTTGACTGATCATGTGTGTTCAGTTTCATTTAATGTCTATCCACATTAATATCAATTACATGTCTACCTGTGTGCTTGTGTGTTGTTGAGGTCGGAGATCGAGGTGAGGGCGGAGGCGGTGATGGTGGCGGTGAACGGCAGTGGGGGGGTGTATGTGGCAGCTCGCGTCAACGGCACGGGCTGCGACACGTACCGCGCCACGGGGCTCTTCTTCTTCCTCTTCCCCAACGATCAGCTCTTCCTGCTCACCAAGGATCTTGGTGTGTGTGTGTGTGTGTGTGGTGTGGTGTGGTGTGTGTGTGTGTGGGGGTAGGAGGATTGAGGGGGGAGGGGGTATGCAGGGAGAATCGGGAGACAGGACGGAGGGTGCTGGTGGTAGGTAAGGGGGGGGTGTAATTGGGGAGCGAGGGGTGGGGTGGGGTGGGGTGGGGTTTGGGGGAGGATGTGAGTGTGTGTGTGTGTGCGTTTTGTGTGTTTTTTTTGGGGGGGGGGGGTGTACGTGCGTGTGTTTGTGTGTGTGAATGTGTGGAGATGATTTGTGTGGGCATGTATACATGTGTGAGTGGGTGAGGATACGTGTGTCTGCGGTTTTGGGGGTTTTGTGTGTGTGTGTGTGTGTGTGTGTGTGTGTGCTTGTATTGGTGTGTGTTTGGATGTGTGCCTGTATGTTTGTGTGTGTGCTGGAGAGAGAGGTGGAGGAGAAACGAATAATAGAGAAAGAGAGAGGTGCAGCTTAATTGTTGCCTGAACGTTCTTAAAACAGTGACTGTGGGTGTTGTCATAACAACATCAACACCAGCTTGTGCGGCGAAACGTGTTGTTGCGGCAAGTCTTTCATCAATCTGTTTCTTTTGTTTTGTGTCCTCAGCCGGCAGCGAGGTGATAGTGGGTGGCAGAAATGACAAGGCCATAGACAAAGTTGACAACACCATGAAACTTCTGGTTTATGTAAGTAACTTGTCCTTGCACATGTAGCCTAGGTATTGACCAACACGTTGGCTTTGCATCTCGGACAGATATCACCTCTTTATATATATATATATATATATATATATAGATAGATAGATAGATAGAGTAGATGTAACTTGTGTACCGTATATGGATCTGTTCGCACGCATTGATACCTCCTTAAACCCGAAACTGAAACCGAGTAGTTTCTGCGTTTTCTGCACTTAGTTTTTGAGCCACAATATTAAGTCACGTCGTATCTCACTATGCTGCTGCTGCTGCTGCTCACAATGATTATGCTTACACCATTCGGGTTTCAGTCTCCTTTATAACCACTGAACCCAGCGGCAGTTTCCCTGTCTCCCACTTTTGTTCTTGTCCTCTTTATTAACCTGTTGATCTACAAGCAATTATCTTTGATTATATATAATAGCCTAACACTGGCGGACTGGAGGAGGAATTTACACTCTCAATCTCCCTCCCCCTCCACCCTCTCTCTCTCTTGTTCTCGCTCGCTCTCGCTCTCTCTCTTTCACTTTCTCTCTCTGTCTCTCTTTCTCTTTATCCCCACCCCCACTCCACCCCCGTGCCCCCCCCTCTCCGCGTCCCTCTCTCTCTGTATCTGTCTCTCTCCAGTCTTTTATCCTTACAGTAAGTAATAATAGCCACACTCATGCAGTAGTTAGCTCTGTGCGCTGTGTTTCTGTTCGTGTGCTGTATAACCGTCGACTGATGACGTTTCGGTGCCCCCACAGAGAGGCCACGTGTCCGGGGCGGTGAACAGGGTGCCCCTGTTCAATGTGAGCATTCCCGAGGACGTACCCGGCGAGGGTTTTGTGGGCCTGGGCACGGATTCCTATGGCTACGCCGAGTGGGAGTTCCTGGGGCTACGGAATGCCTCCAATCCCCTGATCATCGCGTCTGCTGATGACCAGGGCCTGGTTGTGGAGGAGGACGATGGGGAAAGCCCTCTGCTTTTCCACAGCGAGCCGCACTGATTGATTTATGGCTGTGTTCACAATAATTTTTCTCGCGTCTCAGTATCTGCTCTGGTCATTTTTTCGAGGCTGTCCTTTTGTCTCTGTGTTTCTCTGGGTGAAAAAAAAAAAAAAAAAAAAAGAATTAATTTTTTTTTAAAGCACACCAATACTTATTTGTTAACATCGGAAATAAATAATTTTTGGTCTTGTCACCTCTGTTTCTCTCTCTCTCTCTCTCTCTCTCTCTCTCTCGCTCGCTCGCTCGCTCTCCCCATTTGAATGTGATTGTATTTCAGTTTACACTCTCCAGTCTCTATATGTAAAATATATTCAGTTGAAAAAAAGACGATGTGTGATATGTAAACTGAGTACCTTTGTGTGTTTACTGGTGCGTATGCGCACGTATGTTTGTCTGCATGCCGCGTGAGCGCTTTTACTTGTGTGTCTGCGTGTGCGAACGCCGTTTATCATGGGCATCGCACGGGTGTCACGTTGGGTGATACTAGTTAACACACACACACACACACACACACACACACACACACACACACACATTGAAAATAATCACCCAAATCATTTGAAAATATACACAGATGGTTCGTTGATTAAAAATAAAGCCGGCTCGGTCTATGTGATACCAAATTTAAAAACTGAGAAATCATTCCACATTGGATCAAACAAATCCATTTTTACTGCTGAACTATTTGCAGTTCTGATGGCTTTGAATTATCTGGTAAGCATTCCCCGGATAATAGCCGACTGCACATTAGTTTTTGAGTTGATTCACTATCAGTTCTTCAAGCTCTTGAATCGTTAAAATTGCAAACACGATCATAAATTATATCAGAAATAAGCCTTTTAGTTCACTTTCTTTCACGTCGAGGTACATAGATAACGTTCTGCTGGATACCGTCTCATAGTTCTTTAAACTACAATGATAAGCGGTTGACGTAGCAGCGAAAAGGGGAGCAAAGAACATATTAGATCTAAATGACATATACCTTCCTCTGTCTCTACAAGAATGTCATACTCTTGTAGACAATTTTACTTGGGATATATTCCAACATAACCTTTAAAGATATGAAAATAATCACACAAAGTTTGACATTGACACAATAAACATTCAGTTCTGTGTCAATAAAGAAATAATTATAGACGGAAAACTGATGCCTTCAAAACAAAATATACCAGGAATGTTGTATACCTATGTGGACAGAAAATTACAACTGAATTCATATCCTTTCGTGTGTTAAGTTAAATGGGTTTTTTCCTATGCTTTCCCAAAACTAAGTTACGAAAATATTTAACTCTTCATCGTTAACTTGCGAATTTTTGTCCAATAGCTCATTACGTATGAACTGAAACTCATTACGTATATGTATTCTAACATTTTACTCTTACCAGTTCATACCAGTCAGTTGATTTTATGGTTCTTTTTCTCGGTCGTCAGATCTTCTTCTTTCCATTACACGACCAACATCGACTTGCCGATGACTCTGTCGTGATTCAGTCATGCATGCTGGGTATTTTCAGTCGTGTCTGTATAACCCACCGAACACTTTAAAAGCGCGTTGGGTAAAGCTGCTAGACAGACATCTGCTTGGCAGATGTGGTGTAGCGTATATGGATTTGTCCGAACGCAGTGACGCCTCCTTGAGCTACTGATACTGATACTAACGTGTGTATTTGATCTTCTGCGTGCGTATACACACGTAAGGGGTTCAGGCACTAGCATTGAGGTCTGCACATATGTTGACCTGGGAGATCGGAAAAATCTCCACCCTTTACCCACCAGGCGCCGTTACCGTGATTCGAACCCGGGACCCTCAGATTGAAAGTCCAACGCTTAAACCACTCGGCGCCCGTGGTTTTGTGGTTAATTGATGAAAAATCTCCACCCTTTACCCACCAGGCGCCGTTACCGTGATTCGAACCCGGGACCCTCAGATTGAAAGTCCAACGCTTAAACCACTCGGCGCCCGTGGTTTTGTGGTTAATTGATTGGTTTCCTTAGTTTGTTTCCATTCCCCAAATTTCCTTCTCCGTTCCAAATCCGTGTTCGATTTCTTGTCAGTTCAGTTTCAGTTTCAGTAGCTCAAGGAGGCGTCACTGCGTTCGGACAAATCCACATACGCTACACCACATCTGCCAAGAAGATGCCTGACCAGCAGCGTAACCCAACGCGCTTAGTCAGGCCTTGAGAAAAAAAAAAAGGGGGTGAATAAATAATAGATAAGCTTACATAAATAAATAAATAATAATTATGATATAAAAAAAAAAAGGTAGTAGTAATGATAATACAATTTCTTGTCACATTTGTAGCTGTAAAAGGTTCGAACACGTTCCCCGGCATACAACTGAATAAATACATGCACTGCACACCGGTTTTTTCCCGTCAGTCTCAAGTTAAATCACTTTAGTGAACAGACGTTGAATTAATGACCAACACACACACACGCGCGCGCGCGCGCGCGCGACAGAGAGAAAGACAGATTGAAAGAGAGAGAGGAGCCGGACTCGGGGAGAGAGGGAGGGAGAATTGAGCTGTTCGCCGGGTTTGAAGACATGCGTTGTTTGGAGCGCTGATAAATTTTCAGAAGTTTTTGTTTCTTATTGTCTTAATAAGTATTTTTACATTCGAGTTCTTCCATGTTCGGTGGGTTTTTCATCAGAATCTTCACCCGGGAAAACGGGCCAGTCGGCCAGCTGCTCACTTCATTTCAGTTTCAAGAACTGATCACTCAGTGAGTATTAACTTGATGTCAGTCTGCAGTTTGGGATTCCACTCACGGTATTGTAGTTTAAATAGGTAACTGGGTCAGAGATTTATTCGGGTTGACTCGGAAGCAGTGGTGCCGCCGTGGTCGTGGTGTCAGGTATCGCCGGTCACGTATTATTGTATAAATTTATTGAAGACGGCAGCCGCCGTGACCGGCAGTAGCCGGGCCACCCCAGCTTCAGATGAATTTAACGACTTACAAACATTTCAGCGTGCTCTGTGTGTGTGTGTGTGCCAACGGACTTAAATCGATTTTGAATGAGTAGTGAGTGCACGGACTTAAACGTCCGTGGGTGAGTACCACGGGCGTGGTTGCTCTTCTGTTCAATTTTGGTAAAAAGTTAAAACAATTTATCTTTCATCATCTGAAGAATGTCCACAATCATCAAGTTGATTATCATCTGACATTTCTTTGGATTTCTTTAAATCAGATCTTAAGTATGCGTTCCCTTCAATTCGTTGTTGCTGTTGTTGTTTTATAAAGGCGACTGGTATATTGAAAAATTGAGGATTGAAATCATTGTTGTGTTTGCGGGTGAAGTGTTTGGTCAAAATATAGCTTCCGAGATTAGGTAGTAACTTCTCTCTGACCTTTATATTAGATTTTTCTTTCTTTTTATGGGCGTCATTTCTCGATCTTTTGCCCTTGCAGAAATTGTTTGTGTCAAGTACACATGAGGAAAGTGAAATAAAAGAATGATTTGTGGACTGATTGTGTTTCGGCGACGCTGGCTTGGGGAAATAAGCGGCTGTCGCGGTTTTACCTATTCTGCAATTGTGGTGTGTGGCTTGATTGTTGACCCTGAGAACGAAGTGGTGGTGCATGGTGTAAGAAGAAAGTGATGAATTAGTTGCAAACTTCAGTTACATACCTTACAAACATTACAATGGCATCGCTTTCAACCAGAAATTTGATAGTATGCTGCCTCTTTCGTCACCATGCCAACCAGAGAGCAGTTTTTCATCACCAGTCGATTGCACCAAACAGGAACAACACACCAAAAACTTCGTTCACTTGTTGCAGCAGACGAACTTTTATCGCCAGTCGTTCATTTTGGAGCCCGAAAATTCAACTGTTCGGAAAAGTCAACAACCGACGACCATATTTTAGCGTAGTAAGTGCAGTATTAGGTACGGTTGGCTTCTTTGCAGGATTTGTTTACTATTTAAAATATCGATCTTCAACGATCCCCGGTGCCCTGCCTGCCACGAATACAGTGTGTGCTGCAACAGATGACTCGCCACATCGTGGAATAAGTTTGAGAAAACAATTTAACTTTGTTGCTGATGTTGTCGAGAAGGCTGCTCCGTCGGTTGTGTACATCGAGCTCAATGACAGGTAGATTCTGCATGTCAGACATATTGCAAATCTCTTCTCTGCCCCATTCATCTGTCTCTTCGCCTATCTGTGTGCATTTCTCACAGACAAGTATAGTTATCATGCTGTTCTCTTTTTATTCTGTGTTACGAATTATGCTCCCCATTGGTAAAGAGTATTTTCTCGCTTTATTGTCATGTGAAAATCAAAAAGTATTTGTGTCTTCATATTTGCAGTAGCATAGTTTTGATAATAATAATAATAATAATGAAAATAATAATAATTATTATATAAATATACATGTGTGTGTGTGTGTGTGTTCTTTGTGTTCTTTTTCAAATGTATTTTATTAACACCATGTTTGTGCTTCTGTGTGTGTGTTTGTGTGTGTGTGTGTTACTGTTCTTTTTTTCTCCAATAACCTGTGTATCTTGTTTTCACTATGCATACAACTTTATTTAGTATTGTGTAGTGTTGACCCTGTTCAGGGTGGGGACTGGATATGAAGAAATGCACGTCAGTGCTTATCAGTTATCCTCAAAAATAAAGAATTTTGTCTTGTCTTCGGTAGAACAATTTCTTCTCATCCCCCATGCCCCCACCCCCTCACACTGTAATTTGGTAAGCCTGGGGGCAAGGATGTGTGTAAAATTTGTAAACATAATGTATCAGTGATCTGTCTGTTGCTATATTGCTATATTTTTTCAGTGTTTACTGTTTATCATTAATGATGGCCTTGTAGAAAATACCATAAAGGAGATATGATGTACACCTCTGGTGTGGGAGGAATTTTGTTTAACGTTAATTCCTTTCACATACACTGGTGATTGTAGACTTCTCATTAAAGTATTGATTTTCACATTTGAATGTTATCATTTTTGAAAGATATATGCCTCTATGGTTTCATATTTAGTTCTGTCCTTAATCTACTGACAGTCCTGGTCTGACTCAGTGTATTTCATTACTGTTGCTTTTTCTGTCCCCAGACAGGGGTTCACCGGTCGGATAATGCCAGTGTCCAATGGCTCAGGTTTCATAGTACGATCTGATGGACTGGTCGTCACCAATGCTCATGTGGTGGGCAACAAATCTACAGTCAAAGTGCGCTTGTTGGATGGGAAGGAACTGAGTGGATGGGTGATAGCTGTGGATCCAGTCTCTGACCTGGCGGCCATCAAAATTGATGGAGTAATGTATTTGGTTTTATTCACAATTTTTTGTACATGTATACTTCAAACACTGATCATGTCATTTTATAGTTCACACAAATTCTATTGATTTAATATTATTGTTTTGTTTTAGCATGTTTTGTTTTGTTTTTGTTTTTTTTTTATACCCAATTACTTGAATTACCTGTTTTGATGAATGATAGAAGTTTTGTATTTTCATGAGCGCTTCAGAATTCTTTTAATTTGCTTTAAAACTTATTCATGAAGTAAACATTATCCTTTCTAAAAGATTTTTTTTTCTTTTTAAGCTTTTGAACTAATTCAGAAATTATATGTAATTAATTATCCTTTCTGAAATACATTTTTCTTTTTCAGTTTTCATTTACATTGTCACCAGTATATTATATATATGTTAAGAGTACCTATCTCCATTTAAATCCATAAAATCTCTTTTGTACTTCCTCCAGAAAATTTATTCCACTTCACCCTCTTTTTTCAAAATAAGCTTTGAATCATTTTTCATGTTGTCATATATTTCATTTTGTATGCCAACAAAATAGACTAAATAATTAAAGATATACTTTGTTGTGTATTATATGATTACATCCCCTGTGTTCAGTCCCTCTTTCTTTCTTTTCTTTCTTTTTTTTTTTTTTTTTTTTTCCCAACATTTAGACAGGTCTTCCTGTGCTAAAAATGGGCCTGTCCTGCAAACTGCGAGCTGGGGAGTGGGTGATCGCCATGGGAAGCCCTTTGTCACTGAGCAACACTGTGACCTGTGGTATCGTCAGCAGTGTGAACAGGGGCAGCAAAGAACTGGGTATCAGGAACAAGGACATGGAATACATCCAGACAGATGCTCTGATCAACGTATGTAAGGTGGTGGATTCACCACCAGTGCTGGCGTTTATGTGATTTTTTGTAATTTTTGGTGCACTCTGGGCTTTCAGTTCATAGTATTTGATTTTATGTTGTTGAAAATAAAGGAGTGAACAAAGCAATAGACAAATAGACAAACTGCAAAGAAAATTGTATGAATGGGAATTGTGGATGGATGTTGGTAATAAGCAGTTGATAAACAGGCAAATCATGTGATACCATTTACTATAACATCCACCAAAATGATAACTGGAATCAGTTGTTTTATTTAATGCAAAAACATGTCCAGGACTCTGTCAGGGACAAATTTGAAGAACCTGATCTCTTTTTTGTTTTTTCTTGTCGTCGTCTTGGGGGATGTGGGGGCGGGGAGGAGGGGGGTTGTGTGTTTGTCCCATCCCCAGGTTTTCATTCTTTAAAAAACAAATTTGTATGACATTGTCAAAAGTTCCCTTGGATAAGATAGGAAAGTAAGTACAATTTGGGAAGTTATCCCATGTTGCTTTGCAGAATGAATGAATAAATGCCTTGTTTTCTTGTGGGTGTTATCTCATCATCCCTTCACTTCTTCCCACAAGTGCTGCAGTATGTTTCACTTTAAACTGATTACAAAATACCCCTCTGATTCAAAGTTTACCTAAATCAGAAAATACAAAAAGGGGAATTGTTTAAAGTATACTTTATAATTGTGCCCATGAAAATTTTCTTTACGAATGTATTCCATACACTTCCCATGAAGTTATGAACTGTGGCAGTCTTTGCATTTGGAGCAGTGGCCTACTGGTAATGTGCCAAATTTGATAGCTAGCGTCTATATATATAGACAAGGATTTTTACTCCCTACACTAGCTCTTGAGTGATGATTTGTGTGCTAATTTCAGATGAGACAACAAGCCAATGTCCCATGTGCAACACAGACTTAGCACACATACAAAATCCCATGGCAAGAAAAGGGTTGCCCTTGGCAAAAATGAGACGAAAAAATCCATTTTGATAATGAAACACCTACAATTGTAGACAGAAAATGAAGCAACAAGTCCTTCCCAGAGAGTGCAGCCTGAATTTCACTGATATAAATTTACAATGACAAAAAGTAATACAACACAATACTTCCAAGATGTAGGAGAGACAGTGTGAAGAGAAATTAGTTAAGGAAGGAAGAGAATGATACACAGTAGAGAACAACAGAAGGGTGAGCCGGTGTCAAGAGTGTGACTAGGTAAGAGTGAATATTAGTGTCTGTGACTGGGGAAGATTGCAGATATCGATGGAAAAAGTGTGTGTCTGTGAGTATTTGTGAAATGAAGAAGAAGAGTAAGACAGAGACTAAAGTGTATCATTGCACAAAGCTTTGTTTTCTTATCATTTTGTTTTGTTACCATTTTTTGTAGGAGAGATTTCTTTTAATTTGTTTCCCATTAAGGCAGTCTTAATTGAGAAGATTCAGAAAAGAATGGTGAATTTGATGAATTTTTTTTCTTTTTTCTAAAACAAAGATTACACATCTGATAAGTAAAATTTCTGTAATTAATTCATGTTCTTAATTCTATACTCAGTTTATGTTTTTAACATTTGGAAGAGTGATACGGGATTTTCATTTTAAACACACAATCCTTTTTGTTTTGTTTTGTTTTGGTTTGTAAACAAAAAATATGTGTAAAGATATTTTCTTTTTAAGTTCAGCATTTGCAGTAGAAACCATCTTTCATTTTTCTGTTAGATTTGGATCATGAAACTTTAAACAAATATTGTTTGTTCCTGCTCCCACTCTTTCTTTGCTTTTTCATTCATCTTCCTGTTAATATCCATACGTCTTTCCTCATGTTTTCTACTGCCAGCATTTTTTCTTTTCTTTTATCTAATCATTTTACTTTTTCTGTCTGTCTTTGAGAAACATTCATGGTTTGGAAATTGGTTGTAAAGTTATTAACTCTTGAACTTTTTTACTTCCTTTTTTCCAGTTTGGAAATTCTGGTGGTCCACTTATAAATCTGGTAAGTACTCAGCCATGGTCACATCAAATGTGTGTCAGAAAAAGAAAATGTTTTACAACTGTAGGCGGAGGGGGTAGGGGGGAGAAGAAAAAGCTACACTGATATGGCCATGTGACATGATCCACTGGCCTTGTTAAAACAATCTTCCAAGGAACTGTTGAGGGAGGGAAACAGAGGGAATGACAGATAAAACTACACTGATATGGCCATGTGACATGATCCACTGGCCTTGCAAAAACAATCTTCCAAGGAACTGTTGAGGGAGGGAAACAGAAGGAAGGACAGATAAAACTACACTGATATGGCCATGTGACATGATCCACTGGCCTTGCTAAAACAATCTTCCAAGGAACTGTTGAGGGAGGGAAACAGAGGGAATGACAGATAAAACTACACTGATATGGCCATGTGACATGATCTACTGGCCTTGCAAAAACAATCTTCCAAGGAACTGGTGAGGGAGGGAAACAGAAGGAAGGACAGATAAAACTACACTGATATGGCCATGTGACGTGATCCACTGGCCTTGTTAAAACAATCTTCCAAGGAACTGGTGAGGGAGGGAAACAGGGAATGACAGATAAAACAATAGACTGACAAACCATTTGCTGAAACCCAGGCTGTGACACACAACAGACAGACCTAGAAGAATCTGGCAAACAGTTGTTCTGTTCAGTGCCCCAATGACTTTTTGCAGAGTTGAGGGAGAAGAAAAAGAAGAAAACTAACAGCAAATAATGGATGTAGTAGATGAATTATTTCCATACAAATGTGTCAGTTTATGGATAGTTCTACACAGCATTTGCATTAAGAAATCAATCTTTTTTTTAAAACATAGATCTTTTATCATGAACACAAATACTCTTACCTACTTTCTGAATATTGAAAAACAGCAACAACAAAAATCGGTTGGCGAATGTGATTCTGTGATCAGTGAGGAAAAAAAACAGATCAGTCAATCTTCCATGAATTTCCATATCACATGGTGCCCGTGCACAAGTGTGTGTGTGTGTGACCTTTCAATCTGTTTGTAATTTTCTGTCTTCTATTTCTTTTGCTTGAATTTATGTTTTTGTAAGGTATCTTTTGTCATTTTATACAGATTTATCTTTCCTGTGATTTTCACAGATTCTGCAGCCAAAAAAAAAAAAAAAAAAGCAGCATATATAAACTTCAGTAATTTATAAATGGGCGATGCAGTCATTGTCTTATATTGTTTTTAAATCATCAAGCAGAAAGAGGCAATAATGAGTAAGATTTTTTTTTTTTTTTTTTTGTCAGTAAACATAATTGTTGTTTTTTTCCTTTTTTATTTATTTATTTTCTAGGATGGGGAGGTGATTGGCATCAATGCCATGAAAGTCACACCTGGTATCTCCTTTGCCATTCCTTCTGACTATGCCTCCAATTTCCTGACCAAAGTGGATGAGGTGTTGAGGAGAGGTAAGATTTTATAGCTCATTACAAATGTCTTCAGTGTTTTTTGCTGAATCAAAGGTAGATTGTGGTGACCTCAAAGCATGATTATCAGGATTTCTTTTTCTTTTGATGTTTGCCTGATATGTTACAATGATTCAGAAAGATGTTGCCTTAATGTCCGAAATAGGGCCAGGTGCATAATGTAAATTTTACACTTCATTTATAATACCACTGTCCTCCTTTTTTACCCTGTTCCTCCTTATAAAGTGTAGAAATAACTGTGTGATTGTGAAAATATACTGCAACATTAAGTCGCCACAAAAGATGTATTCTAACAGGAAAAAATCAAGCTTTTAATAAGAATGAACCTACCTCACATCTTGAAAATTTAGGTGAAGAATACACACAATACCGAAAGTTTGGGAGTGAAATGATGTTTTAGTGGGTGAATGACAAGCAGAATGTACTTCATAGGGTGTCCACCTGCCTCCTACCTCCTCTCTCTTAAATGTTTTAAAACAGGAAATAGATCTGTCCTGGTTCACCAACTGAAAGAATGATAATGGAATATGAACACCACCATATCTCTGATCAGAAGTGACTTTCTCAGTTTCTGATTTGATGTTTTCAAAAAGATTCAAAGTTATTACACAATCCACCATATCTCTGATTAGAAATGGTTTTCACAGTTTCTGATTTGATATTTAGAAAAAAGGATTCAAAGTTAATGTCACCATATACCTTGACAGAAATACCTTGAAGTGAAAGTAGCCCCAAGCAATGATTTTGTATGCACCATCATTATGTTTTGGACTTGTTTCTGAAAGGTTTGTAATGGAGTCGGTTGTTGACAGGGCAACCCAAAAAACGGCAGTGGTTTAGCTTGGGGGCTGACACAACCCGACGTCGCTTCATTGGCATCACCATGCTGTCGCTGAACAGTCAGCTGCTGTTGGAACTCAAATCCAGAGTGCCTGACTTTCCTGATATTTCTGGTGGTGTCCTGGTTCACAAAATTGTTATTGGTTCACCTGCTTTCAAGTTAGTAGCAAACTGCTGTTTTTGTTGTTGTTTTTTTTTGTTTTTTTGCTTTTTGCTTCTTTTTTTTCTATTTGACAACCTCCCTTGCAGTTTAAGTGACAAGATAATAATGATAATAATAGTAATTTCCGTTGCACCTTTCATGAAAATACAATAATGCTCAAGGCACATAACACAAGTACAAAATTACAAAGAAAAACATTTTAAACAAAAATCACAACCACAGGAACAAAATCTCCAAAATCATGCTATGTGAACAACATACATTTACCCCAACCAAACAGTGAAGTAGAACAACCATTATCATCCACGCATTCACACACGGACAGATGAATGCACACACACACACACACACACACACACACACACACACACAATGATACATGTATGAATGTGTATACACATATGTTTGATATATACGCACATACATACATACACACATACACACTGACACATGCATACACACACATGCTTAAACACACACACACACACACACACACACACACACATGTATGTTTTTGTATTGATTCAGTTATTTCATCTTTTTTTTTTATAGAAAATTCCTATGCGTTTATCACAAATCTGGGTAAAATTTCTAAAGAATTTGATTCAAGACTCACATGACTAAATAATGGCAATGTGGAAACTGTCCTTTATTGATAAAAGCATGTTAATAACTGGAAATGACCAAATAGTTACTTTAGTCTTAAAGCTGTGTTTTTATGAGTGAGAGGTAGAGAGACAGAGAGTGAAGATGTTTGCCTCTGTATAAGGGTGAATGCATGCTTTTGAGTTGTAGTGGTGGTGTGTATGTGATGGTGGTGGTGATTTGCTTCCCCTTCTCTCGTCGTTCTGTCACCCCTTCCCCCAGAATTTTTCTAGTACCATTCACACAGTGGAGTGATGGGCTAGAGGTAATGCGTCCGCCTAGGAAGCGAGAGAATCTGAGCGCGCTGGTTCGAATCACGGCTCAGCCGCCAATATTTTCTCCCCCTCCACTAGACCTTGAGTGGTGGTCTGGACGCTAGTCATTCGGATGAGATGATGAACCCAGGTCCTGTGTGCAGCATGCACTTAGCACACGTAAAGAACCCACGGCAGCAAAAGGGTTGTTCCTGGCAAAATTCTGTAGAAAAATCCACTTGGTTAGGAAAAACAAATAAAACTGCACCAGGAAATTTTTTTTTTTTTTAATGGGTGGCGCTGTAATGTAGCGATGCGCTCTCCATGGGGAGAGCAGCCCGAATTTCACACAGAGAAATCTATCGTGATAAAAAGAAATGCAAATACAAATTCAAAATTTGTTGTTTTTATTCCAGTGGTGGTCTCCAGGCTGGTGACATCATCACAGAGATCAACAACCAGTCTATCCAGGCCTCTGCAGATGTGTACCGCATTGTTGAGGCATCAGAAACCTTGCAGATTGTGGCCTATCGTGGACAAAAGAAAATGAATTTTACCGTTCACTTCAGAAGAAATCAAATAGAGTTGTGTCAGATGTTTTCTGTTTGTTAGCTTGGTACTACGGTTTTGTGTGTGCTTGTTGGTGTTTGCGTGAAGCATGCAAGTGACTCATGCAGGACTCAGAATGCATTTCTAATGTACATAAGTCTGTGCCAGCTATGTACATGTATATTGTACCTGTGTGTTTTAGTATATCAGAGTTTGTTTGTTTTTTTTTGTTGTTTTTGTGTAGGGTTTTTTGTTGTTGTTGTTTGTTTTTTTGGGGTTTTGACTCACTTGTGTAAACAAAGTGAGTCTATGTTTTAACCCGGTGTTCGGTTGTCTGTGTGTGTGTGTGTCCATGGTAAACTTTAACATTGACATTTTCTCTGCAAATACTTTGTCAGTTGACACCAAATTAGGCATAAAAATAGGAAAAATTCAGTTCTTTCCAGTCATCTTGTTTAAAACAATATTGCACCTCTGGGATGGGCACAAAAAAATAAAAAAGAAGCCTAATTATATGCAAACTACATTTACTGTTATATTTATATTTTTTGTATTATCTAAACTTGGCACTTTGACCTCTTATTCTGACACAACAACAAGAGCAGTCATTATTATCATTTTTTGTTCAAACAGGAACTTCTTTTGCTAAGCATGGAAGTTTTATTTATTTTGCAAACGTTTTGGTGCAGATAGTAAAGAAGGGAAATTACTCTGTATTTAATGCTAGGGGACTTAATTTATCACAAGTGAGTCTTGAAGGCCTTGCCTCTCTTGTTTTTTCTTTTTTCTAAAACAAAGATTACACATCTGATAAGTAAAATTTCCGTAATTAATTCATGTTCTTAATTCTATACTCAATTTATGTTTTGAACATTTGGAAGAGTGATACGGGATTTTCATTTTAAACACACAATCCTTTTTGTTGACTCACTTGTGCAAACAAAGTGAGTCTATGTTTTAAGCCAGTGTTCGGTTGTCTGTGTGTGTGTGTGTCTGTGGTAAACTTTAACATTGACATTTTCTCTGCAAATACTTTGTCAGTTGCCACCAAATTAGGCATAAAAATAGGAAAAATTCAGTTCTTTCCAGTCATCTTGTTTAAAACAATATTGCACCTCTGGGATGGGCACAAAAAAATAAAAAAGAAGCCTAATTATATGCAAACTGCATTTACTGTTATATTTATATTTTTTGTATTCTCTAAACTTGGCACTTTGATCTGATATTCTGACCCAACAACAAGAGCAGTCATTATTATCATTTTTTGTTCAAACAGGAACTTCTTTTGCTAAGCATGGAAGTTTTATTTATTTTGCAAACGTTTTGGTGCAGATAGTAAAAAAGGGAAATTACTCTGTAATCAATGCTAGGGGACTTAATTCGCTTTAACCTGATCTTTCTCATCTTAAGCATTACATTTAGAAATTATACTCAATACATAAAAAGCTTGGATTTTTTTTTAAGTGTATCACAAGTGAGTTTTGAAGGCCTTGCCTCTCTTGTTTGTCTTTTTAATACATAAATCAAAGCGGCTCAAACATACATCCAAGAAGCATGACACAATATCATTTGAACCATCTATGTAAAAGGCCACAGTTTAACCTTTTCACTGCAACTCTTTCAGCCTGTCTGCACTTTTCATGACCAGAAATATCATGGAATGTTTACAGAAGGTGGCAAATCTTTAGAAGAACTCGTTCAATTTCGCCCTGAAAAGTACAGGAAGAAAAAATGTGTAATAGACTCAGGATAATGCAGACTGATGCTCACACCTCCCAGACATGTGACGTTTACAACAAATGTCACACACATTCATAAATATCCATCCATTCAAGTAGAACATAAACACATAAGCATGTTCACACAAAAGCACTCACACACACACTCTCTCTCTCTCTCTCTCTCTCTCACACACACACACACACACACACACAGCCAGCAGATGTTAAGTACATTAGCTGACAAAGTGATAAGCAGAACGGAAGAGGTCTTTTTTTGTCTTTTCTTTTTTTTTTTGTCTTTTTTTAACTTGGGACCCAGGTGAAGCACTGAGAAGGGCAGTGTCTTCTATACTACTGAACCATATTTTTGTTTGGGATCAGTCTTGCATTTTATCTTCCCAGATTGTAAATATTTTTTTTCCCTTGAGACATATATTTTGATCTAGTCATGCTATTGCATAGATTCCACACACATCTATTGTTTGCTTATAAGTTATATGATGTGCATTTTTTGCAGATCACAGGTCAGGAAAAAAAATCTTTTTTATTGAATATTTCTTTTTGAACTCCCTTTCTTTGTGGTGAAAGAACTATGTGATGAAGGGTAGATCAGCAGTGCATTTCATGCAAAAACTGAGGGTTTTTATGCATAGAGAAATTTTGTGATCACAAATTCCAATTAAAAAAAAAAAAGAAAAGTGGAAAATAATAAAAATAGTAAAATTGTACCACGTCAGATGTTCCTTTTTTTCTGGTGAATGTGGATGATAAATATTGTACTACAAACTATCAAAACAACAACATGGGAAATGAAGAAAGTACAGAATAAGAATAATTATTGTTCTTTTGTAATAATGTTTGTGTCCATATGTGGATTGTAGATTCTCAACTACATGATTCTGCTATTCCCTCTGAAATTCCATGCTTGGCTTTTGAATTTAAAACTGGTATAGAAAATGTAGCTAAGTGGATGAAACAAAGCAAACTAAGACTGAGCGATGACAAAACAGAACTCATGTTGACTGGTAAAACAAACAAGCTCAAGCAGATAAATACTGACATAGAAATTCCTTTTTCCAATTCTGTCAGCAATTTTGGCTTTCATCTGGATTCATCCCTCATAATGGAAACTCATGTCAACCACCTGTATAAAGTTATTCACTTTCAGCTTAGAAAGAGTAGTAAAATCTGCCCCTTCCTGTCTGCTAAGAGGAAGATGACAGAATGGTTAAGATGCTCATCTGCCAATACAGTGTCCATGAGGATGTGGGTTCGAATCCTACTCTCACCCTTTTTCCCCAAGTTTAACTAGAAAATCAAATCGAGTGTCTAGTCATTCAGATGAGATGATAAACCGAGGTCCCATGTGCAGTACACACTTCGCACACTGAAAATGAACCCAATGGCAACGAGAGTGTTGCCCTCTATAAAATTATGTTAAGAAAATCCTGTCTGTTAGGCACACAAATATATGTGCATGCACTCAAGGCCTGACTAAGTTCATTGGGTTATGATGCGGGTCAGGCAATTGCTTAGCAGATGTGGTGTAGCATATATGGATTTGTCAGAATGCAGTAATGCCTCCTTGAGAAGCTGAAACAGAAACTTCCTGTCTATTGATGCTACAAACAAACTGGTTGCCACCTTCATTTTATCCCACCAAGATTATTGCGATTCTCTCCTAGCTGGCTTTCCTAATGACAAACTCTTCAAGCTCCAGAAAATACAGAATAATGCAGCTCCACTCATCCTTGAAAAGTCAAGCGAGAGTGCTACTGCTCTCCTGTGGACACTTCATTGGCTGCCTGTTCAAGGCAGAATCAAACACAATTTGCCAGTGTATGCTTTCAGTGTCTCAGTTGTGATACCACAACCTCATATCTCTCTGAACTTCTTAGCCCGAACTTGCTAAACAGACCATTGATATCTTTTGACTCCTCCCAGCTAACTGTTCCCCAATACTTCCCAAACTCCTGTGGAAAGAGGTCATTCTCCATCTGTGGTCCAACAACTTGGAACTCTGCATATTGCTCTCAGACAAACAACTCGTCTGTCTACCTTTAAAGCAAATCTTAAGACTTACCTCTTCAAAAAAATCTGTCATTACTTGAGCAGTGCTGTTGTCCCAGGCTTATGGCAATGAGAGTGTGTGTGATGGGTGATTGGAGAGAATGGGGGTAGGGGGTTGGGTGGTGGTGGTGTGGTTCAGTAGAGAGCATGACTGCTGATTTTTACCTCATCTATCCAGAACTTTATTTTACCATTTTTACAAATCCATTTTATGGAAATTATAATTATGCTCCTTTATACATGAATATATTTCAACTGAAATTGCTCTGATCTCAGCTGTTTATAAAGTCCTTCTCTGTGTGTGCTGGAGTGTAACAGCTGTAGTATTAAAAGTATGTTACTTTATGGGTTTTGTGCATTGTGTTTTTATAATATTAGTGATTGTGCTTCTATTTTTAGCCCTTTTTGTATATTTCTACTTCTTTTTATTTGCTTTCATGTTTCAAGTAATGGATTTGTAAAGCGCTTAGAGCTTGCTTATGCTTGTATTATGGAGCTATATAAAGATGAATTATTATTATTATCAAATTGCCTGCAGAATATTAGAAAAGAACAGATGATTAAATATAAAGTTAGTTGAAAATCACTATGATGTATTTGCTTTTTTCTTTATGTGGGTATAGTGTTTGTTTTTTGTTTTGCTCATTTTGTTGTCTTTTGTAAACATATTTATTTTGATCAGAATTTTTAGAACATTTTATACAATCAATGTCTTTTCACAAAAATCATTTTCCATTTTAAGTTCCCTTCTTTTTTTTCTTCTCTTCATGCCCCATGAGATGCTCGGGGTCTTTCAGTGTAAATAGCATCCCCGCCTTCTGAAAAATCTGTGCTAGAAATTTCCTCTTTTCTATTGCTCTCTTTATTTCTGCCTTTTTTCTTCCTTCATTGTTGTCTCCTCTTTCTGCATTCCTAATACATTCCCCTTTTATTTTTTCTAGCAATGTTTGACAGGGTTTTTTTTCTCTCTTTTCTGCAGTCTATGATGAACTGCCTGTGCTGTTTTGCTCTGGCAATTAGATAGTAGAATTGTAAACACTGGGATGGACGCTAGCTGTCCATTATGCAGTGTTATTTGCCTATATTAGCCTTGTTTATTATTTTTTGTTTGGCTTTGAAGTATTGTTTTTTTCCTTTTTTATTTTTTTATTTTTTTAGTTTGTTGTTGTTTTTGTAAACTTGGGATGATAAATTAAGCGGAATGGCTGAGATCTTCAGCACAGCTTAATCTTATTTGCCCAAAGGAGCTAGATGAATCAGGTACTGTGTCATGAGCTGTATTTTTTAGGTTTATCTAAATTGGTTTTTGTTTTTTGTTTTTAGTTTGTTTTTTGTAATTGACACGGTTGAACATTTATGTAGTTTTGCAGTCCTGATATGGCCCTGTGTGATCAGCTGGAATATAAGCAACGATAGTAATAATGATAATTCTTCTCTTCAGCTATTGACTTCTTTGTAGGGTTGTTGTTTTTTTGTGTTTTTTTTCAACCAGTCTAACTCAAGGAGTGGAAATGAAATCCATAAGGGAAGGAAAAGAAGCATTTAGACTGACATCCAAAGTGTAAAGAGTTTAAATCACTGGAAATAGTGGCATGTGTTCAAACACAAGTGAGCAATGGATGATACATGATGCATGCATTCATATGTGGTAAGGACACTTACATTGATTAAAAGATGAAGACAAATACATTTAATATAATAATGGAGAGGAATGTTTGTTTCGCTATTTCACCATTTGTATTTGTATTTTCTCTTTTGTCACAACAGTTTTCTCTGTGTGAAATTTGGGCTGCGCTCCCCAGGGAGAGCGTTTCACTACACTGATAGCACCACCCTTTTTTTTTCTTTTTTTTTTTTTTTTTCCTGCATGCAGTTCTATTTGATTTGTGCGTGCTGCACACATGACCTTAGTTTATCATCTCATCTGAATGACTAGCGTCCAGACCACCATTCAAGGTCCAGAGGAGGGGGAGAAAATATTGGCAACTGAGCTGCAATTGGAACCAGCGTGCTCATATTCTCTCACTTCCTAGATGGATGCATTACCTCTAGACCATCACTCCACAACAAGAAGAAAGAATGAAATTAAAAGGAAAAAAAAGGACTCTCTTGGAAACAGAACCTACACACAAGCAAAGAAAAACATTCTCTTGGCCATAACAATTCCCTTAAATTTACATCAAAATACATAACTCTGATAGCCATGCACCGGCTCACACATTCACACATATACACATAATGACAGAGGCAGGCCTATCCATGGTGGAATTACCACCAACCTGCCAGTCCAGCTTCTTAAAAATAAATTAAGAGGGTTTTTTGTTTGTTTTTTGTGGTGGTATTTTTTTTAAGCAGGTGCTGTGTGTCAAGGTTTTGTGTGTGACTATCAGATTATGTATGAATGAAGTGAATATGTCTTAGTATTTGTGTGTATCAAATGCATGTGAAATATGTGTACACATGTGTGGAAATATGACACTTGCCAGTATGTGAGTGTAATTCTTCTTCTTCTGCGTTCGTGGGCTGCAACTCCCACATTCACTCGTATGCACACGAGTGGGATTTTACGTGTATGACTGTTTTTACCCCGCCATGTAGGCAGCCATACTCCGTTTTCGGGGGTGTGCATGCTGGGTATGTTCTTGTTTTCATAACCCACCGAACGCTGACATGGATAACAGAATCTTTAACGTGCGTATTTGATCTTCTGCTTGCATATACACACGAAGGGGGTTCAGGCACTAGCAGGTCTGCACATATGTTGACCTGGGAGATCGTAAAAATCTCCACCCTTTACCCACCAGGCGCCGTCACCATGATTCGAACCCGGGACCCTCAGATTGACAGTCCAACGCTTTAACCACTCGGCTATTGCGCCCATCGAGTGTAATTATTTGTGTGAGTGCATGTGTCATGTTGTTTGCTGTTTTGTATGTGGTCAGAAGGGCGACAGAGATTTAGTGTGGGTATGCTTTCAAGTGGAGGGTAGATATTTATGAAACCGATCCTTTTGCAGCAGTGAAGCCTGGTACATCAGGGTAAAACATTTATGGAGTTGCCCAAGCGTTTGGTGCAAGTTCTGGTGACTGGCTCTCAAGTGACGATAGGCCAGTGTTTGGAGAGTTCAGAATATTCTGAGGTTGAACAAACACCAAGCTTCACATAGTTGCATCCATCAGATCTGGATGTACAGCCTGATTTGCAGCCTTGATCTGAAGGCAGCAGCTTCTGAGCATAAGCTGAAGTGGATCAGGCAGCAACAAAGAATCCAGACTGATGATAATGACATGATTCAGCATCATATTACTACAAAAGGTGGTTCCCAGTGGTCCAACTGCCTCCTCCAATGACTTCAAGAGCACCAGCAAGGACTGATTGTAATCCACCTCCATCCTCACTCTCTACCCCCACCCGAGTCAAATACACACACATACACACACACACACAGAAAAGTAGCCTTCCTCTCACACACACACACATACACATTCCTGATCTCAATCCCACATTGCACATGCACGCACACGCACACACATTGCCCATCTCAGTCCCACATTACACACACACACACACAGAGTGATGGCCCAGAGGTAACACGTCCGCCTAGGAAGCAAGAGAACCTGAGCGCACTGGTTCGAATCATGGCTCAGTTGCCAATATTTTCTCCCCCTCCACTAGACCTTGAGTGACGGTCTAGACGCTAGTCATTCGGATGAGATGATAAACCGAGGTCCCTTGTGCAGCATGGACTTGGCACACGTAAAAGAACCCACAGCAACAAAAGGGTTGTTCCTGGCAAAATTCTGTAGAAAAATCCACTTTGATAGGAAAAACAATTTTTTTTAAAACTGCATGCAGGGAAAAAAAAAAAATGGGTGGTGCTCTCAGTGTAGTGATGCGCTCTCCCTGGGGAGAGCAGCCCGAATTTCACACAGGAAAATCTGTTGTGACAAAAAAAGAGAAATACAATACAGGGGTAGCCTTCCTGGATAAAAGTAAAGATCCTTTTCACAAATTGAGAATGAAGGGACGTAACCCAAAGTTTGGCTCGCACTCGCAAAGAAGGAAACGGTAGCAGTGACGTGTCTTTGTTGATTGAGTCTTTGCACGGACAATGTATAAGTCCGTGGGTCTTTGGTACCGGATTCTGTTTTCCAAAAAGCAGGGCTAAACTCTGTAGCAAGAATGAACAAGGACTCTTATATATATAGGTCTTTGATGTGGGTCTGACCTACGACGTACATATAGGACAGTAAACCGTGAATTTTTCTGACAGGCCAACGATATATATACCAATACCTTTGCAGGACTGAAAAAGTGGGTAAACAAAGGCATTTCACTGTTTCACTTTCTGCTCTGTTCTTTAGGCCTTATCTAGCCCCCGTCATTATATGATTATTGAATTCCATACCAAATGAAAAACCGATTGGGCTCAGCGCTGATTTTCAGTCTGTCTGATTAGCCCACTATTACGTTCATTTCAGTGATCGATTGATTCAACGGACAGAACTGATTAGATTGAGGAAAAAAACAACAAAGAACCTGCTTGTCTTGTGCTGGCAAAGATTCATGGATATAGCAATAGATATGAAGTATCGGGGACGCCCTTTCATTCGGGACACGCTGAGTTTTTCAAGTTCATTCGATAAGCCATTGCAGAATCTTCATAAGCGGGGGCTCAAGCTGGTACTCCTTAAAAAGACTTTCCTTTTAGACTCAGACTAGACATGACTTTATAAAAGTAATACATGTATGTAGATTACACGGCCATACACCCACCCCTACAGCTATTCCCCGGGGCCACAACATCGATAGCTATCCACACGTCACAACAATGTGCGTGATGACGAGTGTCAGATGAACCATATGTCACTGAGCAGTCAGTTTTACAGATCATGGAGAGAAAACTGATCATGGAGAGGTTTTTTTTCTGTTTAACCCATCCCCGTCCACTCGGCTGAATTCCTTTTTACCGTGAATCTCTCTCTCTCTCTCTCTCTCTCTCTCTCTCTCTCTCTCTCTCTCTCTCTCTCTCTCTCTCTCTCTGATCAGTGATCGCAAAGTTCTGGGGATCATAATTGACAACAATTTCACCTGGAATCCTCACATAAATTCCCTTTGCAAAAAGACAGCCCAGAAAACCGATCACCTATCCAAAATCAAACATTTCCTTGACCTTCTTTCACGGAAATTATTTTTTCAAGCACATATCCAGTCTACAATAGATTATGCATCAACACTATGGGATTCTGCAAGTGCGAACACCATGAAGTCATTACAGAGTCTTCATAAACGGGGGCTCAAGCTGGTACTCCTTAAAAAGACTTTCCTTTTAGACTCAGACTATAAACAAGCGAATATTCTCCCACTAATCCGTAGATTAGAGTACAATAAATGAATCATGATGCAAAGATTATGACAGGTAATGCACCACCACATTAATAGACAAATTTTCTGTAAATTCTTCAAGGAATCCCCCCAAAGTCCATATCCCAATTCCAAGAATTGATTTGTTCAAATCCAGTCTGGTCTACTCAGGCGCCACCCTATGGAACTCACTCCCAGCGGAAACAATTAAACAAGGCCATTGCCCAACCACCTTCAAAAAACATTGCCTGTCCTACCTTATGCCATAATGTGTAATGTAAATCGTTCATTTTAATGATACTGTTTGTCAAATGTGTATGGTTGACTGATAACATCCCTCACCCTCCATCCCCCACACTGATCTGGTGTGTGTGTTTCCTTCATTTGGTTCATTTTTTTCCTGACATTTTACTAACACCATACTTGTACCTGTGTGTGTGTGTGTTGTTTGTTTGTTTGGGAATTTTTTGTTTGTTTGTTTTTGCTTTGTTTTTGCATGTTTGTTGTTTGTTTGTTTTTTTTGTTTTTGTTTGCTTGGTTGGTTGTTTTTTGTTGTTGTTTTTTTGTTTTGCTTTGTTGTTTTTTTGTTTGTTTTTTTGTTTTTTGTTGTTGTTTTTTTGCTTGGTTGGTTGTTTTTGTTTTTTGTTGTTGTTTTTTTGGGGGGTGTTTTGTTTTTGTTTTTTGTTTTGTTTTATTTTATTTTATTTTATTTTTTCTTCCGTGTTATGTATCTCTGCTAACAGCATGCTTTCATTTTATTTAGTATTGTATAGTGTAGACCCTATTCAGGGCGGGACTGGATGTAAAAAGGCACACCAGTACTTATCTATTATCCTCGAAATAAAGAATTTGTCTCAGTTGTCTTATCTCCTCTCTCTCTCTCTCTCTCTCTCTCTCTCTCTCTCTCTCTCTCTCTCTCTGTCTCTGTCTCTGTCTCTCTCTCTCGGCTCTCTCTCTCTTTCCCCGCATTTCACTTCATTTTGCCGATCATCTCTTTTGAAGACGATCATCCTGGATGGCGAGGAACCCTCAGTTAAGTGTAAGTTAACGCTCTGTCGCCGGTCCCGCCGAGGGAACCTGCTCGGCCCTTCAAGTTCCGTTGTTCCCGTTGTTCTAAAACTATCATGCTAGTATCATACTCAACGACGGACCTGCCGGCAGCAGTCAAATGCCAAGTGCGTCTCTTTGCAGATGACTGCTTGCTATATCGCCAGATAAGGACCTTTGCTGATCACCTTGCACTCAATGAGGACCCGGCGGCTTGAGAGGTGGGCAAAAGACTCCGGCAGTGGGGCACAATGCTAAGAAATGCTATATCGTCACAATCAACTTGTGAGATGAACACTGATTTTTTCTGGTGAAATACTGTCAGTACAAACTCCTGTTTTGGAGTCATGGTGACCTATCGGACGACCTAAAGTGGCATTCTCACGTCGATCGCCACATGAGAACAAAACGAAACAAACAACAACAACAAAAATCCACCATCAGCTTTTTGCGATGAAACTTTCGCCGGACATTGCCTGTAGGAAGACCGGCATACACCCGGTGACAGCACTCGTGCTGTCGAGTATGTGGCAATAGTATAAGACCCCTACCACCAAGGTGATGTGGACACTGGCACACAAAGACCACAGGAATAAAGAACGCCACTGTGTCTCAACCATGTAGAAGGAACTTTTGCTTCCAAGCCTACAATTCAGTAAAGAGACAAGACCGCCGGGCCCGACTCATTCATAAAACGAGTGGTCGGTGCCGGCCATACCACCGTGACCTGACCAGTTCATCAGTACTGTAGCAGTTCTCAAGGAGGCGTCACTGCTTTAGGACAAATCCATATACGCTACTGACACCACATCTCGGCTCAGTAGATGCCTGACCAGCAGGGTAACCCGACTTGACGCGCCTGAGCCGTCAGCCCATGAGGGAAAATAAAAATATATAGAAGAAGTTTACAGATAGAACGTGACACATATGTAGATATCAAAAATGAAACAAGAGAGGCAAGGCCTTCAAGACTCACTTGTGATACAAAAAAAAAAAAAAAAAAAAATCCAAGCTTTTTATGTATTGAGTATAATTTCAAAATGTAATGTTTAAGATGAGAAAGATCAGTTTAAAGCAAATTACGTCCCTAGCATTAATTACAGAGTAATTTCCCTTTTTTTACTATCTGCACCAAAACGTTTGCAAAATAAATAAAACTTCCATGCTAGCAAAAGAAGTTCCTGTTTGAACAAAAAATGATAATAATGACTGCTCTTGTTGTTGGGTCAGAATATCAGATCAAAGTGCCAAGTTTAGAGAATACAAAAAAAGAAATATAACAGTAAATGCAGTTTGCATATAATTAGGCTTCATTTTTTATTTTTTGTGTGACCATCCCAGAGGTGCAATATTGTTTTAATCAAGATGACTGGAAAGAACTGAATTTTTCCTATTTTTATGCCAAATTTGGTGTCAACTGACAAAGTATTTGCAGAGAAAATGTCAATGTTAAAGTTTACAACGCACACACAGACACACAGACACACACACACACACACACACACACACACACACACACACACACACACAACCGAACACCGGGTTAAAACATAGACTCACTTTGTTTACACAAGTGAGTCAAAAAGTGAACACAAGATACCAGCGAACATTATTAAAGATTACACAGCCGTTACAACCCTTCCCCCAGTGAAATTCCCCCCTGATTTTTTTTATACAGGTACGATAAGTATGAGGGATTATTCTCTTCTCTTTTATATATAATCATTCACTCTAATTAACTTGATTAATATGCTCAGCATAATGACCACAAACATGATTGACGCCACTGACGTACATGGCATCAGAGATTTCTTCTCACCCCTCCGTCTTGCGGCAAATTGTGGCTACCGTGTATACATGTCTGCGTACGCGATCGATTTAGTACGAGTATAACCTTCAAAAATGTCGTGAGCACTCTCTCGGCCTGTCACTGAATCTGTGTCAGTGTGTGTGTGTGTGTGTCCGCGCGCGTGCGTGCGTTTTGGTGTGTGTGTGTGTGTGTGTGTGTGTGTGTGCAGTGTGTACAGTCTGTGTGTGCTGGGAGGTGCGGAATATCATGTAGCACTGATGAATATGTGTGCCAGTGTGTGTGTGTGTTTGTGTCTGTGTGTGCCGGTGTCACTGTGTGTGTGTGTGCGTGTCGTGTAGTGTAGTGTGTGTGTATCGTATGTGTGTGTGTGTGTGGGGGGGTGGGGGTGTGTTCATACGTGCGTGCGTGCGTCAGTGTGTTTGTATGTGTAGTGTGTGTGTGTGTGTGTGTGTGTGTGTGTGTGTGTGAGTGAGTGTTGGGACCACGGATGCGTACGCCGTTGAGCCTGCGTACATTTGTGACGTACGGAGACTGGAGTTGAGCCTTTGTGTCAGAGAGACTGCAAACGACGGAGGCAGTGTTGTACATGTACTATATTTATCAGCGCTTTCGTCATTGCACAAAGCGCTTATACTGTGTTGATGCGTCAAGTCACGTTTGTGCATCAGTGTGTGCGCACGTATATAGTATATACATGTATGCCCGGAGTGACGGTGTGTGTGTGTGTGTGTGTGTGTGTGTGTGTGTGTGTGTGTGTGCGCGTCAGAGTGCCGTGTGTGTCAGTGTCAGTGTGTGTGTGTGTGTGTGTGTGTGTGTGTGTGTGTGTGTGTGCCTGTGTGTGTCACTCAGTGTCAGTGTGTGTGCATGTGTGTGCAGTGTGTGTGTGAGTGTGTGTGTGTGTGTGCCAGTGTGTGTGTGTGCCAGTGTGTGTGTGCCACGGTGTGTGTGTGTGTGTCAGTGACGGTGTGTGTGCCACTGTGTGTGTGCCAGTGTCAGGTGTCAGTGTGTGTGTGTGTGTGTGTGTGTGTGTGTGTGTGTGTGTGTCTGTGTGTGTGTGTGTGTGCCGTGTGTGTGTGTGTGTAGTGTGTGTGTGTGCGTGTGTGTGTGTCAGTGTGTGTCAGTGTGTGTGTCAGTGTGTGTGTGTGTCGGTGTGTGTGTGTGTGTGTGTGTGTGTGTGTGTCTGTGCCGTGTGTGTCAGTGTGTGTGTCGGTGTGTGTGTGTGTGACATGTAGCCTACGCTTGGGTCGGCCTGCGTGGCAGTGCGCGTGTGTGGGTGTGAAAGGTACAGGTTCACCGCTGGGCGTGACCAATTTTTTCACTGTTGTCATTTCAGTCTTTTCCTTGCTACACTGTATCTCAGTTTCCCCGCCGGCACTATATTTTAATGTAGGCCTATCTATATTTCATTTTGATAAGTTATCATTTGTTATCATTTTAAATTATTTAATTATTGTCATCTTTTTCCCCCGAAGACCTGATCAGCGTGACGGGTTATGCGAAGCTTGATCAGAGTATGCACTTTGGGTGTTTTTTTCTGACGCCTTCTTGAAACCGAAACTGCTGCTCAAGCGGAAGCATTCAGATTTCGATTCCCAAGTTACGTTGCTCTGGTGCACTTGGCAAAGTGTCTGTATCATTTTGAAAAGTCATTCTCCCTCCGATTTCATGCAGTCTCTTCAATTGGGGGGGAAGTATTCAGTTCAAATTAATGCCGATCGACTGATCAATGACCATCTAGTTGAACAGACTGTGACAGTCAAACGGATGGGCGACCGTTCGACCCATCCAAAAAATCTGGCAAAATGCAAAACGCACTCTCGAACGCGTACATGCACCACACACACACACACACACACACACACCACGTGTACACATGATGAAGTGCAAAAACTGAAATTGTCAACAACAACAAAAAAAACCAACAGTTGTATGTTTCTCTAATAATAGATCCAATTACAACAATGTCACCAAAAGAAACCTAGCTCTCCAAACTGAAGCTTCGATTCAAGATTGGACAGTTGACAGACAGATTGCATGGTCTTCGGTGATTTTTGCCCTTGTTCGCCTTTTCTTCTCAGTGTCCCCTGTTCAAAGTCAATTCGGTGATTTCCGTGTATCCATTGGCCAATCAACTGCTGCGCGTTTCCCGCCGATTGGTACCGAAGTCTCGGCGGAAGAAGTGTGTAAACTATTTCCGTACAACGCTTGGTTTGAACTTATGATGCTTGTAGGTTAATTTTGATCGATTTCGCATTTATAGAACTCAAATACAATGTCAACTTATTTTTGAAATGCCTAGATTTCACGATCGATGGCTTACCAAGAAGTTAATGGGGTTTCATGTGGGTTTGACACGATTCAAGATGGCCTCGACCTGTATGTTTGTGCTCCCGAGAAGCGAGTGCTGTGTGTGGGAAACTGTTCTTTTCTTTGATATGGACAAATAGAAAAGTTGCTGTATGTGATAAGTTATACGTTGTTTATATAATTTTTTTTAACAGATCTGACATGCTTGCACGTTCTACATTTATTGTGTATAATGCTGCTCTGTCAGACAGTTTTTAATGTTTAAATGTACAGAATCATGTTGTCCTGAGAAAAGACAAAAGCATTTGTTGATACAGGAATCAAGTTGATGGATGATATTCACTTGTTGATAAACAGTTCATGATGAAAACAGTTTATATCTTAGCCTAAAGACAAAGATACTGACAGTGTATGTGTCCCTTTCAGTGACCAAGCTGGCTGTCATAAAGTGATAGAATGATGTGAAATAGATCACATCCTGTTATAGTGTTTCCTTTGTCAGAAAGGCAGTAGTACTTTAATATTTTATCCTTTGCGATTTGATTCAGGGCTGCCAACTGTTGCGTTTCATGTGTAACTTATTGTATCATGTGTTTTTGTGCATATATTATTTATACTTAAAGCATGTCAGTTTTGTGTTACTGTTAGTGTGCAAATAGTCAAGTGTAGCTGCTTGATAAACATCAGCCCCTGCCTATGATATTTTGTGTTCAATTTCAAAATGACAACAACCAAAAAAAGCCAAATGAGTGCTACCATCTGTTAAATTATTGCATGGTAAAGTATGAAATAGACCATTGAACATTGTTTTTGGATGACAGGACTTGTAATCAAGTATAGACAACAGTATCACAAAAAGCTGTTTTTCATTGATGGAAATTGTTGTGTTGTTGGATTTAAAGAATATATATAGCACAGACATGTTGAATGCATCATGTCCATATTCAGTAGTTGCAAAGAGAATTACTTGCATCTGGGTTGATTTATTATTTGTATGAGAACTAATATAGGAGGAAAGTTTTTATTTCCTTTGAGTTTTGATTCCAAAACAAGTAAGTTTCGTATTAAGTCTGCCTATTTTTCAACAGAGACACACGGTCATGAGGTATGCAATATGTAGAAATTATAATAACTGCAGCATAGACTAAAAAGCAAGGTAGAAGTCTTCACTGTTAGATCGAAAATCAAAAAGCACATTGTCTTTAGGATGAGATGAAAAACTGAAGTACCATGTGCAGCACACACTAGGCGCACTGGAAAAGAATGCATTGCAACAAAAGTGTTGTCCTCTGGCCAAATTAATGGGGGGGGGGGGAAAAGGAAAAAAAAATCCACTGTGATATATATGTATATGCATGCATTGAAGGCCTGACAAGTGCATTGGGTTGTGCTTTTATCAGGCATCTGCCTAGCAGATTTGATGTAGCATATATGGAAATGTCAGAATGCAGTGATGTCTCCTTGAGAAATTGAAACTACATAGATTGTGTACCAGAACAAATGGTTTGCAGTATGTAATTACTGCAGGATACAAGTATTATCTTTGGAACTCGCTCTCGTTATTTTTATTTTATTTTAATTTTTTAAGTCAACACACATTCTCAAACACTTCAGTGACACACAGAGTTCATTTGATTGTAAACATGGGAATAAATCTATCCATACTTGATATACATTTACTTGTATAAACCCTTCCTGGCCTTGAAAATTTGATCTCTTTTAGGTCAGTAATGAGTAGTTACAAAAAAAAAAAAACAAAAAAAAATTGAATCTGTTAATTTAACATCAGAGCTGTTTGAAAGGTCAAATAGAGACTGAGTAGATGCTATTATAATGCGGACAGCCACTTACCTTTATTATGTTTTCAGATGTAGATGTATGTTATGTACATATTGAAAATGAACCTGGAAAACTGACCATTTTTCTTATTTAAGAAATTCATTGTGCTTTTCATTTGCATGAGTGTGTGTGTGCACACGGGTGTGGAATAAGTATTTTATGTTTGTTTGCATGCTGATGTGTTTGCATATTTTTTCTTGATAGAAGTTTTAACTACAGATTTTGTGTGCTGTTAGCTTTTGTTAACATGATTAAGTTATTTCGATATGATAGAATTAACAGATAGAATTAAGATATATACATTCTGAGAAACATTGTGAGTAAAGAATAAACAAGGTAATTTGGAACACTACATGGAATTCAGGAATTAACAGTTGCAGTATTGCAACTGTGACTGCATTTGTACTACTGGAGACAATACAAATCAGGTTGAAACATTACACACACACACACACACACACACACACACACACACACAATGTAATAAACCAGCTGATTGAAAACTTTTATATTGTATCATTACTTCACACTGAACATTTGGACTGTTTCAGCTTTCTCATGACAAGTTCATCACATAGCCAGTAAGGGAAGCCAGCAGATGGCAGAGAAGACGAATGGAGTAAGCCCTCCTCAAGGGGGTGGATTTCATCGACTTCCTCAGATTCCTACAATGAATCGCAATGTCAAGATAGCCCAGAGCAAAGCTAAATTTGAGGTGATATCTCCAGTTGTAGAAAATGTTGCAGAGGCCGCAGTCATCCACATTGAGGGCACTGATAAAATAGTGAAGATCAATAGTGATGGGATTGCAGAAACCATGGACCATTCACCTGTTCTTCCTGATGGAGATGACAAATCGCAACGGGAGGAAGAAAACATGCCAGCAGCAAAACCAGAAAAGAAAAGCAGAAAACGCCAAAGGCCATCCAAGCTTGAACAGTCTACACCTGAAACTCCGAAAGAAAAGACCAGTACAAGAAGGAAGAGAGGTCAGACACCCAAATCAGCTGATGTTGAAAAAAGAGCGGGCAAACAAGCAGACAAGGTGGAACCTGCTGTTGGCACAGACCCTGGAACTCCAAAGAATGCTTCACCAAGAAAGGCAGCTAAAATTACCCCAAAAGGTGATAGAGATGTAAAAGCACAAAAAAGTATGACAAAGACAGCATTATCTACAGCAGATCAGAAATCCACAGAATCTGACAAACTTTTGTCAACAAATGTTCAGTCAGAATCAGACTCTGATAAATGTGCTGTTTCTGAAACACTCCCATCAGAGGGTAATGGTGATGGTAAGGAAGTTACTCCGTCAGAGGCACCTGGTTCATTAGTTAGGTCCATGCTTGAGTGTGTGCCTGTTCAGTCAGAGAATGGTCAGGATAAAACAAATGATGCAAAATCATCACCACCGCTACCAGAAACCCCCAGAGTAGAAAAAGGAGTGAAAAACAGAAAAGATACAGAGCAAAAGAAATCTGTTAAAGAGGCTACCCCAGGGACACCAGACAAAGCTCAGGAAGCTGGTGAACCCAAGGTATATTTTTCTGCAGCTGGCCGAGTCTTGCCAAGGACTGTTCTGCTTCGAGAAAGTGAACGTCCATCAGACACACAATTAGCTAGACTGATGGAAGGGAAGACAAATCAGTTTGATGTCTCACACCCTGTCAAATGGCAAATTGGAGATTTGCTCTGGGGCCATGTCAGTGGACATCCATGGTGGCCAGGCATGGTTTCCAGTGACCCTTTTTCTGGCCTTTTCACCACGATAAAGGGAGGAAATAGGATCAGCAGACTTTATCATGTGCAATATTTTGGAGACGAAGCTGAAAGAGGATGGGTTGGAGAGGCGTCTTCTATGGCTTTTGAAGGAAAACAGAAACTGATGGATTATGGCATATCTCAAATAAAAGCTGCTAAAGATAGAGCTAAAAAGAACAAACTACAGCAGGCATATTGCCCAAATCAACGTCGCAAAGCTGCCTGGGATTTGGCTGTTGGTGAAGCTGAGGATGCATTTACCTTGAACAAGGAGACTCGCATTGATAAGTACACATTTGTTTACGAGTTCTTGCCCAACAAGAAAACACCTAAAGCTGCTGCTCCTACCAAGAGTTCACCTGGTTCTGAAAGTACAGAAAGAAGAGGTCAGAAACGTAAGGAGCCTGCGCAGGAGGTAGATGAAGGAAGTGATGAGGAAAGGGCACCAGCACCAAAGAAAGCCCGTCGTGAAATCAGCACCCCTACGACCATTCAGAGATCTCGAGGGAGTCGGGAAGAAGGGTCGTTCGAGACCTACTGCATCAAGCATCGTGAGTTTGTCCGAGAAGAACATCCAGAGTACAGTGGTGCCATGGTCATTGAAGCCCTCAAACAACAGTGGGCTCTCATGACACCCCAACAGCGACTGCGTTACAAATCCAAGTTCTCTGGAGCTGATTCTGCTGAGCCAATGGATGTCGATACACCATCTGGTTGGTAGCCTTTTAATAACTTTTATATTTAACTGCAGTTGATGACATCAGCTTACTCGGAGAAGATTGCATGTGTGAGAGATTTGGTAAATCTAATGTTATTGACTTGGCATATGTGTGCAGAAAGGGTATTTTTACAGTAATGAATATCAAATATGGGGTTGGCATATTTGTGCAGAAAACATTTTTTCTTTTATTTATAGTGAACTTTTCTCAGGTCCCATGAATAACTGTATAAAACTAAAAGAAAACATGAAGATTTGAAAATTTATGATTCTGAATTCCAGTTTCAGTTGGTTTTTTTGGTTTTTTTCCTTTTCTTTTTTGATATAGATATTTGATTAATGCCTGGCAACATTTGAGTGATATCTTGTGGAATTTTCAACTATGTATTGCTTCATTTTCATTAAATAGGAACACATCGATGATAGACTGATTCTTGAATACAAGTTGACGATAGGCTGGCAAAGCCAAAGATTTTGCATCCCACTATTAAACATTTGTTGGGGACTTTTAGCGATACCTCTCATTAGCAAAGATGTATACACACGCACACAAATGCATAGAAGTAACCCCCTTCTACCCCCACCTTATTAGTTGAGCACTTTATCAGTGGTCATGTCCAGTGTTCATGTTATCAGTCATGCATTGATGTGACAATACTGCTCGTTACACTTCCTGCATTGATCCAGGCTGTATGTCTTACTTATTTTGGGAAATGACCAAATGTCAACATGATTCCTTGTCAGACTGGAAGCAACAGAATTCCTATCCTGGCTGTACGGTGCATATATGCAACAGCATATAAAGTGGTGGTCTCAGCTTTGGTTGAATGGAACCTTGCTTATTTAATTTTTTTAGATTTTTACTGCAGTATGTATATAACTATATTACAAAATAAAATATTTGAATGGAGTTACTTTTTGAAAAAATTGTTACATAACATTCTGCAGAATATCATGTTCTGGACAAACTAACACTTGCACCAAAGTGCATGCACACGTGCATGCACGCACGCACACACACATGCACACACACACACACACACACACACACACATATGCTGACTACTCTTATATTGCACAGTTGATGGTATTACAATACTTTGCTTCTTTACTTTTGTGACCTCATCTTTTAGATGAAAGAAAATTCTTTGATAAACTTGTTGAAGAAAACAAAATGAACTGCCCAAGTTGACATGATATCTGTGCAGGATCTCAAAAGCGTTCTCCAAGAAAGAGTCGCCCATCACTGAAGAAGCTTGAAGCGGAGAGTGACAGAGGGGTAGAAGAGGTCAAGCGGTCCAGACGTACATTGACCAATGTTGCAGACTCGGTAAGCAGTACTCCCTGCCTGGCTCTCTGGCGTTTGCCAGATCTCTCTCTCCCCACCCCATTACTCCCCCCCACCCCCCACCCCCCATGCTCTATCTCTCTCTTTCTCTCCTCCATTTCTGTCCTTACCGTTGCTGTTGTTGTTATACTTGTTTCTTTGGCTTCAGTGTTCAGCTTTCTTCTGCGTCATGTTTTCAGATTTTCTTAAGTTAGCTGAAATTACACCGTTCCATTTACAAAATGTGGCTATTTCCAGTCACACTGAATGATGGGTTCTTTGTTCTTCTTAACCCCTTGACTACTAATTATTTTTTAATTTAGATCAGGGTGGGCGCAATAGCCGAGTGGTTAAAGTGTTGGGCTTTCAATCTGAGGATCCTGGATTCAAATCTTGGTAACGGCACCTGGTGGGTAAAGGGTGGAGATTTTTCTGATCTCCCAGGTCACCATAAGTGCAGACCTGCCAGTGCCTGAACCTCCTTCGTGATTATACGCAAGCAGAAGATCAAATACACACGTTAAAGATCCTGTAATCCATGTCCATTTTCGGTGGGTTATGGAAACAAGAACATACTCAGCATGCACACCCCTGAAAGTGGAGAATGGCTGCCTACATGATGGGGTAAAAACAGTCATATATGTAAAAGCCCACTCGTGTACATACGAGTGAACGTGGGAGTTGCAGCCCACGAATGCAGAAGAAGAACTGAGATCAGTGTGGCATGAATTTGAAGTGTGAAAACTGCTTTTCTTGTAGTGTAATTGATTTCACTCAACAAAAGTAATACAACTCCAAGAGGACGGAGTTAAATAAAAAATGATAACTGATGTTCAAGTCAGCCCTACACTGAGGAGTGTACTTGTCGGCAGTAGACGAAGTGTTAAACCATTTAATCTCTTTCTTCCTGATGCCAAGCACTCCCCCATTCTGTTTTTCTTTATTCTAGAGATTTCTTCCTCTTTCATTAACTTTGCACAATATTTTTGCTTTGTTTGATGTCAGCAAATTTTCTTGTTTTGTTTCAGACTGAAAAGGAAGAAGAAGCAGAGGTAAAAAACATAGGTTAAGTTGGAAAAAGGGGGGATGAGGGGGGGGGGGTTGCTGTTTCAGGGGCTTTATTGGTTATCCCTAGCAGTAGATATATATATATATATATATATATATCTGGAAGGTGTGTGTGTGTAAATGGATTCAAAATGCACCAAGAGAAAATTTGGTGCAATGCTTGAAAACCGAGTTTAATATAAAAAGTTCATTTTTTAAGATGCTGGTTCAGTGTTTGTTAAGTAAGTCAGCCAGAATTAACTGCATTTTGGCCATCTTCCTCACTGTTCCTCCCCAGAAGTGTTTAGAAATAAATAATCAGTTTAGCAGTGGTGAATTCAGCTGTTAATTTAGCAACAGGGATTAGTTGATTGTAGCTGAGTAATGAATTTTGATAAAAGTTGGTTACACAAGGTCTTGTCTGTTTCAAAGAAGAGATGGCCCCATTTTAAGTTGTAAATGGATTGTTTGTGTTAAAAGAAAGACTGCACAGTTATTGATGTATAGTGAATGTTAAAAGTAGATTATTTGGGCAGTAATTAATGCATCTTGATTGTTAAAAGTACATTATGTGGACATTTATATTAATTATAAATGCATCGTGAGTGTTTAGATTATTTTGGCAGTAATTCATGGATAGTGTTAAAAGAAGATTGTGTAGACAGTTAAATGCATGGTGAGTGTTAAAAAAGATTCTTACTTGCTTTTAATCCATACTGTACTAAATATGTATTAAAAAATTTTTTAAAATGCACTATCTTTCTGCAGATAACAGGAAGAAGGCGTAAAAGAAATTCCATTCCTGTTGCTGAAGAGGAACAGAGTTTACCAGAGGTGTCCACTAGCATGAAACTCAAAGTCAACAATGACTCAAATTCAGATTCCTGTTCAGATTTTCAGGTAAAATACCCCACCTCGCCACCCCCCCACAAAAAAAACAAAACAAACAACAACCCCACATCAGCTGATTTTTTAGAAAGTTCACTGGTGATATTTTAAATTCAACTCTGCTTGATGAAGTCTGATGACATTTGTCCTTCAAGAAAAAGGCCCTTATATTTAAATACAACCCCATCAGGGTTAAAGTTTCATGTCGGTCATTGATGCATGCAAATTTAAAATACACATTGGTGTGGCAGCCAGTCGTTCACTTGACTCATTAATTTTTCAGAAAATTGGTCACACTAAAAGGGCTTTCTCTTAATTTTACAGAACAATCAAGATACCAGTTTCAAACTCAGAAAAATATAAATGTCATTTACTGTTGTTGCCCTGCAGTTCAACATAAGCAGATGAACACTGAAAAAACTTGACCGAGCTAAGAAACGAAATGAACGTTTACATAAAGGCATCATCGCTTGCATACTGTGAACTGCGGCAGAATACAGTGCCAGTTTAGCTTTTCACTTTCCTGCCAGTCTCCCTGATTGAGGATGGCTTTTACATGTAGAGCATTTCACCATACAGAATCATTCTCCGCATTATGGAGCATGCCACCAAGGGAAGCTGTTCAATGTCGAGAAAGATTGAATGAGTGTTAGAACAGTTTTAGTCTCTTCCTTTCTACAAGCATCTGGAGAGTTTGAATCTGAGAGATTTCTTCAGCATTCATGGACAACTTATGTGTTTACTTCATTGATGTTATGCAAGAGTGTGACACTTTAGAGTAAGATCGGGATCTGATTCATACAAGCACACTTTTTTTATATGCATGATGGTTTTTATTTAGTTATTTTAGTAGCCATACTTCATTTTCGGGATATGTTAATGCTTCCATAATTCAGCTTACATGTACTGATATGATCTTTCAAGTGCATTTGATCGTCTTCTGGTATATTCACAAGAACAGAATTAAAAAAGCCTTTACGTTATGCTGGCATGGTGCTTTGGGAAAATTTAGAATTTTGCAACTGTGGAGGTTTAGATTTTTAGTGGCTTGTGGCCTTAATTTAGTTCATTTGCCCCCCATTTTCTTTGTTTTTTTTTTTTCAGGAAGTGTTCTTGAAGGCAGCATAAATGATGACACAGAAAGTTAAAACAGATGTTTTCTTAGCACAGTATACTTGAAGAAGGCAGCAAGCAACACTATATATTGCTGATTTGAATTTCTGCACATGGTAGTTTACCTCAAAAACCACACTGTTCAATGGCGATGGGCAGGATGACAGGCCAAGAGGACGACCACCCAGGAACGATGAAGACTACGTCCTGGAAGTGTTCAAGTTGAACAACACAGCCCCACTGAAGAAGGAAAACCTGTGCGCTGTGTGTGACAAGACAGGAGAGCTGCTGGAGTGCCAGGGGGTGTGTCAGAACTACTTCCACCCTGAGTGTGTGCAGGTGTCAGACCCTGTCCGCGAAGAGTTCAAGTGTTCAGAGTGTCTGGCAGGTATGTGTGGTTTTACTCTCTGTATGGTCAGGAGTGAATGTGGATGTGTATCACGTTCAGAGAGAATGTTTGTGGTGCCACCATATGCAACATACGTAAGCAAAGAGAAAAATACTGAATAGAATAGTGCTTGAGTGTATGTGTATGGATTCCTTTGAGCAAATGGGTCACATGGGTATAGGTAAGAATTCACCATTCTGTTAAATGCTTTACTTGCAGTTTGTGTTTGCAAGCATTTTCTGCAGTTAAGTGGGGTTGTTTTTTTTGCGATCTGTGATTTATCTTTTAAGAATATACACTTTGTGTGTGTGTGTGAGAGAGAGAGAAAGACACAGTGTTTGAAGCGTTTATGATTTGATTTGCTCTTATTCACAGTCATGTTTGTTCCACACAATATACATCTTATTATGTTTGAATATCAGCCTTTGCTTTTCATCGTTGTGTGTATACTCTTCCAACTGTGTGTTAATCTTGCTTTTTGCCATGTTCATGTGTGTTGGATTGTGTGCAAAGAGCAAGAGACTGGTTTGTTTGGCCCAAGTTATCCTATTGATTGCACATTGTACTGTCCAATGTGTTCAGTAAAGAATACAATGTATAGCAGAAGTGAACTTTGACATTAAACTAATTTAAAGGTTCCATAACAAAGATGTGGATGTCTTTCAATCAGGTGAGCATTCTTGCTTCTCCTGCAAAAAGATGGACAAGGAGACCAAGAGATGCAGTGTCTCTCAGTGTGGAAAGTTCTACCATGAAGATTGCGTGAAGAAATTGTCCAGTGCACGCTTTGAAGGGAAAGGGTTTGTCTGTCCTCACCACGTGTGTGCAACATGTGCTGCTGATGCTGCTCGCAATCTCAAGTCAGCCAAAGGTAAGTTGTCTTGTTGATCATGCGTTTGTTTGCTGTGTTGTTGATATTGCATCACCAGACCTGTAATGAGGACTTGGTTTAACACATAACAAAAGGGTAGTATTTAATGTTATTTCTCAACCTGGCCATTTTGCATTCAGAAAGAATCCATTTTGTGTATTTAGAATGAAAGGTTGGTGTTCTATGATTAGGAAGTGAGAAAGGGATCATATGTTTCATTGGTTTTTAACAAACTTTGGTAAGGACTACATATGATTAACAACAAGAAGCAAGGAACTTTTTTTGTTGTTGTGGGTTTAAATTTTTTTTTTTTTTTGTTGAAAATAATTATTCTTGTTAATTTAGACTTTAAAAAGATTGCTCTAGTTATGAATGCCGTCTTTGTACATGTTTGCCTGAGTTCTTGACAAAACGAATTTTGTTCATCTCATGTTATTTGTCTTTTCTCCTTTGTCTTTTTCTTCTCCCTTGTCCACAAACAAAAACATCCCCAAAAGACACATAGATTTTGGGTTGTTTATATGTGCAGGTCGACTGTATCGGTGTGTAAGCTGCCCTACAGCGTATCACGTAGGGGATTTCTGCATAGCAGCGGGCAGCATTCATTTAGGAGGCTACCACATTCTGTGCAGCAATCACTTCCAGCCTATGAAGAACCATAAACATCATCTACGAATTAACGTTTCATGGTGCTTCAGTTGCAGCAAAGGTAAACTATTTTTGAGATAAGTATTTTTGCTCAGCTCATTGACTGCTGTAGATGAGAGATTACACAGCACTGAAGGGCTATCATGGACCATGTCAAGTTTAAAGCCTTATTCATTATTTTATTTCCACATGGGGCAGTTACACTTATTTCACAAAACCAACTGCTTTTTGAAAATTGCCTATTTCACAAAATCAGTTACTTTGATTTTAAATGTGTGACAAACACATTTTTAAAGAAATGTTCTGAAGGTTCACTTTTCTTGAGAGCCAACTTATAACTAAGATGATATATGATTTCATGGTCCTGTGCAGAATGGAGAGGTTGTTACGAGATACAGGAACAGTATGGTTTGACATGTCCAGAATGAGATAATCTAGAGCTTGGCATTGTATTAAACCTTATGTGCAAAAAAATCTTGATCAGGCCTGTACACATTATTATGTAGGTAATATTAATATTTCTGTTTTGGACAGGTGGCAGTCTTGTGTGTTGCGAGACCTGTCCGGCAGCATTCCATCCGGAATGTGTCAATTTGACCAGCATGCCTGAGGATGCCTGGTACTGTAGTGAGTGCTCAAGTGGGAAGAAGCCACTGTATGGTGATATTATCTGGATCAAGATTGGCAACTACAGGTCAGTGCCTCATGGTTTTCAAGACCTCTCAGTATGTCTCTTGCTTTTGTTTTGTGTCTTTGATCATTTTTTCTTCTCACAAATTGAGAATATCATTAGCAAACTTAAAGCTTTATGCAGTTTTCTAATGGCCCAACCATTTAAATTTCCCCTCCAACGGCAGCATTTTGCAGCCCTTCTGCCTGTACTCTTTGATGTTTGGTAATAAAGTGACTCTGTCAAAGTTGGCACTTCCACCATTGTGCGCCAAGAGCTGGATGCACGGCAGAAATTGGCAAAATGCATCCGTCATTATCTCTGTATCTTTTTTTTCACACAACACTCAATTTCACAATACACAATGAAAAGAAGAATGATTTGGTCTTTATTTGACTTATGAATCAATTGAAATTATGCAAGAACAAATCCGCAGAGCTTCATAGAAATAGTGCCACATGTAATTGTTGTGCATACTTGATGGTAGCACAGTGGAGTGGCTGCCGCTATCTACTGTAAAAGTTTGTGTTTTTTAAAATTAAGAAAAGGGTTTTTGTTCTGTCAGATTTGTCAACACCCAATGAATTAATATAGATATATATGCTAGTAAGTTAGAAAATAAATTGTTTCAAACCATTCACTGCTTGTCAGTTTTGATAGAAAAAAATATTGCAGGTGTGACTAATAACAGCAATGTTTACCTCTATAACCAGATGGTGGCCAGCAGAAATCTGTCACCCCCGAAATGTGCCAACCAACATTCAGGAAATGGCTCACTCTGTGGGCGAGTTCCCAGCCAGATTCTTTGGTTCCCATGACTACTATTGGACACATCAGGGCAGGTAAGTTCTTGCTTATAACTTATTCAGTAATCTGAGTAATCAGAGCTATGAATTGATTGGTATTTTATGACGCAATCTATATTTTTGTTTGATGGGAAAAATTTCAGACTCAGTAGACTCATTGAATCTTGAATCCAGTTTTCATCAAATGTACAATGATTGATCATGTTGAGAAGAAAGAAAAAAAATCCGGTCTTTTGTCAAGCAGAGGTCAGGGTCACAACACGACAGAATATGAGTCATAGGAAAATGACAAAATAAGAGTTGTAGGGAAAAAGTTTGGAAAAATGATGACAGCTTAATTCTTGTCTTGTTATCAGACTTCATCAAACCTGTACAGTGTTTTTGATGGCCAGAACAAGAACCTTGTTGAGAGTCAAGGTAAGAAATCAGTGATCAAGATCACAAGAAGTTGTGATTCAAAATGCACTCATTATAAAGATACACTGTTCTCTTATTTGTTCATTGTTACTATGATGGATTGAATAAATGTTAAGTTTGTATCAGATGTGAGTAGGCAACTCCTTACCTCTTGTGTTGGAGACAGGAAAGCTGATCTCGTTGATTCTGATGAATGCATGACATTTTTTGTGCAACAGGGTGTTCCTGTTCCAAGAAGGGGATAGAGGCAGCAAGGACACCTCTGCTTCCAGGGGATTGTTCAAAATGTATTATAAAGGTAATGCCTTTCCTGCTGTCAACAGGACTACCTCGTATCTGGAGAATGCACTGAACTTGTTCAGATGTATAAGCAACTGTGAACACTAGAGATTGATTCGTGTGTTTTGTTTTGCTAGAAAGAAAGTCGTATTTTACTGTATACATCTCTCTTCCATACGAAAAAAATGTTGTTAAGTCCAGTAGTGCAGATGGTTTAAACTGATTTACAAAATCTTCATAATATATGATCGGAAAAAGGAAAAAAAATAAAATCATGGTTCAAGAAGTCATGTTGAGGTAAAAAAAAAAAAAACAACAACTTTGGATGTGACATGGTATTGTACTATAGTGTACATTGCACAGAATTTCACTCCCATACATGATTTTTACCTAATTTGCATAATTCTTTATAGCTCATGGTAAGAAAAGGAAAAAGATAATCTGGACATTCATTGGAAGCCTTGCTGAAGAACAAAAAAATCTTTGAATGGAATATGGAATGGAATTATGCCATGTGTGTGCATCCACCAACATATCATTCTCACATGCCCCACTGAAATAAAAATTAGTCTATTTTTGACTCACTTGTGTATACAAAGTGAGTCTATGTTTTAACCCAGTGTTCGGTTGTATGTGTGTGTGTGTGTGTGTCCGTGGTAAACTTTAACATTGACATTTTCTCTGCAAATACTTTGTCAGTTGACACCAAATTAGGCATAAAAATAGGAAGAATTCAGTTCTTTCCAGTCATCTTGTTTAAAACAATATTGCACCTCTGGGATGGGCACGAAAAAATAATAAATGAAGCCTAATTATATGCAAACTGCATTTACTGTTATATTTATATTTTTTGTATTCTCTAAACTTGGCACTTTGATCTGATATTCTCACCCAACAACAAGAGCTGTCATTATTATCATTTTTTGTTCAAACAGGAACTTCTTTTGCTAAGCATGGAGGTTTTATTTATTTTGCAAACGTTTTGGTACAGATAGTAAAAAAGGGAAATTACTCTGTAATTAATGCTAGGGGACTTAATTTGCTTTAAACTGATCTTTCATTACATTTTGAAATTATACTTGATACATAAAAAGCTTGGATTTTTTTTTTTAAAGTGTATCACAAGTGAGTCTTAAAGGCCTTGCCTCTCTTGTTTCTTTTGTTTTACAGAACTGAGGTGGTTCTGACAGTCAGTGATGCTGATGGTAATAGATAAATTACATTTAAACTGTTCACCATTCCAGAACTACATCTTTATACTGATAAAAATTTTACTATTGGAAACTTTGGTCTGTAGTAGTTGTTTGTCCTTCATTATTTTCCTTCCTTTGTCGACAGAGCTGTTGTTCAGTCAGGTTTTTTGTGTTGTAGGGGTGAAGGAAGCTACAGAGGCTTTCAAATTGTGGAAAGCAGCTAAAGAAAACAAGGAGCAGCTAGAACAGGAGAAAAATGACCGTAAACCTGCACCTTTCAAATTCATCAAGGTGAGCATGCTGTTAAGGAGGAAGACTGGGTGGGTGGGGCAGGAACATTCATGTGTGAATGTTTTTGCATTGTGTGTGTGTGTATTTGCACAGTGTTTGTATTAGGATAGAAAGCACTATGATTTATAATTCTCTGATGCCATGCCTTTTTCAGAGTGGAGAGGACAGGGAGTCTGACAAAAAAAAAAAAAAAAGCCAAGATTTTTCTCTCTTTTTTTTAACATCTGAAAGTAGCTCACCTGTTTTATATGTCAGCTATACTTGAATTTCTTTTTTTTTTTCTTTCTTTCTTTCTTTTTATTTCTTTCTTCTTCTTTTTTTAAGGGAAGTGATAGGTTCTGGTATTTCATGTTTACTTTTAATATCTTTTTCAAAAGTTCAACATTTTGTGGTGATACTAAAGATGTTAAATTTGATGGTGATTTATTATAAATCAACTTCTTCTCTCTTTTTTTTGTCAGAAGTTTAACATTTTGTGTTTTGACAACAGCTTCAACAATGACTCCACACAATTGATTTCTGTTCTTTCAGACCAGTGTGCCTGTGGGGAATGTGCAACTGTACAAAGCTGATCTGTCAGAGATCCCGCACTGTGAATGTAAGCCAGATCAGGAAAATCCTTGTGGCTCTGACTCAGAGTGCCTCAATCGCATGCTGATGTACGAGTGTAACCCCAGTGTGTGCCCTGCTAAGGAGGCTTGCAGAAACCAGCGTTTCCAGAAACGGGACTACCCTGAGAATGTGCCGTACCGCACCGAGTCCAGAGGCTGGGGTCTGAAAACTCTGATGGATATTAAAAAGGTCAGCATGTGATATTGACTCCTGGGTAATAAGCTGTCTAATAAGCTGTCTGAGTCACCAAAAATGTCAGTGTGAATATCATTATATCTGTGTGCAACCACTGATACCAGGAAAACAGATATCAGTCATATAAGAATATGGGGGTCAGTTTTATTCCCTGGTTGAATCAATGTCATGTTAACATGTTTCAAACTTTTTATGAATTGTATATGCCAGCAACACCAAGTGAATATGTGTGTGTTTATGCAAGCTGTATATTTTTCTTTCCCCATCTTTGATCTCTACTGTGCATTTGGGATAATGTCTGGTGATCCGTGTCCTAGGGCCAGTTCGTCAATGAGTATGTTGGTGACCTCATTGATGAAGAAGAGTGTAAGCGTCGCATCAAGCAAGCCCATGAAGACAACATCACCAACTTCTACATGCTGACTGTCGACAAAAACCGCATCATCGATGCAGGTCCCAAGGGCAACAATTCCCGCTTCATGAACCATAGCTGTGAACCCAACCTGGAGACCCAGAAGTGGATGGTGAACGGGGATGTGAGAGTGGGACTTTTTGCTATCAAAGACATTCCTGCTGGTATGATCGTCATTCAGACTTTGATATTTGCTGTTTCTTTCTTATGTAGTTTTTGGTTTTCTGTGTAGTAGTTTCATACATATTTCCTTTTTATTATTGCTTTTTTTTTTTTGTTTTCTTTTTTTGCTATTATTTTTACAAGTTATCAAGGTTAAACAGTTGCTGGCCTTGAAGATTTAAAAATGCAAGTACACTCCAAACTAGAGAAATAGTTGCCACCATGTCAGTTTTCTTTAAAGATCAGGCTGGGGAATTTTCTGCTGAAACACAAATTTGATTACACATAACTAACCATGACCTGAATTTCCACTGAAAAAAAAAAATCAAAGCATAAAAAAATTGGTTATTCTCATTTGGCGCCGGCGGTTATTCTAACTTGGCAGACTTGGGGTGGGGGGGGGGGCAATGGAAAAAAAGCGCCTACCCGTTCGTGTAGTCAGTCCAAGAGAGCAATGTTCTGAATGACTGTGCCCACCTTCCTCTCCCCAACCTTCCTCCACCTTGCCCTTCCACACCCACTGGCAGAGCTGTTAAAATCATTGTAGTGCTTTCCTGGTCCCCACATCATTTTCCCTCCCCTCTGTACTTTGACTGCGATATATATCTCTCGCTCTTCTCTCTCTCTTTCCAAGTCTCTGTCTCTCTCTCCCCATCTCTCTCTGTGTGTCTCTCCTCTCACTCCCCCTCATCTCAGTGTTAAGGTCCTGTGCGCTGACAAAGAAAGGAAACCTGTAGAATCATTTTCACAACTGAAATCAAGTCAGCACAAACATGATCTCAGTTTTCCTCCTGTCCTCATCCCCCCCCCCCCACTAGACCACACCCCTCACTCACTCCTCTTGCTTCCCTCCACCAGACACCACCTCCCATATCCCCCCCCCACTCCCCTCTCTTTACAAGGACAGAATGGGATGGCAGAGAGGATGGGGGCAGAATGGGGGATCAAAGTCCACTTCTGATGAAGGAACCACACATATGAATGGACATTGTGGAAATAGTGGCCTGTTTGGCATAGTGCTAGTTGGTTGTTAAACTCTACACCCAAGCCCCCTATCTACACAGACTTATGTAACAGCTGTCTGTACCACCTTCCCTCTGGTACTGTGACCCTTCACCGTCTTTCACACACACACACACACACACAGTACTGTGACCCTTCACCATCTTTCACCACACACACCCACACACTCACGCACGCACACACCCACCCACAGACACACCCGCACACAGTCTTTCACTTTGTGTGTGTGACACAGTTTATGAGACAAATAATCTGGATACTATCAGATAGCTTGTTCATTAAAAAAAAAAAAAAAAATTTTCCCCAAACAATCCTTCGAAGTTTGTCCCCCTCTCCACCTCGATTTTCAGACAGAAGGCCATGTTAGGTCTCAGATTTTAGATCTATATGAATCATTGTTCTTTGTGTGTGTGTGTGTATTCAGGTTTTTTGGTGCATTAATGTTTCTGGAAGTCGTGTTAGTACAAAACCCATCCTGGTAAGCAAATTTTCCACTGAGTTGCCAATAGTGTGTGTTCATGGTTTTATCATGTTTTGTCTGTTGGTCTTTTGACTCAACATTTCACCAAATCAGTGATTTTTAGAGGAAAAAAGCATTCCAAATGCCTTTTAATCTAATATTTTTGTTCTGCTTCGGGGGTTGTGGGTGGGGGGCATTGGCCCCCAAACAGGGCGCTGCACCTGTACCCTGCCTTTCAGTTTTTTTGTTTTCGGGCAGTTGCACCCATGCAGATGTTGGTCTGAAGAATCAGTGGAAATGGGAATGGATCTACAAAGTGGTGAAGGTTGGAAAAGTGGGAGAAGGAAAAAATCAGCAATCACATTAGGAAGGTGGATGACTCTTTGCTACAAACCCTACACAAAAGAGGAAGTCTGAATCTCAGCCTGGTTTCAGTTTTTTTTTTTCTTCAGCTGTTCCCCATCCTGAAAGATGCAGTTGTGGTGTATCAAACATTTAAAAAGTTTTGTTGTTGAAATTTTTGGGGAAAAATTTTTCTTTTTGCTTGTGGAATATGCTCAAGATCGGCAGTTTGTAATGTGCACATGTTTAAAGTGACTACATTGGATTTCTCTTTTGGTTTAACAGCCACACCCAAGCTTATCTTTTTAGTTCCATTCTGGCAGTCAGTAGATAACTATTTTTCTGTTTTACGTTTTTTTAACTTGTGATTTATTGTTCATTCATTAGCACTGTTTGTTGTTGCATTTGCCCATTGGTGACAAAACCATGCCTGTACGTCTCTTGTTGGCACAGGCTCAGAGCTGACATTCAACTACAATTTGGAGTGCCTGGGCAACGAGAAAACCAAGTGTTGCTGTGGGTCAGAAAACTGCAGTGGCTTTCTGGGTGTACGCCCAAAGGTGAGGCAGAAGTGTGTAACGATGTGTTGGGTGGGTGTAACAAGCAGGGCGCTTTACCTCATGTCATTAATTTATGTTCCATCCATGTGCTATCAGTTCAAATAGACTGTCAGCGCAGGCATGCAGTTTTGTTAGCTGCACTTAATGGGGCCTCAGGCATGTCAAGTTTCTAGGCTGGATACCTTCTATCCGGTATCCAGGGTGAAAATCTGGCCCCAAGACCTCTCTGAAGTGCTGTGTGGAAAGAATAGGAACTTTATCTATTCCTTAAAAAAATATCCTGCAGCTGCCTTGTCAGAATTGCACTTATCATGTGATTACTTCCCTTGGCATATGTGACCCATATCTGAACAAAAATTGTGTGTGTTTGGTCTGTGCCCATTCAACAGTAAATTAAGTGATCAGAGTATTTATGCACTCAGCCACACAGAATGATGAACAAAATGATTTGCAACTCGTGTGCATAGTCATACGTTTGACATGTGAAGAAATACAGGACTGGTTTTGCATATGTTGTTTTGTGTGTGGAGGGTGTGGGAGGGGCAGTTGTTTCAAATACGCTCTTGTAGGGTGAGGTTGTAGGGTCAGAGCGAAGTGATTCAGCTCTCTGCTTGTTGGAGAGTATCTGAAGTGATATTTGTTTCTGATATGTCTCATTCCTGTCTATGATAACTCCATAGACGTTTTGTTGTTGTTGCATGGTACACATTTATTAGGTTGAAAAATGTTTTTTTCCAATGAAATACATGAGCACAAATGTCTTTCCAGCAGAACTGAAGTGTTCAGCAAGTTTTGCATTTGTGTCACCTATTTCAATCTTTCTGCATACATTATTCAGATGGTGAGACTTAGCACTGAAAGTCTGATATTCCAAGGCAGATGGTCCAGATGCTTTGAAGATTGGGAAGGTTTACTGAAGAGGTTACGATTTGCTGAGAATAATGTATTGGAGGACTTTCATCAAATTCCTCTAATGTGTTTTGTGCAGACCCAGACAGCTCTGAGCGTGGAAAGGAAGAAGAGAGACAAGGATGGCAAAAGGAGGAAGAAGAAGAAACGCCTGGAGCTGAAGAAGGAGCATGATGATGAGTGTTTCCGCTGTGGGGAGGGTGGGGAGCTGGTCATGTGTGACAAGACAAACTGCCCCAAAGTTTACCATCTACAGTGCCTCAACTTGGCCAAACCCCCGCATGGTAAGGTCATTTGTTTTGTTGTCGCACTTGGTAACATATCAGGATTTCACTGACAGGTGAGATGCCAGGGTGACAAAGGTAAGTCTGTGGTACTTGTGGGAAAAAAGAAATTAAAAGTGCATACAAAATTGGGTGATAAGCACCCTAAGTTGTTAGAACAAACCATCGGCTTCCTTCACAAGTTTTATGTCTCCCTTTTCTTTATCTTCAGAAAGATGCTGTCAGTTAAACAGTGCTAACACAGCTGGTACATGAGCAGAGGTGGCTCATGTGTTTAAAGGTTGTTAGGATGTGTAGTTTGGATTGTGTAGAGCTCTTGCAGTTAACTCTTAGGAAAACCATTTACTTTTTTTTGAGGATGAGGGACAGACAGTCTGTTTGAATACTGAGTTTGGCATTTCATGATCTCTGTTGAAGATGACGACCATTTCAGGTGAAAGTTGATACCGATTCATTCATTTTTGTCGTAGGCCAGTCCATCATGAAAGCCATCTGAGCATTGCAAAACTCAAGACCAGTATGACACAGCCCACAGTGATGACTGCACCTCAGCAGGCCTAATCAGATGAATCTTACCTTGTAACAGGGTGTACAGAATGGCAAACTTAACCTTGCCAAATATGATCAAAGATAGCATTCTGTACAATTTATCATGCACTAAAAGGATTTTGCTCGCACAGGATCAGTGTGGTGTGTATATATTTATATAGATACAGATAGATTGATAAAGAGATAGATATATCCTTGTAAACAAAGTATCAAAAAATATTAAGATGGTTGGATGATGGAATGATTGTGTGTGTTTATGTGCAGGTAAGTGGCTGTGTCCGTGGCATCACTGTGACGTTTGCGGCAAGCTGGCCACCAAGCTGTGCTCAGAATGCCCCAACTCCTTCTGCCAGCAGCATGAGCAGGGGGTCATCACAGTCATCAAAGACAGCCTCATTTGTGCTGAACACACAGACCTTATCCAGGGCTTGGCAGCCTCCACTTCTGAGAGCACATCAGCCTCTGTTCAGTCACTGTGCTCTTCCTCCTCGGGAGACAGCGATGATTCTGCTGAACCTGCGCTGCCTGCCGAGGAGAACCAGGAGCTGGACATTGAGGACCCACAGAAGGTGGCATCCATTCCAGATGATGCTGACGTCCGTGCCGTGGGTCTGGAGATCAAGATCATCCCTCCAGCTGAAGAGCCCAGTGAGATGAAGGTGGAGGATGTGGAGACCAAGGAACCCAGTGAGGTGGAGGACAAGGTGGAGGTCAAGGTGGAGGAACCCCCAGCCATGGAGGAGGGCAGCATTGTTTTAAACAAGTTAAACATCACCAGTGCCCAGCCTGCTGACAGTGCTTTCTCTCCTGGTGCGTTGAAGCCTGGAGTGGAGGACACTAAGAGGAAGCGCTCCAAGGGTCAGGGGCGCAGGAAAGGAACGGTATGCAGGACTAAGGCACGCTACAAGGCTCAGTTGAAGGCTGGCAGTGCCTCATCTTCTCCATTGCCAGGTGGGGCTTCTCCAAGTCTCCTCCCTTTAAACACGGACAGCGACAATGACTCTGGAGGCTTGGTTATAGACCTCCCTTCCAATTGAACAGTTTCTTCACTGTGTAGAAGAGGAAGTCTCATTTCAGCACAACTGTTACAGTTTATGTTGTTGTTTTTTTCAACCCTATCTCAGGCACCTGTGAGTCATGCGCCATGTAAAGCAAAAGGCAGTAGGGTGGTCTCCACACTACCAACAGGTCTGAAAGGGTTTCATAAAGAATACCTACATCTTGTTAGCGTGTAATCAGCAGACCACAGCACAACCTGACAATTATGCAAAATTATCCATTACAGAGATGGAAGGGGTGAAATACAATTCATTTTCATGTCAATCGCACCCAGAAGAAGAAAAGGGTGCTTGCAGCCATTGCATACTTGTTTGAGGTTCATAATACAGTCTGTGTACAGCTTTGGGGTATGATATTTTTTTCTGTAACAGAATAAATGTGTGATAAAGTATGGTATACTGCACACAGGAGAGCAGGAAATATTTGTTTCAGGTAGGAGTGTTCCGTGGAAAAATTGCTGACAGAGTGCATCATGTTCATTAACAAATAAAGTGCTATGGAATTGAGTTGCTTTGCAGGTTCCTTGTTGATTCTCGTTATTCTTTTACTGTTTGTATATGATGTACCACTTTAAAGTTTTAACTTCAAGGCTGAGCCATAAGCTCTTTCTTGCTATGTTACAGGCATTTCTTGATGAGGATGTTGCTTTTCATTTATTTTCTACTTTTAGACGACGCTAGACTGCACCACAGAAATTTTTAGACATTTGTTTTCACTTATATAAATCTTTTATATGAAAAGTCTTTGTTTTTTTCTTTTAGGCCGACTTTAAAGAGAATTGTAACTGGGAATGCCTCTCTGAAATTTGTAGGTTGTACTATGAATCGTCACTCTTGGTATGGGAAGAGAGGGGTAAGAAATAATGGAGCCCAGTTATGTTGCTTTGTTAATACATTGATGTGTTTTTTTGTTGTTTGTTTTTTGTTTGTTGTTTTTTGTGCTTGTGTTGAGATGGGAGAATGGTATATATCAAAAGTTTTGAGTGTGTTACATTGACTATAGGTGTGTGCCTGTCTATTGTTAGCAGAGGTCAGTAGAAGGATCCTCAGGAGACATGTATTGAAGAGCCAATCCATACAGAAAAAGATGGGAGTCAGTATATGTTGCCTTAGAATGGACATTCACACTGAAATGAAAAGTAGACATTTAAATGAAAATTAGATATCAGATCGAAACTTAATTTTTCAGAAACAGGTTTAAATAGCATTTAACTTTCGTCAACAACTAGAGCAACATGTTACGCTTAGTCGAAAATTATGATTCAGCGATAGATGTTTTGACAAGACTTTATAAATAGCACTTGGGGATTAAGGCTTGTTTTCTTTGTCATATTTGTTTTAACTGTGTTTTCTGTTCAAAATTACTTTGGGAAACAATGTGGAAAATGCTAGTTTGTTAAGCTGTTCCATTGACTAGAAAGCTGTGGATGCTATGTTGTGCATGTGGGTCACAATAGGTCTTAGTGTGAAAGCAACACTTTCTGGGTCTCGTATTGAAAGTTGAGAGAAAAGATGGCCCAATAGTAATACTCAGTGCTTTTGAAATGGCACGTAATCAGGGTGGCTAGAAGTGATGGCTGAAGACTGAACAATTTGTAGGGATGCATGAGACAGGTGAAGAATGTGTTAATTAGGAAACGTGGATCCATATGGTCTGGTCGAGCAAGGAATCATGCATGCTCCAGTTAGCATGGGTTTGGGTGTGACCTTGTCCAGGCTTGTAGGGATCCACACAATGCACTGTCAGTAAGGACATTGTTCAGATTGTTCGACCATTCTTTCATCATGATGATGATGATTATTATTAATGCTCTTTGTTTGCATATACATTGTAATCATAGAATTATGAGAGTTCCCTTGTTTAGACCAATAAACCTTTCATTATGAAACTGTTCTGTCTGATGATGTTCATGTTGATTGTTTCTGTTTTGTTGAGTTTGTTCAGTTAAAAATTTTCAGTTTCTAATAACTGTTTAGAGGTACTGCTCATCTGATTATTGTACACTGTGTAAAAGCATTGTGCTCACCTTACTGTTAAAGTGTGGGTCTTGAAAGCTCATCAGGTTTGCTGTTCCAGTGTACTTGAGTATAACATTGCTATTTTTTCTTTTTTTTCTGATCCATTGTATAAACAGAGTATGTAATTTTGTCTCTATAATGAAGTGCAGCATGTCTAAACATTTCCAGAAGGTAATTCTGATATGTTTGTGGACTTGTTGAGCTCTTTTGTTTTAATCTCTGAAAGTTTTTGAACGATCAGGGTCATTTATCAGCTGATTCGCTTACTGTGTCACATGTTGTACGAGCCAGGTGTTTTGACTTATTGTCATGGATATAGCTTCAGTTGTCAGTTAATACCCAACATCTCTTCAGAAGCATGGGGAAAGGTTTTTCAGTTTGAGTCATTTTGATGGTCGCCAGATGGGCAAAGAAAAGCAAGTGGTCAGAGCATTGCTATCAGATGTGTCCCATGGGTCTGTAAGATCTGGGTGATCTTTCCAGTCTCCCAGGTGAACATGTGTATATTTCTGCATGTACCTTGATCACTTTTGTGGAGGTGCACATGCAGGGGATATGTGAACCTAGATGCTTCCTGCACGTGTGCAGAACACCTTTGTGTAAACTTACATGCAGAGGATCAAATTAGCATGAGAGATATTGTGATGATGTGTTGGGTTGATTATGAAAACACTTATCCAGCATGCACCCACCTGGGGGAAAAAAAATTAAGACCAATTGTAGAAACAAGCCTGTTCTCATGGAAATCACAGCCCATGAATGCAGAACATTGTGTTTCTCCCACAGCCCATCCCTCTCCCATCTAAATGAGTTAAAAGCTTGAAAGTTTAAATGAATATAAGTAGATGTAACTCTTGAATTTGATTGGTTCATAGATTTAAACCAATCATGATAAGGAAAGTGCAAACCCTTTCTTGAGTGTTCTTCCCATTGTTCATTTTCATTTTTATTGACCAATTGAAAAATTTTCATGATTTGTTCTTCTGCACCTTTTATTTATCAGTGTTCTGCAAGCTGGTGTGAAGCACCAAAATTGTAAACCTAAGTACTGTTTGAAAAAGAGTGCTTGACTTGAAAACCTTTCCAGATCCACCTTGAACAAGTACAATAAACACAATACTGAAGATGATACAATGATGGAAGTAATAACTTCCCCTTATATTGCAGCAAAAAGTAAAATGCAGAAGGAAGAGAATTAGATTTTATCCATCAATTAAAAAAAAAAAAAATAATAAAAATCAGTCTGTTATATTGATTTTAGAAGAAATACAACAGGTCTTCCAGCACTGAGATTTCAGTTTGTTCAAAGACTGGTGGTCTGTCCCCAAAACAATACACCTGAGGACATAGTCCTCTTTACTGTATGACCTGTAGGGAAAGAGCATGATTTCTGGTACTGGCCTCATGCCCAGAATATGAGAATGTATCTCTTGACCAAAAAATTGGATGCAAACTGCCACTGGTCCACTGTTATGTATTCACTGGCATATCACATGACATTAGGGCCAAAGCACTGTCTTCAATCATTCTTTGTCTTGTAAAGGAACATACTTTTTGTGAAACCTTGTGTTGGCAGACTCATGATTTGTGTTTGTGTGATTAAATATATCACAAATTGTGGAGAAAAAATAGACTTGTGAGCATTCAGCAAGCAATGAAGGCTTTTAGACAGTGTCAGACACAGCTCCACATAAATCTGCATAAATGTCATGTATTTCTTCTTGTATACATGAAACAGCAGAGTAGGGATAAACAATTTATTTTTTCTTTTCTTTCCTTCTTTTTTTTTTTCTTTTTTTTTCATTCATGAATATGTCAGGCCATAAATCTGCAGTGAGGACTGCATCACTTTCTTTCAGAAAGCAGGATCATTTTATTTATTTTCTTTCAGAAAGCAGGATCATTTTATTTATTTTCAAGAATAAAGTATCCTACATAGGGAACCCCTTTTAAAAAAAATTATAGCTGTACCTTTTTTTTTTTTTTTTCCGATTGAATTTGGTTTTCTACTGTTCTCCGCCCATCTCACCCTTGGCCAGTCATCATCACTCAGTTTTGCTTAAACTTTAAAGAATAAAGTTAGCTTGCACCCATGCACAAAAACTTTTGAGATGCAGTAATGGAATGCAGAAATGTTGTCTCTAACTCTATATAAAGGCAGGAGAAACAGTGATTTGCATTTCTTATTCCCATCTTAAATGTGAACATATATGCACGTAAACATGTCTACATGCACACATGCGGGCGGCCATTGTGGGTTCATATAATACACACTCAGTGCAAGGATGCACTTGAGCAAAATTACAGAATAAGGCTTGGGTTACCCAAATTATTGCATTTTGTGATAGGTTTATATTTTAATTCCATTATGCACACATTTGATTTACATAATGTTGCATTTGTGGTGCGTGTGCAGACTTGAAAACTTGAGGGCCCCTTGAATAAAGGCTGAGTTAACTTGAGGGCCCCTTCAATAAAGGCAGAATACATTTTCACAGCTTTTAGCCTAACCCACAGAGCCCGACCCCCATCCTATCAACAGTGAAAAAGGTGTTTTCAACGTTTCTTCTCTCATTGTGAAGAAACAAACCATAAACTCAAAAGTAATACACATATACTGAAAAAAAGGTCATGGCTCATTTTAGGCACAGTGTGTAATGTCTACATTAACCGGGTGAAGCAAAGTTAGATGCAGATGCCTGTTGAGTGCAGAGTATGTTGAGATGGAATGTTACTGGAGCAGTTCATGTAGTGAGGATTCCAGCATACATCATCAGTAAGAGCAAAACCAGAGAGGTCAACACATTCACAGATGGATTCAATCACATTTATTCTCCATGTGGTTTACAGGATCTATCATAGCATATTTCAGAATTTTGAAGTTATGATATTGACTTTACCTGAGGTGACAAGCTGCTTTGAACAAAGGATACATGATGAAGTTTTTGTTTTGCAAAACATTCTGTATCATCTTAATTTAAGGTTGCAGTAAAATTCTTGTGAGTTATCTTTCTTTTGAGGCAGTCCTCTTTTCAGCTGCACATTTTTTATTATCTCAGTTAAATCCATACCCTAGCTAGTAAAAAATTAAGCTCTGTATGGAGTAGAAACCTTGACACTTCAAATAAGCTTACACTTAAATGGAAAATGGAAATTTTTGACTAGGAGACAAAGAGTGCACAGAAACCTCACCATATGATATTGCCTACAGGCGTGTATGACGTAGTGGTGATCAGGCATTTATAAGGTGATAAATATTTAAAATCATCTGGCAGTCATTGTCATTTAAGGGAATACATTATATATCATATCAACACCGCAGAAGATGATTTAAGGCTGATCTTTTATTGTCTCAGAGAATGCTTTTATAAATTATGAAAAATACTGAATTTTGGTTATAAGCTCTTGTGATTTTTGACAAAGGCAATTCGTTTACGTCAGTCTGCACCATATTCCTTTGGGGATACCAGGTTGCATTTCACTTTTAAATACTTTCCTGCCTTTGGAAATTATGGGCTAGAAAAATAATAACCATTTCTCTCATATATTATTTTTTTTCTTTCCTGTGATGTTCTGTCCAGTTCATTCACCTTCACCATTATACTTTCTAGAAAGTCTACCCCCCACTACCAGCTGATGACTTATGCTTGCTTGTCCTCTGGGTTTTTACATCAGGATGAACATTAGGTGCTTATTCTGCTGTGTTTCTTGCAAAGTTGGCCTTTTAATTTTCTTTTATGTGGTTGATAATTTTGAAATAATTTTTTAACTCTCACTCTGTTAAAATAAAAGTGGAGGCAAGAAATTGAAAAGGTTGGCGCATGTCAGCTTGGGTTGGTCTTCTTTGTCATAAAGAGAGTAGTTATGTAGTTACTGATGGCATTGTATGTTACTGTCAAAGGAACTCTGTGTCATGTGGCTTTCTTTTTCTTCTTCTTTTTCTTTGAATTTCAGTAGACGTTATCTTGCTCTTCTTCTTTTTTCTTTTTTGTATTGTTGTATAATTGTATTATATTACTCTTTTTGTCACAACAGATTTCTCTGTTTGAAATTGTAGGTTGAATCCTGATCATTGGTATTGACTCTGAAAACACTGTAATGTATTCAAAGTATGTGACCATACAAGTTCATTTTATGAACATTCCTGGGTCACATAAAGAAAGGTTTTATAAAAAGGATGCTTCGAGTTTCCATTACACTTGAAACCATAATAGTAGTACTGCCATAAACATAAACTCAGTCTCAACATAGCATACCATCTACAATGTAGCATTTACAGCTGTCCTGGGTGGTTTTGATTGAAGCTTGAATACATTGATCTTAGTGTAAAATGTTGCCATGCCAAATGAATGTGTGTAAATTTATTGGGTTTTTGTTGGCATGCATTTTGTTGTGTATATATGTGGTGTACAATTATTTTACCATGGTTATTTTATTTTATCAGTTCACTGAATGACATTCATATGGCAGAATGCTCACAGACAGTATTTACTATGCTTTTTTATAAAAATGTTTTTTTGTTTATTGTCTTTGGTAATCTGCTAATGTTGAAGTTGCTTTGTAATTTTTAAAAGAGTTTTTAAACATAATAATTCCCAAAAGTTGTGTCAGAATTTCATAAAAGTGACATTGGTATAGATTTTACTTTTGAAGGCATTGTACACAGAGTATTGACAGGTGTCTGGGCAAAAACCTTTTGATCAAATATTGAACACCAGTTTTCAGTGATTTGTGATCCTTGGTGCCAATAATACACTAGTTCTGTTCCTTAGTAAATTCATTCACTAGTATTTAAGGGAGACGTTGCCTGCTCTGTCATCAGTGCAGATATTTCCTGCATTGTTTCAGACCCAGTTTTTTTTGTTTTGTTTTTTTATATGATTCAGACATTAAATGTACAAAATGAGAGGTGTTATTACTGCACACTGCCATATCAGATTTTGTTGGGGGGGTTTTTTGTTTGTTTTTTTTTGTTTTTTTTGACTGGATTGTACAAATCATATGGTTTTGTTTTTCTTTGCATACAAGTTGGGCAGGGATTTGAAGGGAATGTGGGCGGCCATTGTGGGTTCATGTAATATTGGGAGGTCCTTTTGAAAAGAACACCAGCACCTTTTGCCTACAGTGAGAGACAAAAGATTCAGATTCCAAACACAAATGCTTCAAGCAGAAGCCATCATAGCAGTGGTCTAATCACCAGTCATATTTGCCATTTCTGTGGCTCATTTTCCAGTTCATCAGATTTCCTCATTATACATGAACATCAAGTCTACTACTCTCTCACAGATGAACTGTTTCAATTTGTGAGAACATCTTAAATACTGGTCTTTTTGTTGAATAGTGGCATCAGTGTACATAAAATGATAAAACTGTAAGAGTGCCTATATTTGAACTACCCAAGTATGTTTATGGACTGTGACTTAAGATGCCAACACAAATTTCTGCACATGGTTGAGTTTGTTGTATTGTTTTATGTGCTGTTTGAACAGGTCTGTTAGCCTGTACAACTGAATTTGAAAATTATGGATTAGTTGCATGACAGGGAAGGTTGTTTCATACATATAAATAGAAAACTAGAGAAGCAAATAAGAATGCTGTCAGCTACAAGGTTGAAACCAAAATAGTATTTATGCCATAATGAACTTCAAGTATGCTGAGATTGTATTACCATTCAGTCAGGTAATGTGGCAACAGCACAGGAGGAATTTTGTATCGCATGTGGATAACTCTTACGCAGTACAGTTGGGTTGGGGTTTTTTAATGGTGGGAAGGCTACATGAAGAATAGGCTATTGTAAATCCTCTGGGTCAAAAGATCCAATTTACTGTTAATGGCTAGTTTGATATTGGATGAAAATTGTGCTCTTCTCTGCAGCTTCCCCACTCCACACCCCCATTTGAGGTAATGAGGTCAACATTTTCTTTGATCTAATTGTGCCTTTGGAGGACTTCTTTCCCCTTAGTTAAAATAATTTTGTATTGTATGTCAGTTTTTTTCATTTCCTGCACAATTTATATGTTACATGTTACACTTTGTGTGAACTATCTGCAGTATGAGATAAGTGCATTGGTAGTTTCCATTTCATGAAATTGGTTCAATGTCTATTTTCTTGACGCTGGAGACACAGGAGAAATTTTGAAAATTCTACGCCCAAAAAAAACAGAGAATGCTTGCTACTCACCATTAAATTTACAGAGCAGAGATTTGCTGTTTATGTTCTTTCTTGGTTTTTTTGTTTGTTTCTCTTTTTCAAGGTGTCAAAGGAGAACCAGCAAACCTAAAATAAACTGACTTGAAAAGCAGAAATTTTAATCCAGAAATCCAACTCCATGCAGAAAAGTTCCACCCATGTGATTTGTAAATCAAGCATCCACTGCTCCGAGTCTGCTGAAGATACACCCAGTGATGGCAACTGTTGTCATTACATTGTATTTTGTTGTGACCAGTCAGTTTGTTCTACTGTTACACCAATGTCACAATTGTTCTTTTTCGGCTTGCAAGGGTCAGCCGCCTGCTTTTTTGTGGGCCACTAGGTAGTTTTGCGACATATATGGTGTACCAAGCATGTCAGGATAGTCTGGAGGTGATGAAACCTCAGAGCCAGAGCCAGTTACATGCATGTTTACTCGGAGCCTGTGTTGAGTAGACCAATCAGCTGAACAGGAAAGGACATGACTTCACTGTCAGTCATCTCGGGCGTTTATCTGTTACACTGATGCAACTGAGGGTCTGAATTTTCATTAAAAAAAATTCAAACTTTTCAAATTTATTCGGAGGGGTTGGCAGATCTGACAAAGGGTAGCAAATGACATCTCCTGATCTTAATTTGCAGAACCATGTAAGTTGTTTTTTTGTTTTTTCAGCTTGTGGTGAATGGTCACATGTTGTGGACAATGTGCCACATCTGTGAACAATATGTGCAGGCAGATGTCAGACTGGAACATTCATTAATGGTAGTGAAGGTGGAAGTTGGTTTTGTGTTCAGTTGTGACATGTTTGTCTGATGGTGTAACTCCTGTAATTGATGATCTAGTGTGTTTTGTTTCATTTTAATGTTTCAGCTGTTTATTCTTTATTTATCTGCTACTTGTATGTTGGCTTTATTTATTTGAATATTGCTATCATTGATTATTGATGAATTAAGAGCAGCATGTTGTTTCTTCTGCAGATGTCTTCAGCTTTGGGAAAATGCATTTTCTGTTAGGGTATTTTTCATTTTGTAATATTGTAATGTTTGTACATTTTGATTTGATTAAAGGCCTCTTTTACTCCTGTCATCTCTGCGGTATTCAGTATTGTTTTTCCTGTCAGATATGCGACAACCGTGGTTTGTGGTAGGAGGAGGGAAGCTTTTTTTTTTTTTTTTTTTTTTTTTTAACAATCCTTTTCTTTGAACATTGTAGTTTGTTTGAGGGTTTTGAATGGTCAGGTGAAAGACAAGCTGTTGTTACCCTGAAAACATTCTTTGTTCAGCAGCGACAACATGCGATATCTTTTGCCTTTATCATGGAAATGTTAATGCCTGTAAAAAATTTTAAATGTGGCAAACATCACTGAGGCATGTGAATGTATTCAGTTACAAATTGAGCTGAAGATCTTACTTTTGTCAGTTACTGTGTTGGATTTTTTTTTTTTTTTTTTTTTTTTTTTTTTTTTAAACAAGAACATCTTCCATATGATGTGTCCTATCCCCCAACCGGATATAGAAGTTTCCAGCATTCTCAGTTTTGCTTTTACTCAGCACAGTTATGCACTTCTTGTGCTACTGAGGAAGGTTCTTTCTTATATATGTGGAAGTGGATGCCGGACATAAAACAGTTCCTTCTCCTCCTAAGGACATGTCCTATCCAACGCCAGCTTCCTCACTTGCTCTTAGTACAATGTCCAGCATGGAGTTTCTTTTCTGCTGTTCATTGTTTGAGATTGTGTCAAAAAAAAAAAATCAGAATTTGTAACACAAAGGTCATCAGATGTTTCTGTTGTTGTTGATTTCACTAAGACTGATCGATACAAGAGTGTGCAGAAAACATTGCTCCAGAACTTGGTTTCGGTGCTTATAGAATCAGTTTTTCAGATGTTCTTGAGTGACACAAAAGCATACCTGAACTTGAGAGTCTTTATTTCTGATACTATATCACCATCCTAAAGTGCTGGGAACTTGTACAAATATTTTTTTCTGAGACTTATATCAGTGTAAGTTCATAATTCTGCGAGATAAAGGTCTGTAATGAGTGTTCCAATTGTATATAGTCAATTACGGTATCAGGTTAATATGTTCGTATGTGATGTAATAATCGGTTGGAATGTAGGATTTCATGAAACAAGATTTAATAAAGTTTTAGTTGTGTGACGTATTAGTGCAGATTTGAAGCATATAACCCACATATGCAGTGTAATTTGTCACTGCATATGTCAGGTTTACTTACTGTTACCCATGATAAAATTGGCAAGACTTATTGATTGATATAAGAGCTAATAAGAGACAGTGTGGAAGAAACAGGTATTTGTTTGGTCCCAGTAACTGGGTTTGGTTTATATTAATTCATTTGCAATATGGCACACAGTAGTTAGACCACAACCTGCAAACCAACCAGTGCCAGCTTGTCAGTTTCTGATAATATTCCACTTCGTGATCAGTGTATGTATGTATGATGCACCGTCCATCCATGTTTGTGTTATCCAGCTGCACATCTTTATCCAAGTTGAAATTGCCCAAATTCACCAATTACCACATACATTAAATTGACTGCAGCGGTCATTATAAGACAGTTGTTTTGTTTTTAATTGGAAAATCAGTCATGGCCTATCTACTGGTTGTTGGACTTGATGGGAGTTCTTCATTGAATTAGGCCTGTGTAAGTAATTAAATCTCAACAGCAAAAAATTTGTTTGCAGATTTTTTGAAAATCATTTATATTTTCAATTGATAATTTCTGTGTGGGGATGAATATTTCAATCTCACATGTGTTGCAGTTTTGTGCAAACCAGTGTATGGTAATAATGATCCATACTGTCCATGCTGATGCACATGTGGCACTGTCAGAAGAAAAAAAAACAAGGCCTTAGGGTGAATCTGTATATAGATGTGTGTGTTTTGTGTGGGTTTTTTTCTTTTGTTTTTTTTTTTCTTTCTTTTTTTTATTTTATTGTTTTGAATATCCAATCTTGTATTCCTGTAGGTCTTTATAGTAGACAGGATTTAATTTTTAATGTTACTAATAAAAACTTTCTGAAGTATGGTGTTGTTAAAAAAGCTAGAAAGCTTAACCATTAATAATTCACTTTCAGACAATCATGGAAGATATAGCTGATACATGCTAAAAAGAAGAAAAGGAAAAAAAAGAAAAGAAACTGTAAAATAGGACGATAATAGATGTGTTGCTTTTCTTTCACTGTTTCCAGGCAGTATCAGTTCTTTTCCCATGATAATTCTAAGTGTATACAGCCTTTTCCCTGGTGATCACAAGTAACAGGATTAATAAAATTGTAATACTGTGCATGTCATCTCCTCTCAGGGTTGGAGTCAGTTGGAACTGAAGAACGGGTGAAACAAAACAGTAGTCTACATCCCCAGACCTGCATATTATTCATTTGGAGCCTGCTCACACTCTATTCATTGTAGAATTTTCCCTATTTATATTCCATGAAATCTGTACATTAAATGCCATCTGTTGAATGCAAGTATTGTGCATATGTAAAGCGTGTATTGGGCATGGCTGTACAGGTTTCGTTCATTTGTTTGTGTGTGTAATAAGAAGCTAGTAACAATTTTGCTTCTGGACATGAGCCTTTGTTTTGTTATATATCACAACTATTGGTAAGAAAAACACAGTGGAACCGGGTTTGGGTAAGGAGAGAGAGAGACATTTCTCACATTCTTGCATTGTCCTTGTATATGCTCTCAATTTTCATGAGAGCTGTTTCTTTCATGGTCCTAGCACGTGCATATGATTTTCAGTTGTTTTGTTGGGGTTGAGTTTTGAAGGAAAACATCATGGTTGATAAAATTTCAGTTGAAGAGGTTCTGCTGTGTGCTTACAATTATGTCAATATTATCACATTTACACAAATTTGATTTATAACGGTATAACCCAGTCCTAATGTTGCATTATCTTCACACAGATTGTCATAAATAAGCACTGGACTAATGATTCATGTATCACCCTGTCACTGTGCATACGCTGTGTGAGCTTTGTAGATCAAAGATTGCTTTTAATTCTCAATAAATAACGTATTCTTCAGTGTGTGTGTTTCTCTTTACTGTTTTTTAAGAAAAATGAAGAAAAGCAAATCTGCAAAGACTAACTCAGCACTTGTCACCAGCTGTCGACTCCACTTGATGCTTCAACAGTTCAAAACAAGGGGTAAACGGGAAAGGCTGTTCAAAACATCTTAATTTGGAAGAAAAATGAATTCTAATCAAGATTAAATTTGAACTAATTCAAAAGGGCCCTCAGCTTCCCTCAAGGTCCTCAACTAGAGAAATACCCGGTTGAAATCAAAACAGGTGAAGGTGACTTTGTCTTTTGGAGACATGTCATGTTGGAGGTCCTTAGTAGCCAGCTCCTGAAAAGTCTTCAATAAACAGGGGTTTTTTTGGGGGGGGGGTTGGTGATGTATGAGAAACCCCCACTCCCCATGTGCTTCCCATCCCTCCCCCAACAAGAAAGGAAAATTTCAGCTGAAAAATTTGCATGAGCACCAAGTGGAAAGAGACTTGACAGAGCAGACTGGTTCAAGTCACCCATCCCATTCAATGAACAGGGAGTGATAGATAGGCAAGACAGAGTGCTGTGCTGGATAGCACAAGTGATCTTTGCAGTGATAAGCTTGCCTAACTGGAAATCTGCAACAATCCCTTGTGCTAACCCGCCCTGGACTTTAATGGCCTGGTGGTGTAAAGTCCTCAAATGCCTTATCCAATTTCTGGTCAGCATATGTGTAGACATTTGTTTGTTCATGCATGTAGACTGTGCTTGTTCAAGATGGTATAATCCATGTTAACATTGGGTTACTGAAACATGAATATACCCAGCATACACTCATCCTTAAAATTGGATTATATGCTGTCTGAAATGGCAGGGCAGAAATGGACATACAATAAAAGGCCATATGAGTAAATGAGAATGTGGTAAGTGATGCCCATGAGTACAAAAGATAACAACCGGGACATACACTTGCATCTATGCACAAACCCAGTTTTCAAATAGGATAAACACATTTACTCAATTTGTCCACTCACAACTTGCCTGGAGTTACACTCCCATTCACCAAAAATTGCATCTGTCCACCAAGTGCCTTAACCCATCATTGGTAGAAGGAAAGCAGCTGAAGTACACTCAACACCTTTTTCCCTCTCTCACAGATATACACACAAGCACTGTTTTGTCAAGTTTGACTGAATGTCCTTGCTTCTATGACTATATCGGCTGAAAGTGCACCCTGTTCATTGCACAGCAAGACGAACAACTTACGAGTCAGCAATAATGTCTGTATCAGACTGCCAATTTATCAACATCCCTCAATAAACCATTGAAGTCTGACGTAAAAAAAAAAAAAAATCCCTTTTAGATGCTGGGTGCTCTTTCGGTTATGAACAGTATCCCCTACTGAAGGAAAATCTATGAAAAAAAAAAATCTCTTTTCTGTTGTTCTTTTTTCTTTCAGTTTTCTCCCCTAATCTCTTCTCTTTGTATTTTGTGCCCTGGTGTTCTGTTCACTGTTTTCAGCCCTGAAAAAGCCCTTAGTGGTTGCCTGGGCTGTAAACAATTAGAACATAACACCAAGCCTAGTCTTCACTTATGTCACGCCCCCTTCTGTATTCGACGAATGTACTCATCATGAGTCCAAATGATTCAACGAAGGACACAATCCTTATGAACCAAGAAATGGCAAAGATAACACTGGCTAAACATTGAACTTCAAGAATGTGCACTATAGCAAGGTGTCTTAATAAAAAAACAACAACCAAAAACAAACTGTAAACGTTAATGTAAAAGAGGGAAAAATGTGCATGCCTAACTTTTAAACGTCATTCAAAAAGACTTCAGTTTCATTTACTCATCAGCTTGGCTGTTTTCCTAATGACCGCATCATCTGATTACTAACCTTTATTCAAAATATGCTGATTTCCTTGGTGGATTCAGTCTGACTCATGAACAATACTATTTAATAAAAAAAGACATAAATTGTAAGTAAGATGTTGACAGGTCAGTGATCTGCAATGGTAAAGAAATCCAACTCCAAATCACAGTAATCTGGTGAATTTCCCAAATGTAAAGTTAAATACAAAGCATTTTCTTTGACATCTTAAGCCATCTGAACTATTTGACGAGTGATCATTCTGTCTTCAGTTTTGTCACGATGGCCAAATTCGTTTCTTCACAATGTATAAAACAGTTCCAAAGAACAAAACCAGAGCAAGAAAGATGAGCAACTTGTCTGTCATCTCCCTGCGACCATATTTAGTAAGAAGTCTATGTGAATGTTGAATGTGCCCACCCATGTCCCGAACTTCATCTTGAATTTCTCCAACCGAGGAAGAAGAATTGACTGCAACAGAAAAAAAAACCCCAACCCATTCAATAGGATGAGATTACAGAAATGAGCAATCAAACAAACCAGCAAACACATCATGTAATATCTTAAACGATTTTTCTTTATAGTCATTTCAATTTTTTTCTCTTCGGGGGCCGCAACTCCCACGTTCACATGTAGGCTTTCACATGTACGATCATTTTCACCTACACAGCAGTCATACTCCATTTTCGGAGGGGAAGAAAGGGAGGGAAGGGGCGGGTGGTGTCCCCCAGTATATTCTTGCTTCTATAACCAAAATGCTGACATGGATTACGGGATCTTTAATGTGCCTTTTTGACCTTCTGCATGTGCATACAAATAAATGGGGTTCAGGCACTTCAGGTCTATACATTTGTTGACCATGGAGGTCAGAAAAATCATCTTTTACCAACCAGGCGCCGTGTCTGAGATTTGAACATGGGACCCTCAGATTGAAAGTTCAGTGCCTTAACCACTCAGCTGTTGCATTTGTCAACATTTTAAGTAATGAAGTTGGACATGTCTAGCATTCATCTTAAAAGACACAGAGAGATGACAACAGCTGTACCATGCATGGCATAATGTCTGGGCTATTATGAGATACTGATTTATCATTTCGATGAAGTGCTTTTCTTATAAATACTAGACAAAATATTTCTCGAAGGCAACCACAATCTTTCGGTCTGAAAACACTTCACATTCAATGTTGTGAGGAGCATGGTAAATTCACATGATGCAAATCTAAAGTTCACAGTTCTATTGGGTTTTTTTCTCTCCCATTACCAAATGTGAACAGCTATAAATCATCCTTAGTTCAGTCAGACATTTTTTGAGAATCATCACTAGTAAATACGGAGAGAGGTTATGGAAAGTGTATCAGATAAATTGTGCTATAACCACTGTAAATCCTTGAAGAAAAAAAAAGTTACAAAAACACCACATTAATATACTGTGAAACTAAATACCACCAAATAGTCAGTGGCATGTTAACTGCATTTCTTGCTGGAAAAGTACTGCACAAAAAAAAAATGAAAAGACTACTGTCAAAGTATAATCACAATAAACACACACACACACACAAACATTTATCTCTCACAGTTTAAGTAAAATGTGCCTGAAGCTAGATTCTGAGCAAGCGGTATCAAGCTTTGGTTTATTTACAACCAAAGGTTTCTCTCTAAACAAATACACATTCATGTATGTGAATAACAGATTAATGGTAAAATATGCATGACGAAAAAAGAGTTCATGGAGGGAATTCATATGATAATACTGTTGAGCAAATATTCCACGAAAAAATGAAATAAGAAAATTAACCAGGTATGTACATCCACGTAATTGCCAGTATTCATATCACAACAGATAGCAGTATCAGTGATCATTTCTTATCATTTTGATGTGTAGCAAACATTTTATCTCATTCCATCTCAAACACAGACTGGAGTGGTGGCCATGTGGAAATGCTCCCAAAAGGTTCCATTCCAGGATTTTTACTCCCACTTCTACAAAACCTTGTGTAGTGGTCTGTCTGCTAGTCTTTTAGATGAGATGATAAAGAGGTTCCGTGTGTAGCATGCACCTGGCACACATAAAGAACCCACAGCAACAAAAGGGTTATCCCTGGTGAAATTCTGTCACAAAATCCACTTTGATAGTAAAACAAATGTACTTGAAGATGGAAATTTTTTTTTTTAATATGAATGACACTGCACTGTGGCGACATGCTCTCCTCAGGGGAGAGCAGCCCGAATTTCATGAAGAGAAATCTGTTGTGACAAAAAGTAATACAATATAATGCAATACACAAACTGACAGACCTGTGACACCAGCAGAAGACAAGAAAGAGTTGTTCACCTAATGTGGTCATGGTGGTCTCGCTGTGTTGCACCTGGCTGGCCATGGTACGGTTGAGACTCATCAAGCTCTCTGTGATGTCTCCAGCCATCTTAGCAAGGGTTTCTTTGTTGCCTCGTGCCCTGTACATTATGGTATTAAAACCAAAAAAAAAAGTATTCACATTGAATAACTTTCAGGGCTCACATTAAATCAGTCTGATTGCTTTGCAGACCAATAATTTATAAAAGTAAAGAGTTTGAGAATTTACAAGAGACAAGTCAACTACAAACTATATCTTTAACTATGAAGTTATAAAGTATAAACAATTCAAGTCAATAAAAGAATAATCATTAAAAAAAATCTTAATTCTGTGTCCTATCGCAAGTTGGACCTTAAAAAAAAAGCCTGTACATTCTGTCTCAACATTTCTTAATAATATAATAATAATAATAATAATAATAATAATAATGGTATTTATATAGCGCTGAATCTTGTGCAGAGACAAATCAAAGCGCTTTCGCACCAGTCATTCACACACATGCATAACTCTAAAACTGTAGAAACTAAAACAAGGAAGGGCAGGCAAGGGAGGCTATTTTGGGAAGAGGTGGGTTTTAAGGGCAGACTTGAAAGAGCTTAGAGTGGAGACTTGACGAAGCGAAAGAGGAAGTTCATTCCAATCGCAAGGTCCTGAGACAGAGAATGAACGGCGGCCAACAGTCGAGTGTTTGAATCTGGGTATGCGTAAACAGAGTGGATCCGAAGCCAATCATAGTGAGCGAGATGGAGTGTAGAGGTGCAGGCAGCCACAGAGATAGGGAGGAGCAGTTTTGTGAATACATTTATAACATAGAGTGCTGATCTTGTACTTTAATCGGTGTGAGACAGGGAACCAGTGGAGATGTTGCGAAAGAGGAGAGATGTGCTCAGATCTTTTCTTTCTGAGGACGAGTCGGGCAGCAGAGTTTTGTATAGCAAATGATAGCAAAGTCTTCCTGCGTGTGTGTGTGTGTGTGCACGCGCGCACATGCGTGCATTTAGTCACATTTTGGTGTGTGTATGTAACATTGATGTAATGTGTTATGTAAACAAAAGTGTGTTTGTAAAGCACCAAGAGCAGATTTCTGGATTGCTTACGAGTTGGTGTTACAATTTATCTTTTTAAATTTTAACATAATGCTCTAATTTCATTTCCATCACAAGTACTTCACTTAGGGCACTTAGGGCAGACTGCTCACTGACCTGTGTCTGACTTGCGCTCCTCCAGACAACAGCTGTTCCTTGGCCTTCTTGTCGATCTTCAGCTGAGTGGACAGGTTGGCTTGCCGCAGGCTGCTCAGAGTCCTGAACATACACACATCACATAACACATGCATGCAATTGTGTTTGGCCACATTTCCAGCAGAATCTACATAAAACATGCGAGCATTTATACAGTCCAAGGTGTCAAAGCATGCAGACAGATCCCTGTACACTACACCACATCTGCTGTTAGAAAAAAAAGGAAAGAAAAAAAAAAGACCAGATGCCTGACCATCGCAAAATTCAAATCCACTGATCAGGCCTTGAGATTTCTACAAATAATTCTAATTTAAACAGCAACACAATTCTTTGAATGAAACTTGAAGACATTAATCATATTGATACAAAGGAGTTCAAACTGTACTCCAGTGTTAAGATCATGGTCTAAAGAAAGTTGGCGAGTTCCTGTTAACTACCTTTACAAACAGGTGTGTGCGAATGATTGCGTGCGTGCCATGGTAGAAGAACCAGTAAACTGGTATGACAATCTTTGACTGACAAAATAGAATTTCGCAAAAATAGGGATCTCTATTAAATCACTTTACCCCGAAAGGGTCTGTCGAAGAGTCTTGACATTGGTCAGTATGGCTTCTTTGTCTGCATCGGAATCCTGTTCATGTCCCAGACGTGCAAGTTCCTACAACAAGCAGTGAACACATCAGTGTCGCCAGTTAGTTATACAATTAAATACCTTTAGATTAAGATGAAAACAGCATTGATTAAAAAAATCAATAAAATCACAGATTCACACACACAAACAAACATGTATACAGACACATGTACACGCACATGCACACTCAAAACAACACATGTATATTTGCTTACAAACAAAATAATGATATACATAAAAAGAAGAACAGAAAGAACTGACAGAATGAAGAACCAAAACAAAGAAATCCTGTGACAGCGTCATTGAATCCTCCATAGCAACCTAAATTCTAAACCAAGAAATAGCAATAGCTCTGACCTTGTGTCTGCTGATAATCATCTTGTGTATGAATATGAAAATGAAAATTTGTGTTTATGACTATATCAGTATATGGATGAGAGTAATTGTATTTAATTTCAGTCCTATTTGTTTTTACAGATGCATCACACACACACACACACACACACACACACACACACACATATACTTTTCCACTGTATTGTGTATGCATCTATGTATATATGCACATCTGTGTCTGTTAATCAGTTTGCACACTGTATACAGTTACAGCTAGTTCATAATAATGACATGTAAAAATTCCATTTAAGGCATAGTTCTAACTACAATATACTGTAAACATTTGACCTGGTATGTCTTTTGAGACTAACTTTTTTTTTTCATCTTTCATCGTTTGAACTGAAATAAACAAGCATACCATTGCATTATGCCAGCAACTGACTTACATCAATTTTCCCACGCAGTTTGTGAACCTTCTCTCTGGCCTGACTGCTAAAGTCTTCCAGTATTTCTGCTGTATCAGCATGTTCCCTGATATCCTGCAAAAATCACAATACTCAGATAAAAGTAAAATAAAAACATGTTTTGGAATACAGCAAACAGGCTGAAACAGCTCTTACTGGGCCACACCTTTCTTTCTTTTCATGTGTGTGTGTGTGTTTGTGTGTGTGTGTGTGTGTGTGTGTGTGTGTGTTCCTTCCATAAAGTGATCACAGTCAATACCTGACTATTCTATCACTGAATAAAAGGGGGTCTGCGGAAGATACATTTAGGTGTACATAGGTTTCTTAAAAAAAAAGAAAAAAGGTGTATTCTGGTATTTATATCCTGGAAACCATCAACACAAAGATGTCGACTGAGCTGGCCTCCACGGCTCTCTGGGGCAAGGCATTCCAATCCCGGATGGTACATGGCAGGAAACCAGCCTGCCTATATTTAGTTTTGCAGATGATTTGCTCCAGCTGCTCAGTGTGGGTGTGTCGCTGCCATGGCGGTGGTGACACCAGTTTTTCTTTCAGCGAATCCATGCTTACATAATTATGCTTGATTTTATAAAGCATGGTCAGTCTGGCTGTTTGGCGGCATTGTTGCAGGGAGGACCATCCAAGGTCTTGTAGCATTGCTGATACACTTGAGCTGTTCTGGTAGCGCCTCAGCACAAATCTGGCTGCTCATCTCTGGACTGCCTCGAGTAGTTCAATGTCCTGTTGTTGGTAGGGATCCCAGACTGATGATGAATACTCCAGGGTGGGGCAGACAAATGCCTTGTAAGCTAACTCCCTCATGGTCTGGGAACTAATTTTCAGGTTCCTCCTCAAAAAGCCTAAGTGTTTGTGTTGTAGCCAGCCAAATGATATAAGTCTCTTTTCTTTCTTTATTTTTTTTTTTTTAACTTTAATCTGACTAATAATTTGGACTGTTAGCAAGTCAAAAACTGAATGTAAACCTAATCCATAATGGTTCAGTCTGTGTTAGCCAATCAAAAACTGAAAGTAGCATAACCCTAGTTCAAGAAAACAAGATTGTAAATAAAACGACAGTTCTATAACTAATTCAGATTGACACCTGGGTTTTAAAACACATTTATTTGTTAGTTCTATAACCTGAACAAGAGCCTTTGCTTCAAGATCGAGTTTTATGATGTCTTGAAGACAGAGCCTGACGTGGATATCTTCTGCTGCCATACTGTCATAATCTGATTGTTGTAAAAATTACGACATGATCAGAATGGAGACACAAGCAAATTGTAAAATTTTAAACATATGAAAAAAATAATAAGACTAATTCTAAGAGATTGAGCGTGTACATTGCTTCTCATAGGAATCTTTTTAAAGCAGTCAGTGTTATTTATGACGTAAAGCGTATCGCTTTACAACTGTTGCTGTCATGGCGCAGGAAGCCACGTACCAAACCGACTAAAACCAACTACAGCCGGCGTGTGGCGAGATCTTTGCCGTAGATCACCAAAATGCAGCACCGGTAGAATATTTAATTTCTTTAATCGAAATCTACATGCCTGCGGATGGCGAGGTAACAACTTTTTCTTTCCCTTTTTTCCTTAGAAAAATAGAATCATTCTTTCATTGATGTTAGACTGGAGGTCGAGGATAGAACATCTGATCAGAATTTGACATTCATAGTAATTTATTTCTGATATATAACAAAAAGTATTACACCCAATGTTGCTAGGACTGCTATTCTCGCTTTGGAAGGATACCCTCACCTTTACTACACGCCAGTAGTGTATTGTCAGGTGTTAATATAAAAGTATCAATATATATCAATATCAATATCAAGATCAAGGCGTGAGGCCTGAAAAAGGGTTGGGTGGGGTTGGCAGGTGTCAGTATAAGAGATCACCCCACTTCTGTACAGTATCTGGTAGAAAGTGATACTGATTATAAAACATGCTATTCACTTTACTGAATGTAACTGTATAGAGTTAGTGTCATGCCACTTAGCTCACACCAAAGAACACTTCTAAGAACACAGGCCATAGCTACCCAACATGTCCATTCAGATACAAGTTCTTGATATGTATTTACAGACAAAAATGCAGTTGTTTTGCCCAGACACAGTGAGTAGCGAACATTTCCATAGGAGGCAGTGTCATCAACATCATGGAAGATTTCTAAACCGAAACTGAACCCTCACCCACTGTCCTCCAAAACACACCATCCAATCCCATGTCCCTTTACTCCATTTTACCAGCACCTCTCACCCCCACTGAACATCTCAGACATAAGTTTCATCAGCAAAGTCAGAACCCCTTTTTGTTGTTCATAATGTAAGTCATGGTACTGGAGTCTCCAGAATGTAACTTCTATAAGTTCTAAGTATGTCTAGAAGGGCTGTCAGCAGAATCAAGATCAGTGAATAGATCATATGGTTGGAGTCCACTGAAGAGGAAGTTTTGAAAAATCCTATGTGGTGTTCATATAAGTCATACTGTATACATTTTTAACAGTATTTTTCACAAACCATTTTGTTCAGTATAGCAAAACTGGCTGTATCTAGATCTGTGGTACATTTTTTCACATTGGAAACCATCAAAAACAATACCACATCAGACAACAAAAAACACTCTTTCAGTCTTTGGCCAGTGATAGCTGATTTAACTGGGGGAAAAAATCAAAACTCTGTGTGTGATTACATGGAAAATGGCAGAACCAGTTTATTGATAATTAAATTAATACTCTCTGTGCTGAACAAAAGATTTCAGTGTTTAAATAAACTTGATTAACTTTTTTATAATAGTGAATGTTATTGGAATTGTAAAACAATATATTGGCTTGAGTATTTCATGAATAAATCACAGGAAATAGTTTGACTGATTGGCTGTTTGACTGGTTGATTTCCAGGATTTATTTAAGTCCCTGTCTCACTATGAAAGGAGACAAGACCAAAAAGTTAACTTGGATAGTGCTCATGGCGGTCATCACATTGTCATTCCTGACCCTGGTCATCTCAGCGCTTTTGAGTGCCACAGTGTTTAGAGCCAGAGCCAGAGGTTTTGAAAGACCAGGTCAAGAGGAGGTATTCAGGGACCTGCACTACGGCATTGTCATTGACTGTGGCAGCAGCGGTAGTCGTGTGTATGTATACTTCTGGCCACCTCATTCAGGCAACCCCCATGACTTGCTCAATATTCAGCAACTCATGGACCATGAGGGAAAACCTGTTGCAAAGAAAGTTTCTCCTGGTAAGATTTTGTCTTGTTTATTTTATAGTTGATGGTTATTTACTTAATTTTGATTAATATTTCATAATTTAGATGCTTCATTGCATGTTTTAACTTATGTCAGGAAAGTTTTAACTAATGTCAAGATGGTACAAATTTTGTTTTTGTTTTCTGATAAATGCAATGGCAGAAGGTGGCAATGATAGTATTAAAATCATTTTGACTCATTAGTATTTTCGTGTTATTGGATAGGCAATAAGTCATGTAATGCAGTGTGAACCAAATATGAAAAGTCAATGCAAAACATAAAAGTTGAACAAAATATGAAAAAATGTTCAGTTCATTGTTTAGAATTAGATTTAAAGTAAGTAACTTAGACCCAGCTTTGATAATGGTCACTCAATTTCCCCAGCTTTACTTATGTATGTTTATAAGATAAAATGGATTCAGCAGATTGTCCTGGAATGATTTCACAAATGCATTGATTGTCTGCATGACTGTTAACTTGTCTGCGTGTAAAGCAGTGAGTCAAGAGTTCAGTATCCATAGCAATTTAAAGAATCAACAATATTTTCTGTCAAATTTCCTTTAAGTATCTCACGCTAGTGACAGCCATGTCAAGACTGACAGTTTCGAGAGAAATTTTGAAAAGAGGACATATCAGTAACTTTCACTTGATTTTTTCAATCATCGGCATCTGAAATTCTGCTACAGCTGAAGCATTGCAGATTGGGCAAGAAGCAAAAGATTACAAATCTTTACATCAGATCAAACAGAAAAGATGGTCAAGACTTCCAATTCTCTGAGCACTCCAGATGGCATATACATGTAACACATTGGGGAAAATAGTGGTAGTCACAGAATCATTTACCAAAAAGAGGCTTTCATCACTGATGGCCAGTCCTTGCTCCAGATACAGGCCATCCTGCAATAGAACCAGGATCATCTGAATCGAAACTGGGGTCATAGCAGAGTCCTCTTCACTGATGAGAGTTAAATCTGCATCATTCGTGTCCGTTGAAAAGTTTGAAACCAAGCTATGTTATTGACTGACTAAGAAAAATGACATGCTGACTGCTGTATCAGGAACTGAGGAAGCAATACCTTCATGGTACACCATGTACAATGATCTGGACTGTCATAAATCTGACCGGAATAAGTCAAGGACCTGTATTTTTGTAGTAGAATTTTAAACTTCTGTACATTGTTGTGTTTATCAGATGTTCATATTCCTTGTCTATCCCTTGCTCTGGTAGTATGCTAATGCCATCTTCCAAAACAACACCTATTACCAATGGCACACAGGCCAACATGGAGCAGCACAACATTTCTGCAGTGCTGCAGCCCTATCTTTGATCTAAACCCTAAAATGAACCAGACTGTCTCTGACCTGCATCAGCTAATCTTGCTGATCTTTGTAACTTGATCACCCTGGCATGGGAATGAAATATATCATGTACATACCTCACAGCCGCATCTGCTCCATGAAGCAAGGATGATTAGCCATTACACTGCAGTTCATACAGCTCTCCAATGGTCTTTTTTAACGTGACAGGAAGTATTTTTTCTTCTGTCCTTTTGTTGAAGTATTATGTCATGCCACATACTGTACTGTATCAAACTGATCCAAACCAGTCCTATCGGTTTTGCTCTTTTAGCAGAATTTGCTGCTAACTTAATACCAGTACATAAGATGATACAATAGGAAAAATGATTTTTTTTTTATTGCAAAAAAAAAGCAATAAAAATGCTGAACAAAGAAAGATCTGGCCAGAATATAATTATGAAAATCAAGGTACTGAGTAAGAAAGTTGTGTAAATGACAAAAATTTTGTTTGTTGATGTGAATTATGCTTGTATAGCTATGTACTCTGTAAAATGAGTACATGCGTATGTCACACTATAGCAGTGTATGTGTGCGCATGTGTGGCCATATGCTTGAGTCTATGATTTACACAGTGTGATTGAAATAAATGAATCATATAAAATGAGTCTTTACTCATTTTTCTAGCACAAAATGATTGTGATTTTCAGGTTTGTCATCGTTTGAGGATCACCCTGATGAGGCCAGTGACCATATCAAGAAGCTGCTACTGTTTGCACAAGATTACATCCCTAGAGAAAAGCATAAAGAAACGCCACTTTACATCCTGGCGACCGCCGGCATGCGTATGATTCCTAAAATGTAAGTCACGCATTGCTCATCAATGTGCGTCTCAGTGAGAGGGATTTTGATTGTTGCTGTTGGTGGCTTCTTTGAATGAATACTAAACTGTGACTTGCTGGTAAACCAGCCAGAATAACTTGCTTTGCCTGTCTTTCATCCTGGGCATATAGAGATGATGAAAGCAGCTTCATCCCAGAATTAAAATAATTCAGAATTAAAACATGGAGCTCAGTGGTTGTCATAGTGATTTCCAGGTTTATTGTCGTTTACAGCTGATGTATTTTGATTTTATGCTTGCAGTCTTTGAAAATCTTTATTATAAAATTTTGTCACAGCATCTGTTTCATATTTTAAAATCAATGCAAATTGCTTGAAAACTGTTACAAAGTTTTGAAATGACAGCATCTAGATAAGATACATTTAGATGTAACAAAAGTTATACAACCATTCCCAAGTTTTATGAATTTACTAAGATTAAGTTGTGTTTTCTTCCCAGCACTGAATAAATTCCATAAACTGAACATTGACGTATGTGATTTGTATTTATGTGGTATCAATTTATTTCGAATTACAGTATTTTGGGGACATTCTAAACAAAATTTAATTCATCCCCATCAGTACTCACATTACCTTCCTTGCAAATTCTGCTTCCTCTGTTTTTGCCTTCTCTTCTTCCTATTTCGATCTGCAGTTTATGGTTACTGCAACAAAACTTTATCAGGGCATGGATAAAGTTGGTATTAAGTATACTGCTGTTCCAGTATCATTGGTACAACGATTAGTAACAGATGGCATGTGTGATCAGAAGGAGCCTCTTGACACTTGTTGAACAGTATGTGTACAGCTATTGATTTTGATAGGTGTTCAAGGTAATGATTGTTTAGAAGCTGTTGAATGGTCAGCTTACCACAGCATACAGGAGATGAGGTCATAATGGTGACAACAGTTATTGAAGCACATGGTGAAAGGTGCTGGGAAAGTTTTTGAATTATTATTTTCTTCTTTGCATGGTGTGTGTGTGTGTGTGTGTGTGTGTGTGCATCTGTTAATTCTATAGCTTTTTCAGTTAGTTCATGCTAAATATTTTCATTTTTTGTTTGATTGCTTACTGTAATTAATGATGTAATTATATTTTTTGTTTAATTATAAATATCAACAATTTATTTCCTTGCATGATTCATGATGACTGATGTCTTTATTTTGCAACTTGTGTTTTCACAGAGCTCAGGACAAAATTATGAAGGACTTGCACACAGACATTCCTCAAGAGTTTGACTTTGTTGTGGCTGAGAACCATTTTGAGATCATCCCTGGGAAGCTGGAGGGTGTTTATGCTTGGATTGCTGTTAATTATGCTCTGGATCGATTTTCACACTCCAATAGCAAAGGTATGTTCTCACAGTGTCTGATTTTATTTGTGTGAAAAAGAAAAAAAAAAAACACCTGTTAGTCGTCATTGTGTATACATTTACAGACTGTGGTAGAAAAACTTAACCAAATTCTCAAGACTCGGTCTGAGTCTTCTTTGTTGGTTTCAACTTTGTTTCTTTCTATATTTCTACTAATTATAGATTTGTATGATTATATTTACATGCTCATTTGTCTGTTTATTCATTATGTATTGACTGAACTACTTTCCTGAAATAAACATGTATTTTCTATATTGAGCTTTTTTGTCTTGTTTCTCTTTCTTTTCTTTTTTATTCTCTCTTTTTTTTTTTTTTTTTTTTTAGTTGACGAGATCTACTATTTTTTTCTTTTCATTAGCATTATAATCACATCTTTGTTTTTGTTCTTTGTGTTCCTTTTTCATGCTTTCATATTTGCCATTCCATCAAGCAACTCAAGCAAGCATTCAACAGTTCAGACCTGAAGTTTTAAGATTTTCTTTTTTTTTTTTCAATCTGGTGTGTACAAAGGATATCATGAAGTTGCTTCTTTATAAATTAGGAACATTGAACACATGCATGAAAATACAATGATTTCAGCAACTCCAGTCAGGAAAGGAAGCAGTGTAATTTTCAGGCACATTCTCTTCAGTTATTTCTAAGAAGAAAAGTAATAAAAATGATGTTTTTAAAAGACTGTTGTGATTGATTAGCTTTGACCTCATTGCTGAAATCTGTTTGCAAAATGTTCACGGTGGTTTGTTTCTCTGGTATTGTTCACAGTAGCTTCGGTGGATGTCCAGTTGCCTGACGGAAAAACACACCGGCGTAGCCAGACAGTGGGCATGATTGACATGGGAGGTGGCTCTGTGCAGATCGCTTATGAAGTCACTGATGAGGTAGGACAGACATAAGAAATCTGTATTTGTTTGATTGGGCAGGCGGTATGGTATGAAAAATAAGCAGAGTGTCTCAAATCACAAAATATCAGTATGGTTAGTGATCCTGGTTTTACAATTTCTTTGAGTCACTTACAAAGACAGTGCATCATTGGCACTTGGCATGGCCCTAAAATGATTGCAGGAGCTGAAGAAGGGCGGTGTTTTTTGTACTTTCATAACATAAGTTGGCATCATGAAGCTATGGAAAATAAAAGACTTGCATCATTGACAAACATATTTGAGCAATACTGTCAAAGATGCATCCGTAAACAGATGACACTCACCTGAACAATCCCAGTCTCCTCTTCTGATTCTATAGTACACTGTTGAGTAGGATTGATCATTTCCAAAACATCCCACCACAATAGGATTTGAACCCACAACTTAGCAATCATCACTCCGTGATAATTATTTAAGAATCTTCTTCTGTTTTTGTTGTTGTTGTTGTTGTTTTCCCAAATAGAGCTCTTGAGAAACCAGTCATTTTATTTTATTTCATTTTTGTGTGCGTCTCTATTGCAGAGTCAGCTCAAACAGATACCTCGGGAACTGATTGCAGAGTTCAACTTGGGTTGTCAAGAGACAGATATAGAACACACATACAGAGTATACGTCACTACATTCCTTGGTTATGGTGCCAACTCTGCCATTGACCGCTATCAGGATTCCCTCGTAAAGGATGTCGCCGTTACCAAACCAAGGTATATCTCCATCCTGTCTCAGTTCTCTTACTTAATTGAAAATGTATGATTGTTGACAAGACTTGTTGACTTCTATTGGTTTGTTCGTACATTTATCTTGTGCTGCAAAATTACTTCTTGCTTTTTTTTTTTTTTTTTTTTTTTTTTTTTTTTTTTTTTTTTTTTTTTTTTTTTGCTGTTTGAGTTCTACATCTGTGACAATAGTGGGTGAACAGAAGTTTTACATCTCCAATGAAAAAAATGTGTAAACAGAAATGTTACATCTCTGAAATCAGTGTGTTAACAGAAGTTACCTTCATCTCTGACAGTTGTGCGTGAACAGAAGTTACCAACATCGTCGACAGTAGTGTGTGAATAGAAGTTATCTACGTCTCTGACAATATTGTGTGAACGGAACTGACATCTCTGACAATAGTGTGAGAACAGAACTTACTTACATCGCTGAGGATAGTGTGTGAACAGAACTTTCCTACATCTCTGACAGTAGTGCATGAACAGAACTTTCCTACATCTCTGACAGTAGTATGTGAACAGACCTCACCTACATCTCTGACAATAGTATGTGAACAGACCTCACCTACATCTCTGACAATAGTATGTGAACAGAACTTACCTACATCTCTGACAGTAGTATGTGAACAGACCTCACCTACATCTCTGACAATAGTATGTGAACAGAACTTACCTACATCTCTGACAATAGTATGTGAACAGACCTCACCTACATCTCTGGCAGTAGTATGTGAACAGAACTTACCTACATCTCTGGCAGTAGTATGTGAACAGAACTCACCTACATCTCTGACAATAGTATGTGAACAGAAGTTACTTACATCTCTTACAATATCCTTTGCAGGTACCTGAAGAAGAACAAGCCAGTGTATGACCCATGCCTGCCGTCAGGCATGCCTCTCCTGACAAAGACGGAGGAAGGAACAGAACAAAACTTTGTGGGCACTGGGCGCTTCTCTGAGTGCAAGACACTGATGGAGCCTCTGCTGAACCTCACTGTGGCCTGTACACGCTCCCCCTGCTCCTTCAATGGCGTGCATCAGCCCCCTATCGACTTCTCCAACACCCGCTTCTATGGCTTTTCTGAGTTCTGGTACACCATGGAGGATGTTTATGGGATCGGGGGGCACTATGACTACAAGACTTTTGAGAGGAATGCCAAGGTGGGATTTCTTGTATTTGTGTGAGTGAGTGTGTGTGTGTGTGTCAGTGTGTGTGTGTGTGTGTGTGTGTAATTTCTTCCTGCTCAAGCGAGTCTGTTCCACCCAGTGTCAGAATGTCTGTCCTGTCTTGTGTCAGAATGCCTGTGAGTCTATCTTGTCCAGTGCTACAGTACTTGTACATTTTTCCCATACATCATCAAAGTAAGTGTGAATCACACTGACAGCAGGTCTGTTACATGCAGTTCTATAGAGCCTGTGATTCTGTCTCATTATCGTGAAATTTATAGCTTAATCTGTTTAGTGTAATAATAGTTGACATGTATATTTCATGTTGCAGGAATTTTGCAGTACAAGTTGGTCTCAGCTGGAGTGGCGTTACAAGCACAATTTGTACCCCAAAGCAGACGATCATCGCTTCAAGTAAGTGCAACTATCATACTGTTAACAGATGCTTTCATGTTCCACTTTTCTCTTTCTGTCAATAATTAGAGCATTATGTTACTGAAAGCAACTGAAGAAGAAGTTACACAAATTTTATTGGTTGTGTGATCCTGACAGATAAAAATTTGTAAAACTTTGTTTGATTACTCTCCACACTATATTCTTGTTTCATACGTGTAATGAAAGTCCACCCAGTGTCAAATGCTGGTAGAGCTTTAAGCCAAGGTCTTGGCAAAAGCCATGACATGAGGAAAAAGACATTGCAGTGAATTCATAAAAGCTAAATGAAGTCTTTCTTATTCTTGCTGTTGCATTGTTTTCTGTTGTTGCTGTTTGTGCTTTTGCTTGTTTGTGAAAGTTATGTTGATTTGAAATGAGGCCAAATATTCTGTAATGTTTGTGCATTCCTGTTTCAGATATGAATGCATTAAATCAGCATGGTTGACCGTGGTACTGCACAAAGGGTTTCAGTTCCCTGAGAACTTTGACCAGTTTGATTCAGCTCAGCTGATTGAAGGCAAGGATGTCCAGTGGACATTAGGCGCTCTCATTTATCGCACACGCTTCCTGCCCCTTAGGTGAGTGCTCACATTTGCACAGTGTCTGTTCAGATGATAGATCAGTCATGCAGTGATGTTCATCATCTTTTGTTTTATTTTTGTTGTTTTTTATTCAGATATATAGCTGTAAGTTTCTTATTCAGTTAGAATTTACTCAAAAGAATACTTTTAGCCATTTTCATTGACAAATGAAGATCATCATGTTTTTAAAATTTGCTCCATGTCATTGGATTAGCAAGTAAATACATTGATGTTTGAACACATTAAAAATGGTTTGTTCAGAGATAAAACTGTGAAAAATCTTTAAATAAAAAAAGATATGATGAAACAACAGTTGCAGTCAGAGCCATTTGCTTGCACTATGATGTAACTATGACTGCACCAGTTTGATAATGAGCATGCATGTGAAAAGAATCAGCCAGTACACATTCTCTGAGCAAGTCATAGAAGAATACACAACTGCAGCCATTTGAAAGAGACCAATTAAGAGAGGAACGCACTATCATTGGAGAAATGACTGTGTGAATGGTACTGTGAAGTTAACTTACCATCCTTGATGCCAGTAAACTGAAACATAAACTGAAACTGGCATAACCATCACTCCCAATTATAAGATTGAATATTTCACATGTCTTGGACCTTAAAGTTTGCTTCTCATGTCAAAACGCTTTGCATTAATCAGATTAAACCATATTCGTGTGTTATCCAGATTTATTGTAACTGGAATTATTGTTATGGCATCGCCTGTGCTATTTCTATGAGTTTTTCCATTTAAATTTGTGGAAAGAAAGTAGTATTTTTCTCATTTACACTCCTCTGGCTTGTCATTGAGAATTAGCACCATGTTTGCTAGCCTGTTTTGCCCACCCTGAGGTACTAGAGGAAAAATAACTGCAACTGTTTTTGATTTCTTCATTTGAGCAGAGTAATAGTTTGCACAAGACAGAAATCAGACATCTGCTGAAGTCTGCATCAGTGAATCACTGTTAGTATATTAGATGAAATGTAATTTATAGCTCGCCAGCTTTAGACATCTGGGTACAGAAGAATAATGCCTTTTTTTTCTTCCAGAAATGGATGGTAAACATTGTCTTGCTTAATTTGTACAGAGATTTGAACCATGGTGTACAGCCTGTGGCCTCCCCATGGAGCAAGTACCACTTCTTCAATGAGTATCTCATCATCCTTTGCTTCATCATTGTGCTCGCTGCCATCTTCCTTTACATGAAGAGGTTGAAAATGTGTCCAAAGCGCGCAAGCATGACCCGCGTTCCAACCATGTCCTATTTCATGACGGAGGAGGGTCAGATGGAGGAAGGTGTGCGTTACGTCAGGGACCAGGGCTATTTGTGACACCGTCTGGAGCTGGACTGTCTCTGTCAGCTTGTCGCCAGAGAGCCACTTGTGATATAGCCTGCAGATTGGTTTGAACTTCTTTCCACACATTGACATCTGCAGCAGTTTTTCCACATTATTTATTTGATATTGTTTGGCTCTTTTTGCGTTGAAATTTAGGTGTGTTTTATTGTTGTTGTTGTTATGGATTTTTTATTATTTAGGTATTTTTTGTTGTTGCTCTAAGAAAGTTAGTGACATTTTTCATCTGTCATGAATGAACCTTTAGCTGCCGGACAAGTTGTAGGGAAATAGTTGTAAATAATTGTACAGGTAAATTTAGTAAACAGCGGAATGTTGTTTACTTTAAACTGAAGAATACTTATTCTGATTTGAGGAATGGAAGAAGTAAAATTACAAGAAAATATTTCTTCAGACTACTTTAAACTTGATAGAATATTTCTGGGGTTTTTTAATAAATGAATTTACTTAATATTTGGATTTTGCAAAATGTATAAAATTTTCTGCTTACCTCTTCACACCCAATAAGAAAACAATGAAAGAAGCTGTTTCTTTCTTTCTGTGATAATATGGTTGTAAAATAGTTTTACACTGAAATTTAAGGAGAAGATTGATTGGAAAATATTATTGATTGGAAAATGATATACTACTTGAAACTGGAAGGACATCAAATCATGGAGAAAATTGAATCCAGAATCCTAAATTGACAAGAAGTGAAAAGAGTGTTGAAATGATCTCACTGGCATCCAAACAAATTGTGTTTTGAGTACATGTGTTCAGTCCCCACTTTTCTTTGCTCAGTACAAACGACAGTGTTGACAGGTTTTCCATGTCAGCAGTGAATTGCTTTGGGGATGCTGGCTACAAGAACCTGTGACCAGTGCCCATTGTGTGTATGTGACCGTATATGTGAAAAGGTTCTCTTTGGATGCAAGGTTTTTGTTTGAATACTGGTTTGCATGTTTTCTTGTGCAGTTGATAGGGCTATATTAGATGTACAAGTGAAAACATATATCTTGCATGTTGGGAAACTTTTGATGTTTATGTGAAAACATTATGTGTATATGCTGGGAAACTGAGCACATTCTATGATTTTATCAGGTTGTGTTTTTTGTTGCTGTTTTTGTTTTGTTTTTTACTGCAGAAAATTAATTGTAGATTTTCTTTAGCTGATATCAGGATGGAAGCAACCCTGTAACTGAAATGGTGATAACAGGACGCTATTTAGTATGCATGTAAATGTTTTTATTTCTTTTTTTCTTTTTTGATTTTATTATTACATCTTTTCATACATTTGTTTTTAGATGGGAAAATGTGCATACCTGTATGTGTGTGTATGTGTGTGTTTCTGATCCTTTTTCAAAACTGTCACTAGCAGCGAGCGCCAGGTTTACCGCTTTCGATGTCTGCTAAAAAGGTGCTCATAAAAACAACCACCTGCTGACCCCTACCCCTCATCACCTACTTAACCACTTCTTTCACTTGCTGCCCAGGAGTTTTCTGGCTTGACTTTGAGATTATATGAGAAAGATGTGTTTTTATTAGTTATCGATTGTACTTTTATTCTTTTTTTCTTTCTTTCTTTCTTTCTTTGAATACATATTCTTAAAGGAGTTAAGAATGAGTAGTTGTTTATGGGATCTACCTCTGCCTCTGATATCCATATTTTACTTCTGAATTAAAATCCTTTTGTTTTTTTTCTACCTACAGTTTAAAAGTGGGGTTTTTTGTTGTCGTTCTTGTTTTTGTTGTTTACTGCAATTTTAGGTTCAATAAGAATTCAAGTATGCTTGCCACAGACCTGGATTAAAAAATATATATATTAAAGAAAGCCCTGTATCAAAGAAAAAAAGCTCAAAAGCAAAACTTCAAACAGCTGTTGATTGTTAATCAGAAAATATTCCTGAATTCTGAATGACTGTCCAGTGCAATAGCCAAGATGGGCGCAATAGCCAAGTGGTTAAAGTGTTGGGCTTTCAAACTGAGAGTTTTGGATTCGAATCTCAATAACGGTGCTTGGTCGGTAAAGGGTGGAGATTTTTTCGATCTCCCACATATGTGCAGACCTGCTAGTGCCTGAACCCCCTTCATATGTATACGCATTCAGAAAATCAAATACGCACATTATAGATCCTGTAATCCGTGCCGGCATTTGGTGGGTTATGGAAACAAGTACATAGCATGCATGCACACCCCAGAAAACGCAGTATGGCTGCCTGCAGGGCAGGGTAAATAAAGAAACTGGTCATACTGGTAAAATGTTACATGTCTGCATGAGTATTATGTGTATTTGACTTAAACCTGATTGAATGACACAGGAAACAAATGATGAGCACTCAATGGCAGCTGTCAGTCAGTTCTACCCAGGTAGGAAGCCTGTTGTACAAATTACTCTGTGTTTGTAAAGCGCTTAGAGCTTGGTCTTCAACCAAGGATAGGCACTACATAAGTATCCATATCATCATCAGTACAGATGAGATCTGCCAGGCAAGCATTCATTTTTTCCCCCTTTGCTGTAGACTGACCTATGACACGATGGAACATGTATGAAAACCAGCCTTTGGTAAGGTAGCTTTTAATAAGTTTGGTTCAGGAGTGGCAAGATAATAAAACCATTGAACATGCATAACGTCATATTATTTAGTGTTGATTCAGATCTGATGTCACTCTGTTTCAGGAAAGCGTGTTTTGAAAAATATGCTGGGTTAATTGTGATGTTGCTGACTTTAAATCAGACAAAAGGTTTGTTTTTTTTGTTGTTGTTGTTTTGGGAGGAAAGGGGGCGTGGGGGTGGAGTGGAAACAGACAAGTATCTTGTAAACCAGAGTGTATTATGCACCATGGAGGCTGCAGTTTGGTGTTGGCAGTAAACTATTTGTTGTTCATGATGTGGAATTTTACCCAGTCATGATCGGAATCAGAATACCTTTATTATCTCGTACAGAAATTAAGTGTGGTGAAGTCTGTGATACATGCAAATCATAAGCAAGATGGTAAAATTTGACATACAACATATACATAACAAAATAACACTCAACTCAGTCATAGCAAAGCAAGTCCAATAACTTTCCATCATTTAAAACACACACATACACGCGCACATGCACACACCGCCCTTATGCAAGCACCCATGCTCACTTATTGTATATTCACATGAGCAAATGAATATAGTGATAAAACCTATATAAATTGATATAAATGTGTAAAACATTCATCCAGATTTTAAACAAACATGGCAGGGGAGCATCAACCACAGGCATTTTAACATCCATTCAAGTAATAAAAAACATCAACCACATCATCACTAAGATCAGCATCCCATAGTAAAATTAAACATCTTAGCTCAAAATCAAATTAAGAAAACTAAAATCACTATCACAGTAGCATTAAAGTCCTTATAAACTGTTAAATTTCTTATTTAAAAAATAAATTTTTTTTTTTTAAATGAATAGATTAAAATTATTTTAAAAAAAATAAAAATAAAAAAAGAGAGCAAGCTATCTTCCACCCCCTCTCTCTCTTCCTTGCATTCATCCACACACATAGAGGCAGCACGCATACACATGACACACACACACACACACACACACACACACACACACATGCTCCTCCGCTCACACCCATACCTCTCACCACCTTTCCCCCCACGACCCCACACACACACAATTTAGATACAGCCTATTCGGCACAATACGTGACATTATAAAGCGTTAAAATTCATTTGTTTAACAAATCAACTGAAACAGGGATAAAACTGTTTTTAGTTCTAAGAGTTTTGAATTTAAGAGTCCTGTAGTGTCTTCCAGATGGTAAAAGTTGATAGTATTTACTAAGTCCATGGCTGCTGTTGTTTGAGATCACTTTTGCTTTATGTGTGACACGCTGTTCATAGAGATGGTGTGGGTCATAATCTGTCATTGTTTTGTATATATTGTGTTAAAAGTCTTTCTTGAAATGGTACAAGGGTAAGTGTGGCATATCTTACTAGTTTAGTAGAAGTCACATCATCATCAGTGAGCTTTTTTCTTTCTTCTCTTTTTTTAATGAGAGTATTTTTTATAAGGAGGGAAAATGTCATTAGCTGCTTCGTTACTGTCTTGTTGAAGTTTAAGATGATGTGTTTCACTTCAGAAGCTCTTGTCTGTAAATATGGGAAACTTGTCAGTGTTTTACCCTATGTGGTTGAAGAAATTGTTTTGTCAGCCATCTATAACTTTGAGGGAAATGTGATGGTTCTGAAAGCTTGGTCTTCCTATCTGTGTTCATTTCATTGCTCAGAAACTTGCCTGAGAGAGAAAGAGAGGGAGAGATTTTATCAGTGATGTATTTTCATTTTGTGAACAGAATTTTTTTCATTGTACAGACTGTTTGTCAGCCCATATGACTGTGATTGTGATCTTGTTTGGCTTTCACAAAGGATGTTTCTAAGAAATTGATCAATGTGACTTACATTTTCTGATGCATCAGTAATTAAGATCAGTTCACAGTCTTGGTGTCAAGAAATCCACTGTAAATCCACTGTAAAATAGATTTCCTATTAAAAAAAAAAGACTTAAAAAGGGGCGGGGGGTACTTTAAAAAAATTAAAGAGTGGATATTCTTTAAAAATGTATGAATCAAAAAGGAAAGAAAAAAGTAAGTCAAAACCATGTTTGATCTGATGCAAGAAGCAGCTGGTTAGTTTGCTGTGTCACTCAGTATGCCAAACTTTTCAAGTCATTTTTTCAATCATTTTTTGCAAAAAATACACAATTCTGACCTATGTCAGTAAGGAGTGTTGAAGACTGCATGCAAACACATAATGTGCTGTTGCAAGTTAAGAAAATGTCTTCACTTTCAAGCACAACAAAAAGTAAAGAAAACAACAATCAAAATCCACAACTTTTTGTGACATACCATTTTTAACTGATTAGGGAAATCAAATGGATTTTGTTGCTTGTATCAGTATGTGTGAGCACAGTCTTACTAAACACTGCATGACTGCATTTTGAGAGTGAATGATCAAGGGAGGTAATAATGGTTTTTGTTGTTGATCAACATTCCATTTTTTTTCTTCTTCTTCTGTTTTTTGGTTTCTAAGTTACACTGTCAAAGAGCCCATACTTTTGGTTATTTTAGTGCATCTTTATGTTAGTAACATTATCATTGTTAGTTGTCTGCATTGAAAATGTAGTAACATTATCATTGTTAGTTGTCTGCATTGAAAATGTTCCTGGTAGGATCTTGAAAACAATGTCAGAGGGTAACCGCTTATTTATGAAATGCTGCCCATGTATGTGTTAGATACAACTAGCATGCTGAACATTGTTGAAATGTGTGGTGGCAGTTGAGTCAGGAAGTAGATGATTGAAAATGTCATGGTTCCTGTTTGCCACTGTGGACCCTTGTTTTCACAACAGACCACATTGGTTGGCCCTACACCATTCCTGTTCATACTTGGAGCCAGTCAGACAGACTGTGCATGTGGTGAGCTACTTATCTGGGCCTGGCATCAAGTAGGATTTCTGTACCCCTGTTTTGTCTCAACAACTCCCACCTTAATATGCTGAGTGCATACAAACATGTATATGCTAAAATAAAATTCAGAGAAATGTAATGTTTTAGATGAAAATATGCACGTTTTTTTTTAATGACATTAGAATTTGTTCACATAATCATGCGATAGAAAAATATAAAAAAAAGATAAGGAGAAATAATCATTAATACATTTTTATTTCAGAATGATGGTTCACGCATTTGAGATCTGAAGGTCAGTTGTTTTTGGTGACAAATGTGGGATAGAGGAAGAATGAATTGGCCAGTTCTTTGCAGACTGAAATATGTGTTTTTGCAGAAAGAAATCAGTGTTGTTAAATGTGAATTACAGTGAATTGAGTTACTTGATACTGTTTATGATTAGAACAATCTCTTTTTTTTTTAATACTGCCGAAAAGTATTGCAACAGGCAAACAGACTCAAACAGAGGGTAAAGCGTGCTTCTTACTGTGGGTAAAATAAGCTTATATATTCATAAATATATGTGTGTATTTATGCATGTGAGTGTGTCAGAGAGGGGGAATATGAGAAAGAGATTCTGTGTCAGTATGATTCTGTTTAAGCTACTCCTACTTACAATTACACAATCATGAATTCAGTTTCTGATTCTGCATCCACAATGAAAACAACAAAACAAATAAAAACCTTTAACCTGCCAAATCCTCAGAATTTTTTTTTTCTTTGCAAGCTTCCAGTCTCTACATGTGACTGTCCTCAGGCAACTGAAATCATGTGTGCTGTGTTACACCCAGAGGCATTAGTTGCATCACATGAGACGAGTAATGTTCCTCAGGTCAACAGTGGGTGGCTCCTGTGATCCAATTTCCTTGTTCTTTACTGGCTTTCTCTGCCTTATCTCCAAGGCTCCTGTAATCTTTCTCCCTGAGCTGATGGTGTTTGTGGTCAATATCTTGATGCGCATTTTCTCCATGGTTTAGTGTGACCATGATAAAACTGGTTAGGCGTTGAACTTTGGATCCAGTGATCAGAGTTTGAGATCCCGTTTCAGCATGGTGTTGTGTCCTTGGGAAAGACACTTTACTTTGATTTTCATCACTCCATCCAGGTGTGAATAGGTACCTGACTTCAGTAGGAGGAGGTAAGAACAGTGGATTGAGAGGATTTAACCCGGTCTTCCAGTTCTGAGCATTTGACACAGTGAATATGAATTTATTGTCCCTATATCAAAAAAGACTATGAGACTTTGAATCTTTTGAAAAGTGTGATCAGGCAGTGTTTTTGCAATGTTCTTCAGCACCAGAACCCACCCTAACAGCAGTGAGGAACATTTTGCTGAAACACAAGTCTTTATGAAGAAAAAAAACTGCAATGCTAACATCAAGAAAGGGGGAGGGGATGGAACAGAGCATGGATTTTGCAGGTGAAAGGGTGTTTTTGTCTGTTTGTTTGTTTTTGTTGTTTTTGTTTTGTTTTTCAGATTTTTTTGGATTGTTGATGTCTTAAGTCATAAAAGCAATTTATAAGTCATTGTTTGTGTTTGAATTATATTTGCATTCCATTTTGAAAGACTAGCGTACAGATTTATCCAGTATCATAGTCACATCATATTATCTAATGGAAAGGACATTTATTTAATGCTGTAGTTTGGTGTGTTTTATGTGTGTGTGTGTTTCGTTTTGGGGTTGTTGTTTTTTAAGGGTTGGTTTTTTTTTGTCTGTTTGTTTTTTGGGGTTTTTTTGTTGTTGTTTTTTGTTGTTTTTTTCTTCTGTGTGGTCATTTGTAAAGACAATTACATTGGGTTAACAGAGGATAACTACAAAATGTTCTTGTATATTGAAAACTGTGATTCTGGATTATGTTTTGTTCCTTTCATGCTTAAGCTGACATGAGCATTCATAAACTGTACGCAGAAAGTCTGGACATTTGATTTGTATCAGTCTGATTTATGGTTTAGTTGATGGAATTATTCAGATGTGGTAGAAATTCTCATGTAATATGTGTGTTATAGTCTAGTCATGATTGAGATTTGTACTGCTGGGTATGGCAGGGAAGCAATGCATTACCTGTTCTGTAACTGCTTTGGGGGTTTCAGATTGGGACAAGCAGTTGGAAGAAAAGGTTGGTACATAATAAGGTTAAAGGTTACAGAAGGTAGTGCCAGACTGAAAATACATGTCCATGTATACATTCTTGGCATTCATTTACATTTTACTGTCACTGTTCATCAACCATGAATATATACAAAACAGAAAGGTGCACTCAAACATTTCCCGGTACCCTCTTTTTTTTTTCTTGTGTATCACATTCACACAGACACACACACACACACACACACACACACACACACACACACACACACACACAGAGAGAGGTTTTTTTCTGTTATTGGTCGCAAAGGACGATATATTATTTGAAGGGGGGGGGGGGGGGATCTGAAGTTGTTGGTTAGAAAATTGCTAATACTAACTGATGGTAGTCTGTGTACATTTAGAGGAATCATACCTTTGCAGAGAACTATTTGTGTTTTAAAGTTGAACATAATACTAATTCCACATAAAGTTTTGCAGTTGTGTGGAGTTGTTTTTTGTTCCTTAACAAGATGCATAAAGTGTAGATGAAATGATGTGGGCAATATCAAACTGGTTTGCAATTACAATTAAGCCTGAAAGGTAATTTTTTTTATGTATATATGGGGACTTTCATGTACTGGTATTTCAACAGCCTGTGTTTGTCTGTCTCTGTTTCTGTCTGTCTGTCTGTCTCTCTGTCTGTCTGCCTGTCTGTCTCTCTCTCTCTCTCTCTCTCTCTCTCTCTCTCTTTCTCTGTCCTTCCATTCTTTCCCTCTTCTATCCAGAACCAAATGTTACTTTCTTTCTATGACAAGCAGTTTTCATATGCATTGTCCCAACAGTTTTGCTCTGTTTTAATTTTTATGTATATCTCTTGACTAGAGGTGGTTAGGCTTAAAAAGATTTGATGCTGAAAGAGCAAAGTCAAGTACCAATACCAAATGATTGTTGATGATGGTAATAATCAAAACAGACAAAAACCACTCTTTCCTGGTACTTGAGCTTTTATCACATTAAGTGTAACCAGAAAGGTTGAATATGTTGACACAGGAATGCATGGATAAATGCCATTCACTCACAACACACACACACTTGTACATACAGACCACCTCACACATAATACGTATGAATGCAACTTCACACAGACACACACACACACACACACACACACACACACACACTTCGTGTACACAAGGTTGGCTGCTTTTACCATTGTTTTTTGTTGATTGGTCACAGATAGGTTTTCTCAGGAAGCTCATTCTTCATATCAACATCAACATTATTAAGACATCTGCAAACCACAGGACTTTTGTTAAAACTTGTTGAACACCACTTGATTTATGAGTGTGGTTTTTCTTTTGAATGTGGTTTTCATGTTGAAAACATATCCATGTTTTGTCGCCTGTTTTCTGATAGGTGACATACTTTGTTGTGACAGTTGGTTTTTATAGCAGTATAGCAGTGTGTTATTGAGCACGGCCAGAAGGAGGAGGGTGTGAGGGGGGTGGGGGTGGGGGGTTGTTATGTTTAGTTTTCCATAGTTTTAGAAGAATCACGAATGGAAAGTGTATATAATTTCTTTTTTCCTTTTTTTTTTCTTTTAGTTGGTCAGTCCATCACCACCACCCCTCCCACCCAACAGCTTTTTATGCCCCTCAACCCAACTCTCTTTCTCTTTCTTGTCATGTTTCTCTGTTGTTGTTGTTGTTGTTGTTGTGGGGGGGTTGCTGTTGTTGTTGTTGTTTTTTCTTTTTCTTTATTTTCCCTTTCTTCTTTGGAAAATTTTTCTTTGCTAAAAATATTGGTGCAGGAGTGTAAGTAGTAGTGAAAAGAGTGGTTGAAGTGGTCTGATAGCTTTTTTTTTTCTTCTGGTTTTTTTTTTTTTTAGTGGTCTGATAGCTTTTCCTGCATGGTATGTGAGATTGATCAAGTACAAAGTACATATGTGGGCGAATCAGAAAATAAAAGGGTTTGATGCATAGCATACACACTGTTCATACTGTTTGTTGTAAATGTGAATGAGTGTATGTTTGTCTTGACAAGTATATACGCCATTGTGCATGGGTTTTTTTATTTATGAAGACAGAAATACACAAGGGTAGTTCTCTGTGTCCATGTAAGTCACACACACACACACACACACACACACACACACACACACACACACATTCTTTCTCTCTTTAATCTCTCTGTCTCCGTCAGTCTGTCTGCCTCTCTCTCTCTCACACACACACTAACACACACTCACAAGCACACACACTGACACACACATTTATACACAGACTACCAACACATACACACTTGTGCGCACATTGACACTCACACACATACAGACACACATATAAACTAAGAAAACACGCACTTGCACACATATGTGGAGTGATGGCCTAGAGGTAATGCATCCGCATAGGAAGCGAGAGAATCTGAGCGTGCTGGTTTCAATCACGGCTCAGCCACTGATATTTTCTCCCCCTCCACTAGACCTTGAGTGGTAGTCTGGACGCTAGTCATTCGGATGAGACGATAAACCGAGGTCCCTTGTGCAGCATGCACTTAGCACATGTAAAAGAACCCACAGTAACAAAAGGGTTGTTCCTGGCAAAATTCTGTAGAAAAATCTATTTCGATAGGAAAAACAAATAATGAAAAAACTGCACGCAGGAAAAAATACAAAAAAAAAAAGGGTGGCGCTGTAGTGTTGCGACGCGCTCTCCATGGGGAGAGCAGCCCGAGGTTCACACAGAGAAATCTGTTGTGATAAAAAGAAATACAAATATGAACATAGAAACATACACATGCATACACACCACCACACGTGTGCGCTCACACACACACACACACACTCTCTCTCTCTCTCTCTCTCTCTCGCTATCTCTCTTTCTGTGCTCACTTCCACCATCCAGTCCTTGATGACTTCAAACACAAGAGTTGCGTTAGCACAGTGAGCCTTATTCAGGGGTTGGTCACTGATATTATCCTGTGTGTTATGGTTGCCATAGTGAGGCCACATGCTGAACTGGTAGGTATCGAACAAGAGTGCGTCACCATAGTGCAGCACCACCTTTTTCTCCTGTCTGCAAGTGTATTTGTCATACTATCCCAAGTGGATCTTTCTTCATAATTTTGCCAGAGGCAGCCCCTCTGTTGCCATGGGTTCTTTAAGTGGGCTACGTGCTTACGGCGTGCACCTCGGGACCGCTCTTTATCGTCTCTTCCGAAAGACTAGCACCCAGACCACAATTCAAGGTCCCGTGGAATGGGGGCAAAAATGCCAGATTCGAACTCGGGACGCTGGTGTCATGTTTTCGTGCTACCATTCACATAAAACATACACTGACACAGTTTTGTTTCCCCCTAGGTCGGACGCATTACCACAAGACCACTGCTCCTCTTGATTTGCCGATGCGCGGGTTCGATTCCAGCCAGGTTTACTCTTCGCCTCCTATCTACCCCCCTCCTCCCCCTAAACCTTGTGTGATGGTCTCGGTGTAAGTCTTACGTAAGAGACGACAAACAAGAGGTTTTATGTGCAGCATCCATTTGATACAGGTGAAAGAACCCACAACGACAAAAATTATGATAAAGATATATTAAGAAAGAGACAGAGAGAACTGAAACTTTTTTCGGAACACCTACAATTACCGTCGATAGACAACCCACAACGCAAAAAAACAACACAAAAAAACCAAACCAACAACAACAAAAAAAGACTATTAGATAGGCCCCTATAGTAAGAGAGAGAGATCAGGGGGGCTTTTGTTTGTTTGTTTGTTTGTTTTTTTAGGGTAACATCCACAATTACCGTTGATAGTTAAAACAATTTATATTGCAGACAGACAGAGAAAGAGAGAGAGGAGGGGTGGGGAGGGGGAAAAAAGGTGGGGTGGGGGGTGGCGCTGGTTTATAGCGACGAACTCTCGATCCTTATGGGCAAAACACCCCAAATTTCACGCACAGAAATCGGGGTGGTGTGCCGGGTGTGAAAGAAGGGAGTTTCAAGTTGTTGGGGAGTGAGGCGGTTTGGTTTGGTGGTCCTTGTTGGGAATCAAAACAAAGAGCTTCAGACATGCTGCTGTGTTGCATGTAGGTATACCCGTACACGGTTCACGCTCCAAAGAGAGAGAGAGACTGAGAGAGAGAGAGAGAGTGTGTGTGTGTGTCAGTGTGTATGTGTGTGTGTGTGTGGTTCCGACACCCTTCTACCTAATCCAGACTGATTTGCCGGGCTGCTCAACTTTATTTCCCCGTGATTTGGGTTTCAGGCATGGCCTAGTCTTCCCATCTGTCCTTACGTAATCTACATCCACTACAAAAAGTACACACACGGAGGAGGAAGATGAATAAGCACATCATCGAAGAAGGCACACACACACACATATACACATAAACACGCACACAACTTGAACACACACACATACACATAACACGCACGCACGCACGCACACAACTTGAACACACATACATACACATAAACACGCACACACGCACACAAACATACACATACACACACGCGCGCGCGCGCACACACACACACACACACACACACCCGGAGCTTTTTATTGTTAACCGTTGCGTGTAATATACATGAACATGCCCAAATTCACACACACACACACACACACACACACACACACACACACGCATGGCACACACACATGCGTAAACACACGCACGCAGGCGCGCACTGACACTACTGTCACATACACCCATCAGTAAAAATGCACAGATATGTATGTGCCAACAAAATGCCAGTTTTGCAGTATGTTCACTTACATCTGTAAACTAGTCATGAAGGTGATAATCACCTATTTACCTTTACTCCTTACAAGATTTAGGCAACAGATCTGTCGAAAAAACCGTGAACAGAAAAGTACTGTGCACATAGCGTGAATTTGTGTTCATGCAGTCTTTGCCTCTCATCGCTTTGACATAAAAAAAAAAAAAAAAAAAAAAATGCTGGAAATTTTCGTCTGATTTTTTTTTTCTTTTAAAAGCAATTTGCCTCCCAAAAAATTATTTGTTGTTTGTGGCAAGTCGTTTTTTTGGGTTTCTTTTTTTTTCAAGTCAGAAACACTGCAGCCAAATCAGTCTGGATTGGGTAGAAGGGAGCCAGCACACACACACACACACACACACACACACACACACACACACACACACACACACACACACACACAACCTCTCTCTCTCTCTGAGAAAAAAAAAAAGGAAAATGAAAACTGATAGTTCTTTTCATTAATGATATATTGTATATGTTGCAGTCACCTCATTCTCCCTCTCTCGTTCTCTTTTGAACACACACACACACACACGGCGACACACACGCACACACACCGACACACGCACGCATACATCGGCACTGGCACACACACACTGGCACACACACACACACACACACACACACACACACACACACACACACACACACACACACACAACACTGTCTCAAGTTTCAAGACCATGTCGTTGCCAACAACAGCAGACAAGAAAAGAAGACCAGACCAAGTGCCATGCTTTCTTTTCTCTCTTTTTTTTAATATATATTTTATTTCATTCTTTCTTCTTTCTTTTTTTTTCCTTGTTCGTGCTGACGACAGGCGATGTACGTGTGCTGGGTTTGGCTTTCCCCACTGTTCTACTGGCTGCCAGCTGAACGCCTTATGTAGAACCTATCTTCTGTCATCGATGATTGATGAGACAATTAGTCGGTACAGCGTGGCATTGATAGTAAGCCTACTGTGGCCCGGGGGCGGGGGTGTGGGGTGGGGTTGGGGGTGGAGGTGGGGGATGCTGGTGGAAGGGGGGGGGGGGAACGGAGAGAAGGGACGGGAGGTGATTCAGTGTGTGTGTGTGTGTGTGTGTGTGTGTGTGTGTGAGTGCGTGCGCCCGGCCGGTGTCATGGGGGTGTATTTCAGTATCAGTGCGTGTATGTAGAGTGCGCCGCACATGTGCTCATCGCTTCAGTGTTTCAGTGTGTGTGTGTCAAGTCAGTGTGTGTGTGTGTCGTCAGTGCGCGCGCGCGTGTGTATGTCAGTGTGTGTGTGTGTGTGTGTGTGTGTGTGTGTCTGTCAGGTTTCTGTGTACAACTGAGCATGCATGCACGTGCTCGTTGTCTTTCTCAGTGTTTGCAGTGGCTTCAGTTTCCCTCTGAGCGCACTTCACAGTGTGTGAGTGGGGTGTCTATCTTTTTAGTGTGCAGATGGTGAACTTCGTGTCAACTATGTGTGTTGATAACATATCAGTTAGTGTCAAGATGTCAGAAGCACACTGCGGTATCAGCAAAGCGGAAAACAAACCGGCCAAAAGTATCACTGAGGATAAACCCATCAGTCATGATGATATCATAAACTGTTGCCGCCGGCTAGCTGCAATTAGTTGCCGCATGGCTGTTCTCAGTTTCTTCGGTGCAGTTTCTGCGCGGCAATGCATGATCTGGTGACGGTAATGTTGTACAGAGTATTTGATGGCAATGGATAAAAAAAAAATCAACAGGTTGACTGATGTAATGGAGTCAGTAGTTGCAGCAACATTTCTTTCCGACGGGTTTTTCAGTCATAGTCAACATTGAGTCACGTTATGACCATCAGAAGCTGCAGCAGTAACATTATGACTGGGTAACAGCTGCACTGACTGGCAGCACTGAGCAGTTTGACTGGACCACTGACGCAACAGTCTTCGTTTACTGTACGATTGCCAGCGGGCAAAATACTGCGGTAGGCCAACAATCAATACGCACATCGCCAGCAGAACCCGGGTGAGACAATCGCGGTCGGCAGACGGCGAACATCACCCCGCCCGCAGCCAATCATCTCTTTCAGCCTCTCCAACCTCAGCTGTCTGCCAAGCCGCGCGGCCCTAGTAACGGTTCAGTAACGGCCGAAACGACAGGGTTAGCTTACTGCTGAACGTTTTTTTTGTTTTGGGTTTTTTGGGTTTTTTTTTACCCCTCCCAAGCATTGTCTGTTTGTGCCAGTTATTGTAAATGTCAGGAAATTATTTGCGCGTTTGTGTGCGTGTGAGCCAGTGAGTCCTCGGGAGTGAGTGAGGCGAGTGTGTGCGCGCAGTGTGTGCGCGCGCGCACGGCGTGCATATGCATGTATATGTCCGTCAGTAGGCTTACTATATCCCGGCGGCAGTGTGTGTCACAGTGTGTGTATGTGTGTCAGCCGGTGTGTGTGAGTGTGTGTGTGTGTGTGTGTGTGCGTGCGCGCGCGCGCACGCCAGTGTGTTCCTGTGCGTGTGTGTGTATGCCTGTGCGTGTGTAGTGTGTGCATGAATTTTTTTTTCGACGGGAATATTTAGCCAACTCGGTTCTTTCCATCCCAGTACCTTATAGACCCTTCCACAGGCTATTCACAGACTAGAGTGAGTAGCCTAAGCAGCATATTCACAAAACAGGCCTGGCTGCAACTCTGCCGGTTGGGTCTTGACACGGCCGGAGCAGTGCTGTGGAAAACACCACCACTGACTGACAGTTGTCACCTGTCTTGTCCTCAGTTCCCATACGGTTGTGTTAACACCCTTCCGTCTGCTGTCCTTCAAAGGTAAAGGGCAGACTGGGACAAACACTTTCTGTGAACGGTGGAGCCGGCCCAAAGACCATAACAATATTGACTCAGGAGGTCTGGTCTACCAGCAGGTTTACTAATGACCCCGACTGTATGGTCACTACTTGAAATTCCTCACTGAGCGAAATTGCGCGCGCCGACTGAATGTGTCTCACTCTCAAGCTGTCTGTCGGTGTCTTTGACACGTACCGTCGGACGCCGACCTACACACACGGACAGAGCCGTGGGGGCGTGTGCCGCGTACTGACGTCAGTTGTCGGTGTTGTGTGTGTGTGTAGTGTGTGTGTAAGTGTGTGTGTGTGTGTAATCGTATCTGTGTACATGAGACAGTACGTGTGTGTGTGTGTGTGTGTGTGTGTGTCAGTGTGTGTGTGCGTGCGTGCGCGCGCGCGCGCGCGTGATATCTGTGTGGATGTGAGACAGTGTGTGTGTTTGTGTGTGTGTGTGTGTGTGTGTGCACGCGCGCCGGCGCGGCGGCCGTGAATGCCAACTATGTGCGTTCGTGCGTGCGCCAGTACGCGCGTCCTGTGTGTGTAGATTGTTTGTACATGTTTAGGCTGAAAACAAGCGTTAATGAAACAACAACAACTAAACAGAATAACCATGAAATAAAGGATTTTAAAAAAAAATAAAAAATGCAATTTCAAAGTATGCACCTATGACCACAGTCCAGCCTGGAACAACCACACAACTCTACCGGTTGAGCGGATCGAAATGACTGCAGTACGAGCGCAGGGAACGGTTTCTCCCCTCCCCGTTGTCAGTCATTCTCCAAGCACGCTGCAGCGATAGCTTACGTGAATCATCGTCAGAGTGTGCTACCAGTTTTCATTACTGTTAATATTTGGGTTCAACTCATCTGTCGATTTTCACCCAGATTTGTGTTTCATTTTATCCTGTCTCATCTTATTTTTGGCTTGAAAACCATATACTTACAATATAGAAGTACACCAACATCCAAGTCAATAAACTGATTTGCTTTTAGTACATACTAAACACGATGACAAATAATTTAGTGAATGGTATTTTGCTGTGTGTGTGTGTGTTGATTCTTCAGTTTAATGTATTTTCAGTTAAACGATCACGCGCGCGCGCGCGCGCGCGCACACACACACACACACACACACACACACACACACACACACACACACACACACACACACACACACACACACACACACACACACACACACACACACACACACACAAAGCGCTCGCGTGTGCTCACATGTACAGAGAGAGAAACAGAAGCAAGACTCCCCATATCATAGGCGTACACCATTAGATTGCACAATACCGAAAATGCAACACTGAAAGATAACAGAAATCTTTCTTTCCTGCTTCGCGTCCATCAGGAACTTTTTCTGATTGACAAGAAATGCAACTCTCCAAGTTGTGCACACAAACACTTTTTTTGTTTTGGTATGATTATCTGCTGAGTGTCCCAATGTACCTGTATATTATTACTGATTTTGCCGAGCGTAGGGAACAAGGGAACAAATAATTAATTGCCAGCTCAGTCTTGATATTATGTAGTGATTACCCCCCCCCGTCCCCCCCGCCCCACCAGGACATTTTGAAGAGGTGGACTGAATACTGCTCCGAGCTGTACGGTCACAGAGCCACAGGAGACCCAGAGGTGCAACGTCCCTCCAGCAACCAACAACGACAACCACCCCATCCTTCGAGAAGAAGTGGAAGCAGCTGTAAAATCGCTGGAAAAGGGGAAGTCAGTAGGAGTGGATAATATCCCAGCAGAGCTGGTCCAAGCAGGGGGAGAAGCAATGATCACAGCCCTCACAACCATCTGCAACAAGATCTGGCAGACAGGGGAGTGGCCAACACCATGGACCCAGTCACTGATCATCACTCTCCCCAAGAAAGGCAATCTACAACAGTGCCAGAACTACCGCACGATCAGCCTAATAAGCCGTCCCAGCAAAGTCATGCTAAAGATCCTGCTAAACAGATCGAAGCCACAAGCGGAGAAGATCATCGCAGAGGAACAAGCAGGTTTCAGACCAGGGCGCAGTACAACAGAGCAAATCTTCAACCTCAGGATACTGTGCGAGAGGTACCTCCAACATCAGCAAGACCTCTACCACGTCTTCGTGGATTTCAAGAAGGCGTTTGACCGAGTATGGCATGGAGCTTTATGGGCCACCATGAGGTTGTATAACATCAATGCCAACCTAACCCGAGTGATACAGAACCTCTACGACAAAGCCACCAGCGCAGTCTACTTCAACAGTAACATAGGGGACTGGTTCAGAACCACAGTCGGAGTGAGGCAAGGCTGTTTGCTCTCACCAACTCTCTTCAACATCTTCCTGGAAAGAATCATGCCTGATGCACTTGAAGACCACAAAGGAACAGTCAACATCGGAGGCAGAGCAGTCACCAACTTACGTTTCGCCGACGATATTGATGGGCTAGCAGGAAAAGAAGAGGAGCTAGTGGACCACCTTGATAAAACCTCTAGAGCCCATGGCATGCAGATCAGCGCAGAGAAGACCAAACTGATGACCAACAACACCAATGGCATCAGCACTGACATAAGAGTGGATGGCCAGAAGCTAGAAACTGTCCACAGCTTTAAATACCTGGGAGCAATTGTGACAGATGAGGGATCCAAACCCGAAGTATTCTCCAGGATTGCACAGGCGACAGCAGCACTCACAAAACTGAGGTACATCTGGAACGACCGGAACATTGCACTCGGCTCAAAGATCAGACTGATGCGTACCCTGGTGACATCAATACTCTTGTATGCATGTGAATCGTGGACCTTAACAGCTGAAATAGAAAAGAGAATACAGTCCACTGAGATGAGATGCTTTCGAAGACTCCTGGGCATCTCCTACAAAGATCATATCACGAACGAAGAAGTTCGAAACAGAATCAGGCAAGTCATTGGGCCCTACGAAGACCTGTTGACCTTGGTCAAGAGATGCAAGCTCAAATGGTATGACCATGTCACGAGATCATCAGGGCTTGCCAAGACATTCCTGCAGGGCACAGTGCAAGGGGGGAGAAGGAGAGGCAGACAGAGGAAGAGATGGGAGGACAACATCCCAGAATAGACGGGCTTGAGGTTGAGCGATACAGTCAGGAGGTCAGAAAACCGAGAGGATTGGAGGATGCTGGTTGCCAGATCACCTGTGGCACCCCAACGGTCCATAAAACTACGGGATAGAATCTAAGAACCTACGAACCCCCCCCCCCCCTCCGCCCCCCCTCCGCGAAAGATTGGTTGATTGTAGATGGCAAAATTGGAATTCTCATATCCAGGACAGTGACAGATTCAATGTATACAGAATGGTAAATGATTTACACAGTGTTCCAATTTATATGCGTATACATATTGCTAGAGCTTTGAAGTATTTAATGACGAAATTTAGATTCGGTGTCTCTGATGTTATTACTTATCAGTATCGCTATAGACAGTCAACCATTTGTAATTTGTTATGCCCATTATGCAAAAAATCAACTGAAGATGAGGTCCATTTTGTGCTCAGTTGTCCAGGATTGAGAAATGTTAGAGAACAATTAACTCCCTCAAATCATGATTTTATAGACAGCCTTGTTTATTTAAACTCATTTGTTATTGTCGTCTACGAACGAAACTATTGGACAACATTTTGCTTTATATCTACATAGAGCATTTAAACAACGCAGTGCTTATGTAACGTAATTTTTCTTTCTATTAATATACGACTTTATGTCAATTCTAAAAGGCTATGGCCTATACTATAAAACGTCTACGTCTACCGTCTACGTCCTGTCCAGCTGGTTCATTTGATTATACATATGGTTTATCATTAATAGTGTGATTCCCTCTCTAGTTATATAAGTTTTTCTTTGTTCTTATTTACTCCGTTTTTTCTGTCAAATCTTGTGAATAATGTGTCTGACAACAATTACGTTTATATTTAATGTTCTGCCCATAATTATGTTTATCACCACAGTTGCTCAAAGAAGGAAACATTGACTTCAACTGAATGACTGTCATTTATATACAATTTGAAAGCAAACGAAAATGAGCTGGTTGCTGCTCTGCTTTTTGTGTACACGTGTAATACCGTATAGTTTTCAGACACATATACATGCGCTCACTCATTCAGAAAGGCGCGCGCACACCCCGTACCCTCCCATTCGCAATGCTGTGTAAAGGTAGTTTGCTCCGGCAGTGATTTATCACCCGGCAAACAAAATTCCACGCCGCGCTCTGCGCAACTCGGTCTGCGCATGTGGACGTTCCTCGCACTTGTAAGCTTAGCGGCGTTTGTTCCTCACCCGTCCCGTGTTTCCGGACTCCCTTTTCCAGCTTCTGGTCAGGTAAGTGCGTCGAAATTACATCATTTCGTGTGTTATGTCATCAGGGATTTGCATCTCCACCGGTGGCTATTTGTTAGGTGACTCAAATGGAAACAATACACAGAACCGGTTGGTTTTAAATTTGCTGACTCTGCCCATGTTTGGCTATGATGATCAAGGACCAAAAGCGTCTGCTTCGGTTGAAGTGTGAAGGACCGATTATGAATAGGTTGCAAGGTCTGCGTGCACCTCGCCACGCATCGCATGCATGCACCTGGCTGTATTTTCCTGCCCATGCTACGCGCCGTATTTGACATTTGACATTATGCCTTGATATTGTTAACCGTAAAATGATAAAATGAATAATGCAGTCAGACATGCACTGTAGGCGTGGCCAAATCCGGAAAGACCAACGTGCTTTTCTCTTTCGAGTATATCCCCCCAACCGCCCCCCACCGTACGCAGCTACCAGATGTGATACTATTTAGATAGCACTGGGCCCTCAACAGATTAAACAATATCAATACCATAGTACATATATGCCAGACTACTGACCCCTCAGCATTACTCTACAGACAGATCTTGTGTTGATAAACGTGAGAAGAATTATAACTTGAATTCGAGGGAAAAAAAAGAAAGGAAAAAAAAAAAGATCTGTATAAAAGAAAAAGTAAATCAGGACATGCTCATTTTCTTGGCCTGGTTGAATTCTTATTGCTGCAGAATAAAGAGTTGTCTGTTCCAGTGTGAGCACAATACATGACAGTGTGATGATTCATATAAAATAGGCCTAGATTGTGCTTCAGTGGTGTAGCACAGATGCCGATCTCTGACTGAGCAGTTGTGTAGACCTGTGTGTGGGTGTGTAACTGTGTGTGACACTGTTGGGTGGGGTGTGGGGTTTTGGTGTAGCATGTATGTATTCGTACACATTTAGTTATTTACTGGGTGTATGGACATGCTTTGTTATAAATACTGTTTTTATAAATACTGTACACAAATGTTTTTATTGTGTGTTTGCACAGAGCTAGTGTGTATTTTTTACACATTTAGTGGGTGTTTTTGCATGCTTTCATATGAGTATGGCATGTACAGAAATGTATTTATTGTGTGTTTGTACACACACGCACACACACACACACACACACACACACACACAAATTATGCAAGTATCAAGCGGTATATGTTTCTATCTAAATGTTATGAGGGAGATCACATACCTTGGTGGAGGATCAGTTCTCACTCATATGGTAGCAAATTTGATATGACTGAAATTTCAAGGCCATTTTTAGAATGCATGATGCAGTTATAACATAATTGTTAAAGTATGTGTATCTTCATACTGCATAAATTATTTAAGTTTGGTGGCTACAGTAAATGGTTCTAAGCTCAAAGGTTGAAGAGAGAAAATGTGCACAGAAAGCAACATTTTCGGCCTGATACCACTTACCAGGGTTGGGAGAGAGCTGAGGAAAGTAATAATAATAGTTAATACTGAGGAACACAGTAAAATGTCAGAGGGCCTATGACTCAAGTCAGACTGGTGTTTGTGTTGCCATCTGAGGGCACGTCCATTTGCTAAAATACTGGTCAACAGAAAGAGAGGTATGCAACAGTTATTAGTCATTCTCAACAAGCAAATTTTAAAGCAATAGACAGCATACCATTTGCATTTGAACACATGTATTATATACATGCATACAGACATGCATGCAGGCACATGGTTCATGCATGCGTATCACGTGAGCATGCCTGTATTCATTCATGTGTATATGTATATATACTTACTTTCACATGTAGACAGTCCACTCTCTCTCTCTCTCTCTCTCTCTCTCTCTCTCTCTCTCTCTCTCTCTCTCTCTCTCTCTCACACACACACACACACACACACACACATTTATATGTATATATCACACACAGATGTGGGATGCACACTCATCCACACTCACCAAAATAAAGAAAACTGATTTTTTTTTTCATGTACATATCAACAGGTGAGCACTTTTGTAAAGAATATGTATACTTGTATACTTTTATGTTGAAGACATTGAACAGCAGATCTCTGGCAAAGTGCCTTCTGTCAGTTTCTTGATAATTTAGATGGATATTATGTGACTGGTTTGTATGTTTGGGATTTCTTGCATGATGATTGTGGCAGTGATTCATTGCACTGAGTGCCATTGATAACCTATCCTCATATCACAAAAAAGAACGGAACAAAAATGCAAGAGAGGCATAATTATGTTCGACTTAGGAACAGATTGGTTCCCTTGTCAGATTTTTATTTATGTGTCATTTTAGATTGATTTTTTGGCATGTCACCGTGTCATGAAAATTGATATGATACTGATAGTCTGACTGCTGTCTGCACATATGCATGGGTGGTTCTGTCATTTTCTTTGGAATTGTTGCTGTCTAATCAAAGGCTAATGGTAAAGTTTGCATGTTTTTCTTTTCTTGTCTGGCTGTCTTGTCTTCATTCAGTCTTGAAGAGAAGCCTTGGGTAGCTTTCTTTTTCATTTTGTAGTGTGCAAAATGCACAAGAGTGTGCATGTATATATACAAATGTATGTCTGTGCAGCATGGCCTTGGCTTCATGAGGAGGTATGGGGGGGGGGGCATCTCAACAGTAAAGCAATACACTGTGTATGTACACTGTACATATAGCAAAGGGGTGCTTAAATTCAAATTTAGTGTTTGTAACCTTTTTACAACTTAATATTTGCTGTCATATGGTTTCTGTTTTAATTTGACCTACAAAGAGCTCACAGGGTACAACATGTACCTACTTGTAGCAGCAGTTAATGTTGCTTTCACAAGACAGTACTTCGAGTACATCCTGAGAGCTATAAATGGAGGTTGCCTCTGGTTGTACAGAGATTCTTCCAGTTTCAGAACATCTGCAGAGTTGCTCAGCGTGAAGGTTTTGTTGGGTTGTTTATTAGCTTATGCACCCCTTTTTGCTTGCTTGCGATTCTATTTCTGTTGTATCTGGGCAAGCCACCAATGAAACAATGCTCCATGTGCTGTACAGTGCTGATACAGGTTGTCTGGGAGTGTGAAGAAGAACAGTTGTGAGGGAAGAAATGTATTTGACTGAGGCACTGTGTGGGTGAGCGGTGAGGGCCAGAACAAGGGGAGAGAAGGTGGTGGTGAAAAAACAGGAATAGCTGCTTGTGTTGTAATGTGGCCTGGCAGTGCAAGACACTTTGAGCCAGGAAATGGAGGGATCTGAAACCTGGGTTTGTGAAAGGTGGTGTTGTGTCAGAGGATGCCGGTGATTCAGACAGTACGACTTTTTTTGGAAGGGGGTCGGGGAAATTTGAGTGGATGACAGGGAATGGAAGAGTTTGAAAGAATTGTGAAATCTGTGTGCAGACTGCAGATACACACACAGACACAGACACACACACACACACACACACACACACACACACACACACACACACACACAAAAGTTAGTCACCAGGGCTGCTACAGTGTTAGTATTGGGCTTCTCATTCTCAGTGCTGTCTCTCTACAGCACCAAAAGCATCTGCTGTGATGAATACTTGCCAGATTTATCTTTCTCTGTCTGTCTTGCGGTTGCACATGCATACTGACTTACACAAACTCAGACATATGTGCACCCCCACCCCACCCCCATCATATATAGATTAGAAGGAATGAAAAAAAATTGACTGATTGATTTATTTATAGTTTACATTGATAATGATATCTACACAGATTTTAACTTTTAGGTATGTACATGTATATATGTATAAAACTGGGATATGTGGGTAGGAAGAGACATAGGAAAGTCCTAGTTTTACAGACAGACATGTTACACCTGTGCACACTCAAATGCGCATTTGCATGTGCATGCACGCACACGCGCGTGCGCATGCACACACACACACACACACACACACCTCATTCTATAAACCTGTGTGTCACGACAAAAGCATGTGCCTGTACGCTCTGGGTTGGGAAGGTTCAGCGGCCACCTGAGTCGGCAGATCCTTTTGAATGTGCAGATATTTGTGTCTGTCGGGTTTCCTTTTTCTGTCCCTGGCCCTCTCTCTGGGCCGGTCCCACACCCCTCCTTACACCTGCCCCATAAAACCAGCGTCGCCTGCCCGTGTTGGTTGTAGGGCAGTGCATCGCACGACATGACGCTGTGTTTGTTATGTTTGCTGGGTGGGAGCTGGGGAAAAAGTATAGTGTGTTGATGAGCGGCCTTTTTTGAATTTGAAAATAAAACCCCAGCCAAAACCAAAAAAAACCAAGCAAACAAACAAACAAAAAAACAAACAAAAAACCCCACCTCTCTCACAAAGGAGTTCAGTTTCATCCAGTGTGTGTGTGTGTGTGTGTGTGTGTGATTTGTTGTTGATTGGCTTTTTGTACCATTCTGTGAGTATGAATTTGATAGGGTATAAACTACTAACTGCTCTTTCTATGATTACTATCACTGTCTGTTGCTGTATCTACAAGTACCAGTACCACTACAAGGTAATTGCAACAACTAAAACCGGAAAGAACTCAGAGCTTGTTTGGTTAAATTCATCCATGATCAGTCAATTTGAGCTCTGTTGAAGGTCACAAAGTCAGAAAAAAAACCCCTGCATTCATACATTTTACTTGACAAATGTTTGAGATCAAAGAAACATGCTTATGTCATACCAGATTCTCTGAGATTGAGAGTTCACTATTTCCTGACTCAAGGTCAGGGTTACGTTGGCATATTTTTTGGTCTTCCTGCATAGACAGTGATTTCTCTCTCATTTTGGGACCAGTTTTAATGAGCATTCACAGCATGGAGTGAGATATTAAAATCTATTGCCAATTACTTGTTTTTTTAAATGTATTTTTAATCCTGGTTCAAGGCGACAGTGTCCAAGACACAATTTTTCACATATTTGCGCATTTTCCTTTTTAAATTTTTTGTTTTGTTTTTGTATTGGACAAAATTTGAATAAATGAAAATGAAGGAACAGAGGCATTGCTCTTGGATTTATTAAAAAAAAGAAAAAAAATGTGCTCATTTTGTGTGACCTTCACCTTGGCTTCAGGTGAAGGCCGTGGTGAGTGGCACCAGCAGTTATTCACTTAGGACAGTGGAGTGAGTCAACGATGATGTTTGAAATAACCTGTCTGCCAAGGCTGCAGTTTCTCAGGGCAAGCTATAAATAAATGCCATAGGAGCCAGTTATAGCACAAGTAAAGTGATGCAATGATCATGTGCCAGTGTGCTATTTCCTGTGTATCAGGCTGTCAGTTTTTTCTTTGTCTTTTTTTCCCCTCAGGCTGACAGCATTGCCACCTCCTGCTCCAGGCTCAAGTATGATGTTAACAAGAATGAAGTATTGTGCTGCAGTTCACTGCCACATGTATGATGATACTGACAGATGAGAGTTTTATTTGTTTTTTTTTTGTGTTTTTGGCTGGAAATGATTCACTGAATTTTACAGTTGGTTGATGTGTAACTGATAGTGATGCTGATGTGATAAAATATTTGAAAGTCCAATAATTGGCTGACATGGCAGTGACAAGTGGTAGCTGTTCTCTCTCTCTCTTTGTCTCTCTCTCTCTCTCACATGCACACAAACACAGGCACATATATTTGAACGGTAAAAAAACCCCAAAAAACGGTCATGTTCCTTCCTTGTTAATGTGAGGAGGTGGCATTTATAGCAGGATAGTTTAGGCTTGAATAATGACAAAAATTTGACACCCTCATCTGTCTTTCTGAATAACTGGGTAGATGGAAAGGAAGGAGAGTAGGAAGTGGAGAAGGTGAGGGTGGGACTCAGAGAGGGGTGGAGAGGAGGGCTATTGCCTTTCACATGGGGTGGGGTGGGGGGGGGGAGAGGTGGCGGCAAGTTAAAGGGAACAATAACAGGGGGACTGAACGGTAGGGGGTGGGTGGTTTACCCCTGGTGAAATGGCCCTACACTAGCTGTTGTGTGATCACTGCTGGGGCGGGAAATGTTCCTATTGTACTCCATCAAATTCATTCCACTTGAGATGCCAACATAACTGGAAGTTGCTTTGCTTTGTTGAAAGCCTGTAATTTCTGCATATTTTCTGTCATGTTAAATCCAGGAGAGCATTTTCTGCAAGTTGGAGAAGGAGGATAACTAGGTGTGAAAAATATAAATGGTTGATCTGATATTTCATTATTTACACGTTTTATACATGAATAAGAATACACAAACTTTGTTTGCAGAATGGTCAGTGTATTGTGAAATTCTCACCATCATCTACCTCCCGAAACTTAACAATGACCAAAGTAAATCAAGAAGAACAAATTGTATTTTTGTGTTGACAGTTCAATTTGCATTTTACCCATGATAATACTGTGCAACTCACCTGAGTATGCAGTACCATGCTTCATGTGAAAACAGATTCTGACCGTTCAGACAGAAGAGAAATTTCATGAAGCAAGACTTGCCAGAGCAGTTGTTCACCTCTTGTGAGATGTGTGCCGTGACATCCATGCTATGTTTGTGCAAACACTTCCTGGTTTGTGCACATGTTTACCGGGCAGGGCAGCCCTGCTGCAGAGATAGAAGTGATTGTTCCAGAGGATCTGCAGATTGCAGGACAAGGCTTTTCTTTCACTGCCAGCAGTAGCTTCAGAGGCTAAGGATGGTTAAATGTGCATCAGGGTGCATGCTTATGCGTTGTGGTGCACATGTGTTTGCACATTTACATGTGCGCACGCACATAACCCTTTCTCTCTCATATTTATGTATGTTCATCCATGCATACACACACACACACACACACACACACACACACACACACACACACAGAGTTTTAAGAAACTTGCGTTGAAATTTAAAAAAAAAATTTTTTGGATTAATGAAACCCTAAAGGCTTTCATTGAAATTCATAAAAATATGTTTATAAATAATCATTGAACACAATGTGATGATATAAAATGTGTGTGCGTGCGTGTGTGTGTGCGCGTGCGCGCACGCGTGTGTGTGTGCCAAAAAACATCACAGACACAACAGATTAACTGGTCAGCATAGTAATTGCTTCTGTTAACTTTGTTAGTGGAGGGATAATGATCTGCTTTGTTGGGCTGCTGGATAATTTATCCTGTCACAGATAAATAGAAGCTTCATTATCAGGGTGCTGTGTTGTACAACACAAACCTTTTTTTTTTTTTTGGTTTTTTTTTTTTTACCCCAACTCCCTTTCTTTCTTTTTTCTTTTTCTTTTTTTTTTCCAAATCAGCTATCTTGTTTTTCCCATCTTGTTTGATTTGTTGGTCATTTTCTACTTTTAGTCCATCATTCTTTTTTTTTAATTTTTTTTTTATGCATACCAGACTTCGCAGTAACTGAAATGCTTGTTAGACTGCACATGTTTACTGTGATACACAGGTAGTGAGACGGTCAATTTTGGAACAGGTATCAATTGCCAGTTTTGCATCGCTGAAATCAGTTAATTTTCGTACAACATTTGTATTTGTATGGATTCTTATTTTTGAATGATAAAAGTCTAGTGGTGATGCATTACAAGGAATGGCAGCTGCCCTCTAATGGTATGTTGGTCTTGGAGAGCTCTTGATTGTATTTGAATGTCTTTGTGAACTTGGGAGTGCAGTTGAGTTCATTGTTTTGTCATAGTATTGTTGATTGATATGTGGAAATTATTAATTTTTAGCCTTTAGTTTTGGTTTTGAGATTTTTATTTTTATTAGTTTTCAGCTCAGACATAACCACATAGTCTCTGCAAATTCACTGTGCAGTTAACAAAAAACAAACACCCCCCTCCCCCCTCCCCCAAAACCTAACATTGAAAATGAAATAATGATGATCTCACTAACACATCAGCTGCTGCAGGCTGATGATCATGACCTGCTATTTTCATTCCATCCATAACATAGCTTAAATTATGGGTGGGAGGCTTGTGGGGTGGGTGGGAGGTAGCATATATACCGACAATATTATGGGGGGTAGTATATGCCAACAATATTATATATATGTAAATATATATACTCCCCCCCCTCCCACAAACCTCACCCCCCTCCCTACGCCCTCCACCTACTTGCCCCCCTCACCCCCCCTCCCACTCCCGAAAAGAAAAAAGTTTTCTGGCCCTTACCAAGCGCAGAAATGGAAAAAGTGTATCATTGTGTCTGATTTGGTGAAATTTGGCAATTTTCAAACTCCGCATGCTTTTTTTTTGTATGTGTGTGTGCATGTCTGTGTGTGTGTGTGCATGTCTCTGTGTGTGTGTGTGTGTGTGTGTGTGTGTGTGTGTGTGTGTGTGTGTGTTGTATGGAACACATGCTTTTAGTGAGTGTTCATACATACTTTGTATGTGTGTGCATGTATGCGTAGCAAAGACAAAGACAGAAAGGAACTTGGAGAGAGAGAGAAAGAGAGAGGGGTGGGAATGGGAGAGCAGACAACCAAGTATACTGTCAGCAGTCAACACTGGGTTTCAGAGTAAGAGCAGCAAAACACTCAGTGCTCAACACCTGATTATAAGCAGATTTCAGAAAGGTAGGGGGTTTCAGCTGGCATCTGTGCTTGCACCTTTCTCTACCTCCTCCACCCTATCTTTTGTCTGTAAGTTCCTGTTGATCCAAGGGAAAGGGAAGATGGAATGTGTACAATTGTTCTGGCGCTTGCACCTGAGCATGTTCTCACGGGGCAGAGCACACCCAGACAGAAAAAGGTTTGGAGAGAAGGGATGGAGGTTGGTTGGGGGAGTGTGGGGGTGGAGGGTTACACAATTTTATGGTGGATTGTTGCATCAAGAGGACAGGTGTTTTTTTGTTTTTTTTCCACAATGCATAGGCTCAACAGATTACCACATTCTTCTTGTTTGTGGAGAAGAGGAAATTACTTAGATTAAAAAAAAAAAAAATCTTGGAGACTCTCTTGTTTCAGAGAGAGAGAGAGAGAGAGAGATGGTTTATTCATGTATTGGCCTAGGCCTCTCAATAAAGAACTTGTGATCATTATTTTTTTTTTTTTATAAACATTACATTAGGATACATGTGACTATCAAAATATGCAAACAAAAATATAAGTAAAGTGCGTAATGGTGAGAAAAAGAGGTGAGTGAGAGGGGGGGGGGGGGGGGGGTGAAACCCTGTGTTAGATGAAAAGGCTGACGACGCTGTAGCCCACTGTTGGTGATACTGAAAGTGGAAAGAGGATGGGCAAGTGACGCATCCTTGGTCGTCAGCAGTTGTGGTTGGAAGTGGTGAGCAGCTACCCTACATTCCTTTCCTTTACTTCCTCCAGCAGTGTGAGTGTGGTTGTTTATCAAAACCACCATCATCACTAACGGGGCAGCCATCCAAACTGGTCAGGCTCGCATCGCATCTGTACTCTCGGTGGGAAGCATTTTATGCCTTCCCTACTGTTCAGAACGTGATTGCTTGAAAAGAAAGTACCGGTGGAGTGGCAAGTGGGGGTGGAGGTGGGGGGCTGGGGGGGGGGGGGGACGAGTAGGGGTGGGGATGAGGTGACGGGGGTGTTGGAGGGGACAGTGGAGGTAGAGGAGTAGAGGCAGAGTCAGCACAAACAGTGGAGGGTAGGTGCGGTGGGAGCTGTAGGTGTGCGTGGTACTTCTAATAAACAATTGATAGTCCAGTCCTCCGTGCAGTGAGAGAGAGAATTGAAGCCGATGCTGACTGCCAGTGCCGGGTCTGGGGGAGTTAACCACACTGGCCAGTACAGCCAGCTCCAGACAAATTGAGATTGGTGGGAAGTGCATAGATAGGGCGGAGAGTGGGTGGGCATGGGTACGGGTAGGGGGCGGGGGAGGGGGGGGGGGGGTGTTTACCGTCTTTGGCCAAAAATTGGTCGGTACCTGGAATTCACACCAGGACTGATGAGTCAGCAGCATTGAGAGCCAAGCGTGTGTGTGGGGTGGTTGGTGTGTGTGTGTGTGTGTGGGTAATCTTTGTGACGATTGCAGATTGTGGTTGTGTGGATTTTTGGGAAGAAGGAAAATGGTTGGGTGTGGTAGAGATGGTGGAGACATGAGAATTTGGAATGTTGTCAAAATGTCTGCTGTTGAGAGCACTGTGAAACATGTCAATTGTTTACGTGCACATGTTGGAAAAGGGGGCTGTGGAGGTAACTGGAAATTTTTCATGGATGAAATTGACCTGAAGGAACATACACATGCATTGGCACACACAAAGGCATGCATGCACACTCACGAGCACTCACACATACACATACACAGAGAGGGTGGAATAGTGGGAGGGCCCAACCAGTCATCGACATGGGTCGCTTATGGTTCTACAGGAGAGAGAAAAGGGGTGAAGGGGTGGAAAATGGGTCACAGTCATATTTTGAGATCAGAGCAAATGTTTGCAGACAGCTCTGATAAATCACTACAAGAGAAGGTGAAGGGGTGTGTCACCCTTGGTTTTGAGGAGAGAGAGTGGGCACACTTCTTCTGACCTGCAAACTGTGTGGTGTTGTGCCGGTGTTGTGTCAGAATCTTTGAATGCAAAAAAATAGTTATTGGCATTTCCATTCTGAAGCACACCCAGAGAATGTGAAACCAAAGAGGGCAGATCTGTATCAGTCCTCTGTGTGTGTGACTGTGTGAGCGTTTGTGTGCGCGTGCATGTGTGTGTGTGAGCAGAAGTCAGAACAGCTTTTGCAACCTGCTGCCTCAGCCAGTGCTTCTTTGACTGGTGGGGAACAGATTGTAAACAATTGATTTGATAAATGAACTGTTGTCAAAATGATCATTTATTTGGGAAAGTCTTGTAGGAATGATAATTTAATTCTGAAATATTGTCAAAAATGATCATTTTTCATTTTGACATTGTTTCATGGGTACAGGGTGAAGACTAAGACTGATTTTAGTAGCATTGTGCTGATTTTCCATGTTTGTAACTGTCCCTCCTAGTTATTTATTTTGCCTATTTTAGAAGAATATTGCAGAGTGGAATCTTCCTCTTACAGTGCTCAAGTCAGAGAAGTGCCAAGTTAAGCTGGAATCTTGACCAGCAGGTACATACAGTAAGGTGCTGGTGGCAGCAGCAGCAGAAACTGAAAGCTGAATGGTTGTCAGAGACTGACAGAAAGAGGAAACCAAAAGTGTAACACTGATATGGGAGATTTATCAGAAAGAAACACAAACCTCACTTTAAAATAGCACATCGTTTGTTTGCTGGAAAGGCTGCTGACTCGAAAAAAAGAGGGAGGCAGAGTTGAAAATGAATTCAGCTGTGCTGGCTTGTTTACAAGTGTTTAAGACAGAAAAAGCCCCCCCTTACCCCTCCCCCCCCCTTCTCCCCCCAAACCACCCCCTCACCTGCCTTCCATCTCGTCCTCCCACCCTGTTCATCTCCTTTGTAGCTGGGAAGATTAGTGCACTGCTGGTAGACATTGTTGCCAGATGGAGATGACAAGGATGTGCAGATGAGATAGAAGAAAAAGTTAGTTTGAAATGTGTTCTGGCAGCAGAGGTGCAAAAGAAATATGACAGGATGGGTGATGAAGTAGAGGGGGAGGTGTCAGTTTCAAGGCTGCATCAAAGCCTATGGACTGATCCAGGATAATCAGCTTCAGTATGTCTGCTGAAGGAAATAAAGGACAGATGTCTGATGTAGTGTAGGCCCAGCCTGTGTCAGGCCTGAGAGAAAAAGGGTTGGGATGCATTATCTTTCTTTCTTTCTCAGTTTCTGATGCGTTTTTGTTTACATTCTTTCAGCCAGACTTCTGTTCATCACTGTAATGGCCATGCCCAGTTAAACCTGTATACATTTGAACATCAAACAAAACCATGAATTAGTTTATTTTCCTATTTTTTTAATTCATTTTCTTCTTCCTTTATGAGTTATTTTGCAACTTATTTTTAAAAGGATTAGTAAGCTAAAGAAAAGGTTAATTATTTTCCACGTTTTCCTTTCTTTGTTAAAGAGTTCTTTTGATCTGGTCATTGCTGCTCTTTTGTTTTCTTTCTTTCTTCTTTTCTTTTTTGCTTTCCTTGTTTTTTTCTCTATCTCTAGCTCTGTTCCTGACCATCTTTCTTCCTCTGTTTCTGGTGTTTTGGTGAGTGAGTTGTCGAGCTATAAAACAGTATATTTGGTTGATTCAGTAGCCTTCCCTCTGGACTAGTTGAACTCTCTCAGTCTTGCTCAATCCAGGAAACAGACTGTGTATACAGTGGTACACAGGCAGATGGAGTCTTGGTGCCATGCTGAAGCGAGCTGGCAGACAAGAGCCAGGTAAACTTGTGCAGTGCCACTTAAAGGGGTTGGCTGCTAGGATCCCTGCCTGGTGGTCTCTCTTAATCTCCCCCTACCTGGTGAGATGCCTTCTGATAACGTCAGGGCTGTTTAGCAGGAAATGGCTTGAAACGTCAGCGTTGGAAGGATGAAGTTGGCATTAAAAGTCATGTAATGAGGGATGTGTTTATGGGAAGTAATTTTTTTTTTCTGCCTTTAAGGGTGGAGGAATGTTAATGTGACTTCTAGTAATATAACAGCAGTTGCAGTGGTAGGATTGTAAATGAATTGTTAGAAGCTTGCATAAATTTTATGTGAAGAAGGTGAAGAAGAGAGTAACGTAACATTCTAGCACAGTAGCAGTGTACCAGTTTGAACTATTTAAGTGGTACTCTGTCATGTCATTGGAATGGCAGGAGCACACAATAAAGGGTATTCTGTATTTGAACTGTCTAGTTGTGAACAAACAAATATTGTTGCTTTTTGTACTTGCACTGGAGACAGGATTGGATGGAAGAGAAAGCTGGACATTGCAATGTATTGTGTAAGGGTAAAAGAATCCATTTGTGAGACATGCAGTACCTCACAGTGTGTGTGTGGATGATTTATGAGCCATGGTTAAGTTAATTGAGCACGCGTGTGTGGGAGAGGTGATTGGAAACATTCACAGCGGAGCATAGATTGAGCCTTGGCTGCTGTGTCTGGCATAACCGCCTGCAGCTTTCAGACCTACTAGGGCTTTTTTCCCATTTTTGTTGTTGTTCATTTTGTTTTGGAGTGCTATTATGTTTAGCACCATTTGTGGGAGTTCAGTTACTGTGGTTCAGTGGCAGTAGCCTGCCCCTTTTCCCCACCCTGACATCCTTGTTCCAGTTTATTTTCTGTGTGCATTTTATGATGCACAAATTGAAAATTACGAACAGCACTTTCATGTATTCAAGACCATTGAAAAAAAGTTGGGGGCATGGTAATGATTACAGTATGACCACCAGGGGTTAGTCCTCCACTGACATGTGTGTAGTATGAAATATGATATGCATCATGTCTTTGCACATATATGAACAGTGTGTGTTTGGGAGGGGAAGGGGGCGGGGCATGCACATGGTAACTGTAAAGAATTCCTGAGAAAGCCTTTCCCAGCATTTGTTGTGATTAATTGGTCAGAGACAGCAAGTGATTGTTGTCAGTGTTTGTTGCGCAACATCATGCTACTTCTTTGTTCAGAAAGTTGCACATTTTCAAAGAAAAGGTAGCTCTAGCAGAATTAGGGTTCATTTTGTTTTCTCGTGAGAGAGCCAGAAATGAAGTAAAGCAGTTAAAATTGTTGAAAGGCAGTGACAGGGTTTAGGACAATAAGAGTGAACTGTACACACATGGATTACCTCTTCATTTCAGTCACAACCGTCTGTCCCCCCATGTCTCCTCTGTTCTCCATGCCCAGTTTCCCACATCCCTCCCTTCCCCATTGTGTATGATCAGTTATTTTGATTCTTCTGCCCTGAAGCAGAAAGGAATTCATGTCATTTGTATTTACATATTGTGTCGATTACATTGAAATTCAGCACACTGTTTGACATTATTGTCTTTCCTTTTGTGTGAAGTGACTTTCTGTTTGACAGCAGGTTTGTGTGTACACTCTTGCACACACTTGTTTGCTTAATGTTTGTTTATCTAAGGAACAAAGGTCTTGAAATTTTACTTGTTTTTCCATATTGTATTCAGTAAAAAGTGATCTTCTTGCCCCCCTCCTCCTCAAAAGAACCCCTCCCTCCTCATATGCACTGTTGTGTTATTTGTTTTCAGCCCATAAAATTAGTTTATTTTCCAAGTACAAAAAAACAAACGCAACTACTTTTATATTTAGTCAAGCTGATTTGAAAGGTGTATCTCAACAGACTCAGCAGTCTTGCACCGATTTGGTACAGATATTAAGGAAAACAGATGTGTCTATTCAGGTCGTCTAGATATTAGTTAACGAAGATATATATGTCTTTTCTGGTCATTTTGATATTGAGCATGGATGTGTATTCACAGGGAATCTGCCAACAGACGTGTGTATGTATCATGTGATAGGGGGACAGAGGGGGATGACTCAGTGAAGCATAGCCACAAGGAGGAAGCCAGTGGAGGGGAACAGAAAAGGACACAAATGATGATCTTTCTCAAGGTGTCATTTCTGCTCACTGCTATCATGGCATGCAGGGCCAGTGACTAATGCTGTTTGAGTGATCTGAATGGGGATAGATAGGCCAGCAAAAAGATGATCAAACCATTGTGTTCAGATGTGAGTATCAGGTGTCTGCATTCATATGTTTCTACCCCCACATAAAGAACATCATAATTCAAAGTCCCATACATTATAATTGTAAATTAGGATGAACAGTTGTGTCTCAGTGATGTTTTGGGAGAAGTATTTCATTTTTAATTTCTTTTTAGACACAGCATTATAGACAGACTTTTCATAGAAACAGTATTAGCAACAGCTGTAACAGAGTATGTGGCTGTATATTAATTTTTATTACACTCTAGATAGATGCATTTGTGAACAGCTGCCATTGGTTGTGTAGCAGATAATGTACATTTTGAATATGTTCCAGGTGTAGGTTTTGACAAATGATCGGTTAGTAGTGTATTAAAATATATTGTAGTTTTTTCAAGTTTTGGATTACAAAACTACAAAATATTTATAACTGCAGTTTCCTTGTAAACTGCAGTCATCCCTTTGTGGAGCATTTGCAATTCATCCAGGGGTGATGTGGAGGGTCCCACATTCTACTTTACTCTGGTCAGTTCTTGACATGTAATTATTTCATGAGTATGTGTTTGGAAATGGGGCTGTTTAACTAGAGTGCTTGTGCTTAGCTTTTGATATTTGACTTTGATGATTGATTTGCAGTCTTATAGAAAGCACACATTTTATAGTTTGCAAACCCAGTAAATATGAGTATTTTTTGATAGATGGGGTGTTTATAAGACTCAGGGCTTAGGCTTGAGCCAGTCCCTTTACAACTGTTACTGTCACTATCTGTGTAAAAGTGCAATTGAATGTGTATGTATGCACATGTGTATGTGTGTGTGTGTGGAAAAAGAAGACAAAATGCTTGCTTGAGAATAAAATGACAATTAGAAAATAATTGAAGAAGTGTAAATTTTGCTCTGCCTCTCCTCTCTCACTTCCTATATCCATGCCTGCCCCCCACCCTTCCCCCTCCCTCTTCTTCCCTCCCCTCTCTCTGGCAGCTTCAGGTTTCTGTAAGTTTCTGTCCGTCTTTCTGATCCAACCCTCTTGCGTCTCCTCCTGCCATCGGACGACATGATGTTTTCAAAATGGACAAGTGTTTATAAATACACATGTTCTGTGTTCAGCCTAATCAGATCAGAGAACATCTGAACTGTCATTAACCTAATCAGCAAGAATGAGCTCTCAAGGTAACAGAAAATATGCTGTTACTCATTCTCATCAGTTTTGTACATCAGTTCAGTGCAGGTACAGGTGTGGGTTAAATAGTTGTGGACTTATTTTCTGGGTCATTAGGGTCATGATTATTGGAAATCACTTCAGAATCTGTGGTGAGAGAACTGGTTTGTATCAATATGCTCACCGAGAACATAATATATTTATTTACTTATTTGTTTTTCTGATAATCCTACAGCCAGAGTTGAATCAGCGCACGTGTGTGTGTGTGTGTGTGTGTGTGTGTGTGAGAGAGAGAGAGAGAGAGAGAGAGAGAGAGAGCGTGTTTGCAAGAACGAGTACGACAAAGTATCATTGTTGTATGTATTTGTCGGAAAGAATACTAAGAGTACTGCACTGTGCTTTCCCAACTTTTGCGTCAGTCAAGCCAGATTCATATTTCAGTTTCAAGGAGGTGTCAAGGCGCGCGGACTAATCCATATACGCCACACCACATGTGCGTACAGAGGGCATTCAGATATGTCACTGTCTGCGGGCGTTTATTTGCCAGAGGGGATGGGCGAATGGTTTGGGTTGTTGGAGGGGAGGCAACAAAATTCCTGGATAACTGTATGCTCGGGATGTTGTTGACGCTGTGAAGCCTCAACTTGCCGCAGTGCGTATAAATGTCATAATAACTAGATAGGGGAAAAAAAAAGAAGAAAAAAAAAAGGAAAAAAAAAGTGCAATGGATCGGCAAAAACTGGCTCCGCCGGTACAAATATGTTTTACAGCGATTCTGAACAGACTTAAGTTAGCTGCCTTAACATTCGTGAAGATAACGACAGCCTGAACGTTATGATTTGCTACTGCATTGACGTTTTTTTTGTGTGTGTGTGTCGTGGCGTAAAATTGTGCATTGAAGTGTGGGTGCGTCAATGTAAATTTATGCGCGTGTGAGCGCGACGGCATATGTGTGTGTGTGTGTGTGTGTGTGTGTGCTGTCTGCACGTGCAAGATCGCACACACGCATATATGTTTATGCTGAACATCATTATACTTTTGCTGTATGGAGAAAGCGAATGTGCTGACACGGTGGAAATGAGGATGTGGTGTAAGGGGGTGGGGTGGGGGGGGGGAGATGTGTGTGTTTGTGGACGGGGGAGGGGCTGGAGTGGTGTGTGTTGGGGGGGCGGAGATGCCGAGAGAGTGAAGGGAGATGTGTGTTTGTGGGCGGGGGAGGGGCGTGGGGGGGGGGGGGGGGGGGCTCGGCAATCGATGACCAGTAAGGGATCGATCCTTCATGCCTTGAAGTTGAAGGGAATGATGGTGAGCACACGTCGTCTGTGGGCGGCCATGCATGCTGTCGTGTCTCCCGCGCCAGATGGTGGCATAGATGTTTGTGACACAAAGACGGCCAAAAAAGGTAGATCGTGGGAGAGAGAGAGAGAGAGAAGTAGGGGGGAGGGGGCTTGGGGGGTGGGGCAAAGGGACCGCTTGCTTTCTGTCGCTGGGTCGATTGAATGACTCACCGGTATAGTAGTTTGCGTACTATCAGCGTTATGACTGTCTTTTCGTGTAAACAAATTCCTTCCTTTGCGCCCCTCCCCACCTCTCCCTCCCTTCACCTTTACTTTCCTGCAAAGCAGAGCGCTGTGAAAGTGTTGCATTTTCTCTTCATGCACACGTTCGACTGTTGCCTTATTACTTGAACGAATGATTCGACGGCGTGAGTGGTAACAAGATACCGTTCCTAATTTGTGTTTATGTTTGGTAACTTTATGCAGTTTAAAGAAATAAAACAAACAACATGATACATACGTTTGAGGTTTAGTTGGCGGTTTGGTTGGTTTACTATGGTCTTTCACCCTCCACCCTCATACCGGAAAACCTTGACCCGCCCAACTGGTACAGCCCTCACTCCCACGTGTGTGTGTGTGTGTGTGTGTGTGTGTGTGTTTGCATGCATGGGAACTTCATTGATGCAGTGATCAAATGATTACATAATGAATATCTGACACTCTCTTAACATTATATTGTTTATCTCTGTATCGCGAAGCATTACGTGTATGTTGTAAAGAAGATGGCAATAACCTGAATTTAAGTACAGCCTGGATTTTGAATTTGAAGATAGTACACGAAACTTACATGATGGAGGTTGCATTAGAAGCCGATGCCTACATTAACAGCAAATCCTTTTCGTACGTTTTATTGGTCTCGAAACCCAAGTTTAATTAAATATTTCAACCGCCTGTGTCCACGTGACTGATGGTTTTGGTGGCGTGTGGTACCACTTAAAACGGCGGGACGTGTGTATTGGGGCACGATATATATCCCGTTGAGAAAGAGAGCGAGAGCTGTGAGGGGGCGTGGAGTTAGGGTTGGGGTCAGGTTGTTGTTGAACAAAGTGCCTCGCTCCGCTCCCACCCGCTCCCCCCCCCCCCCCCCCCCCCCCCACACCCCCACCACACACACCCGCCCCCCTCAAACCCCCAACCCCCATCCGGAGAAGCTACCGGTGAGGCCATTCACCCTCATACTTCAACATCCGCACCTCCACACACACACACACATACACACACACGAACGCACACACACACACAAGCGAACGCGCGCGCACGCACACACACACGAACGCACACACACACACACACACACACACCACCCCCAGGGGAGAAAGGTAGGGGCCAAGAGAGGAGTAGAGAGCGGTTGTATTGGATGGGGCTGGGGGTATTGTGTCTAGCGTGGCGTGGTGTTGGTGGCAGGCAGGTGTGTGAGTCAGAGACTTGTCAGACGGCAGTGTGTGTGTGTGCGTGTGCGCGCGCGCGCGCGTATGTGTGTGTGTGTGCGAGCGTGCGTGCGTGTGAGGCCCGAATAAATACCGGTGAGTTAGAGAGGCCGTTGAACAACAGGCTGAAATAGGAAGAACCACCTTCAGTGCCAGCTCAGCTCCTTTTTTCGTTTCGTTTGTTGCTGCCTTGCAACTCTCAGGAAAACAACAACAACGCCACTTACCTACCTCCAGCCCCTCCCACCACATTCCCGCTACTACACCCCAACCCTCTACCCGCCACTCCCTCACACACGTACACTCACACCGCCGCCGCGCCCCTTCTCTTCCGCCCCCACCCCCCCACTCCCACCGCCATACCCCCCTTCCCCGAACCACCCAATTTTCACCGCCCGCCGCCCACACCTTCTCGTGCTATGCCGGCGGCAGTACAGGTAAAGGAGCCGGTTTTCACTACCCCCCTACCCCCACCCTCCACTACCCCCAGTCCCCTTTCACCTATTCTCCATTCTGGTGTACCCCTCTCAAACACACACGCACACATACGCGCACGCGTACTTTTACACGCGCACATACACGCGCGCGCACGCGCTCGTTCGTTCTTTAGTTTAACGTCTTTTAACTGTAAGTGATATAAGACACTTGCTCACGCACGCGCGCGCGCGCGCACACACACACACACAAACATGTGTATTCGCACAGAAACACACACACACACACATACATACAGAGGCGCGCACACACTCAGGCACACATATGAGAGGGTGTGTGTGTGGGGAGGGGGGGATTAGTTACGGCAAAGACTCTTACATATTTTTGTTATTGTTTGGTTTTTGGTTACAGGAAGTTCACAAAGGTGTAGAATTTCGTGCAAGTTGTCACTCAACTTCGCGTAAACACTTAGTTGTTTTTACCCCAACTTCGTGTAAACACTTGTTTCCTTGTTTTTACCCTTCTCACCCCCTTTGTTACCTCTTTTATTTTGCTTGCTTCGTGTGTGTGTGTGTGTGTGTGTGTGTGTTCGATGTCTGCCGAGTTTGGCGAATCGCTGTTTGTTTGTTTTTTCTTCTTTCCAGTTCTTATTTCTTCGTTTTGTCTGACGAGCGAGTCTTTCAATACTAACCTCCACCCCCACACATCCCCGACACGCCCCTTTTTTCTGCATCACACTATTTCTACCCATGATATTATCCAATCATCGGTACATGGCAATGTGTCATTGCTTATCATTTTGTCGTGGTGTGAACAGCTTTGCCTTGTTTATTGTTAGCGGAAGGTAAAAATGTCAGTTAACGTGGAGTTTGTTAGCGGTTAAAAACGGTCATTAACGAGGTAATTTGGAATTGTTACTGTGAAGCAAGGGTGTTATTTGAACTCCTCGAGGAGTGTCATTGTGTCTGTACACAGGAGTTCACTGTTGGTTTTGTTCAACACTTCAGACGTGTGTTGGAGTTACTAAAATAAAAAATAAAAAATTAAAAAGAAGAGAAGAAGAAGAAGAAGAAAAGAAAAAAAAATCAGCGGGATGCGAAAAGACATTGTTGAAGCATCTCATTTTATGGTCCGCTGTTTCTCTCGCTCTTTCAGTGTCTCTGTCTGTCTGTCTGTCTTTCTGTGTGTGTGTGTGTGTGTGTGAAATACATGTTCAATCCACTCATGAAAACACAGCTTGGGGGGATCGGTTTTTCTACGTGGTACGTGTAAACCGCTTGATATGATCAATAATGGAAGGAAAGGTTGAGGTGACCGCTGCAGAAATTGACATGATGATTATGTGAGTGGATGTTATGTGCAGCAGACACAGGCTTAAAGTATACGGTTGTGTTAAAATTTGCAAAGAACTGTCCAAGGAGAAGACAGTGCACAGACAACTACACCGCAGGGCATTAAAAAAAGTTAACATAAGTAAGCCCTACACAAGACGAATGACAGCGCGCGCGCACACACACACACACACACACACACAATACAGTAGAATTACATGTGCTTATTATTGTTATTTTTTCTTATTGGAGATCACAACGTTTTCTGTAGTGCGATCACAACGTTTTCTGCAGTGCAGAGATGTGGCGTGTGGCATTTGCAGACAGACCCACGCAGGCTCTGACACACAACCGACAGTGCAGGAGCAGTCTGGTGAACAACAGTTTTTCCAGTTCGGCGGCGCCCCAGTGACTCTTCACAGGATGCAGGGTGAAGATGAAGAGAACACAGAGTCGCCTGTGCAATAATGACAATGCAGGCAATATGCACGCGTGTGCAGTAAGGCATTTCACACACACATGCACACACACATATGCACACACACATTCACACGCACATATTCACACACGCTTACACACACACGCTTACACACACACACACACACACGCGCGCGCGCGCGCACACACACACACACGCTAACACTAACAAGCACAAACACACAGTCACACATTAACATACACAAGCACACACTAACACACACACAGACACTAACACACACACACACGCACGCATACAGTCACACATTAACATACACACAGTCACACACTAACATACACGAACACACACACACATACACACAAACCCAATTTCCATTGAAGCATGACAGTGCATGCGTTCTGTGCTCAGTCGTGTTACATGTACAGTGTACAGAGATTCACTCACTGAAGAAGAGTGGTAATGCAGATAAAAATACAATTGTATCATGATGTGTGTGGGCCCATAATTAGCATTATTTGTTCAGGATATTACCAATGGAAGAATGACACATTACAGACAAAAATACATACGTTGTAGACACAAAATATAAGCTGTTTAGTACTTTAGCGGTGCACAGTCGTATTATTTATGCCTTGAATTGATATGGAAAGCATGGCAACACAGACGAAATGTTACTGGTAATTTTCCAGAATCATCCGCACACAGAAAAAGGAGAAAGAAAAAAGACATCGCAAACTAGCGAACTAGTTCCGTGCAATGAACAGTAGCGAAATGACAATGCGCGCACGCACACACACACACACACACACACACAGCCCTCAGGGCGGATGCCAACGCAGAAAAAACAACAAAAAACGGACGTTGATGAGCAATGCCCATCCCACCCCCTCCCTCCCCACTTCACCCCTCCATATGGTTCCGGAGAGACAGGAATGATTCATATGAATCTGATTGTCCTGTCTGTCCTATTCGACCTTGGGAACAGCGTCTGGTTTTCTGCCGATGACCAGTCGTCGGTGATCGATGGTTTGGGAACTGCAGTGCGGGTGGGTGTTGTAGATTGTGTTTGTGTGCGTGTGTGTGTGTGTGCAGATGTGTGTGTGTGTGTGTGTGTGTTCAGATGTGTGTGTGTGTGTACGCGCGCATGTGTGTGTGTGTGTGTTTGCACGCGTGCGTGTGTGTGTGTGTGTGTGTGTGTGCGCGTGCGTGTACACGAAATACTTGTAATGAAAAGTTAAAAAGGTAAAAAAGAAATCGTTATGTACACGCACACACCCATACCTTCACACGCATACACATAATGCCTAGGACTGGGCGCACGCACGCACGTTACAAATAAACACACGACTATTAAAAAAAAGTGTTTTAATATTTTGTGCCACCTGTCGCACAACTGACAGTGAGAACAGACAACTCCAGGAGCCAGTTGTTGGAATGAGAACGTGTCGCCTGGTAGTGGTGCTCAGTACGCCAGACAGAAAGTTTGCTGGAAAAGAGATTTGAAGGACCTAGGTGTTTACACAGTAACTTTTACAGCTGAGTGTATTCTCAGTAGAGAACAAAACGTCAGTGAATCATACACATGAGAGCAAAAATCTCAAAAGCTTTGCTCTAAAAAGGGTAGGAGAGAGGGAGGTAGGAGGAGGTTGGCGGGGAAGAGGGTGGGGGTGGGGGCAAAAGAAAATATTGGTTGCTGACAGAGCTTTCTGGAATTTGGAAGTGATCGAATTACTGTTGGGATAAATCCATGGAATGTCATGTTTGTGTTGTGCTCCTGCATCCAGGCGCAAAGCGCACATGAATATGATTAGTATTCTGTGTTTATCTGTGTGTGTGTGTGTGACTCTCTCTCTCTCTCTCTCTCACATTCGCTCATACATAAACAAATATAAGTAAACAGAGAGAGAGAGAGAGAGAGTCGTGGTGACGGGATGGCTGCGGATTGTTTGTTTGCCAGCAGGAGAGAGAGGCTGAAAAGAGGGGGAAAAAAGCGATGTATGTGTGCGTGCGCGCGCGTGCGCCTCTTCGTGTGTGTGTTTGTGTGTGTGTGTGTGTGTGTGTGTGTGTGTGCTGCACAGGGGGTGGAGGGAGAAGCTGAACAAACAGCCCATACAAACCATTATTGAATTAAAGCGCTACAACATTGATGGACCCCCTCCCCCTCTAATATCCCTGCGTCTCAGTTTCTGTGCTGTGCCCCGTCTGTCGATAGGTTGGTCGGTCTGTCTGCCTGTCGGTCGGTCAGACTGTGTCACTGTCTCTCTCTGTATCTCTGCATGCCAGTTCTTCTTTCTCTGTCTGTTTCTGTCTGTCTGTCTGTCTCTCACTCTCTGCATAATGCTATGCTCTTTGAGAGATCAAAGAGGATTTTGCCACGGGTGCACATCTAAGGGAAATTCCGTTTACCCCACCCCCCGGCTGTACCCGGCCATTTTTTCTTTTTTTGCTTCTCACCCTTTTCCATCCTTTCCTTTTCATCACTTTTTTTTTTCTTTTTATCTTTCTTGGACCACTGCCAATTTGTCCATCTCGCTGTGCCAGCAAAAGGGGAGTCTATCGGGTTGGACTTGGGTACGGGGCAGGTCATTTTGGGGGAATTTCCACCCCCCTGCTTGGATGAAGCCTGTCTGCTTCAGCAGTTTATATCGATCTGTCTGTGAGTCTATGTGTGTCTGTGGATGGCGGCAGAGCCCCCTTCTCCACCACCCACCCACACCCTCCTTTGCCTCCTGGGCATTGCGGCTGGCTGTGGTGTGTGTGTGAGGTGAGGTGGTCTGGCGCGGCTCTTGATGGATTGCCAGGTCAGCCCTGTCAGAGTTTTTCACCTTGGGTTGTGCGCGCATGCGTGTGCACGCACACGCATTTTACACAAGCACATGCAAGCATACGCATACATTAGCACACACACACACGCACACACACAAACACGCGAGCGCTTGCGCGCACAAACACACGCACGCTCTCTCTTTCGCACTCACGCGCGCACACACACACACTCCTCTCTTTCTGTCTGTCTCTGTTCCTTCCCGGTTCCCCATCTCTCTTTCTCTCCACCCCCTCCTCCGTTCTGTCACCCTCACCCTCTGTATCTCTCTCTTCCATCTTCAGTCTTGTCTCCGTCTCCCCTTCATCACTTCCACCCCCCTCCCCACCCACATCCTGTATTGGAAAGTACAGTCGATAAGTGAGAGAAGTTGACCCGTTGGTCGGTGGTTGTCGGTGGAAGTGACCCCAACGGTGTTGTCTCGCACGTCCAGACGAGACTTGCGTCACATGACTTGTGCAAATTCACGTCCTCTGTTACCCCGCGCATTGGCGCTTGTGGATTCCTGTTGTCACCCTCCATCTTCACACTGGCATGCAAAAAAACACGTTCATGTGCACATGACTGGCGGCATGTGGAATGGAAAAAAAGAAGAAAGACTGTGTGCATGACGCATGCATGTTTGTGTGACTGTGAGTGAGATTGGAATGCACACCACGTACTGGCGTGCATGTTAGAAATGCAGACATGCGTGCTTTGCGCACAGAGCTTGTGCTGTACCTGCGTGCGCACACAGTCGAACAGTCGCATGCACGCGCGCGCAGTGTTGTGCAGAGGCTGATGTGGACAGACATATCCACATGCAGCAACATAATTGCAGTATGCGAACACAGAACAGTCACACACACACACACACACACACACATGCATACACGCACGCGCACGCACACTCCACGCATGCACATTCACACGCTTGCATGAACACACAGACTCACATTCAATTTCACCTTGCCCCTTCAACGAATCTCCTGTTTCCCTCTTTCCCTCCGCTTTCTCCCCGTTTACCATTACTTAAGAGTGGAAAGACATAGAATAATTCTACTACTACTGCTACTGCTGCTGCTGCTAATACTACTTCTACAATTACTACCACTATTGCTACCACACTACGACTACTACAACTGCTACCACCACCACCACGCACACAATAAGCACAGTCTCTCTCCTCTCCTCTTTGCCACGCCCCCCTCCTCAGTAGTCTTCCCCCCCCCCAACCCCCCGCAGCCCCTTTCCCTCCCTCCACTGCCCCCCCTCCCTCGGCAGCAGTCTTCCTCCCTCTGCCTCCCCCCCCCCTCCCGTTCCCTCCCGACGCGCTTCCTTTTGCACTCGCTATCAGCATGCCAGCGGTGGTCAGTCCGCAACAAAAGTCAGGGTGAGGAGTGGAACATCGGAACTCACTGACTGGAGCCTGCCCTTTCCTTGCTACTGCATCTCTCATCAGAGGGCTGAGGGGCCTACCGGTCAGTCAACACTGCCCCGCCCGTCCTCACACTGTGGCCTTGGATTATGCTTGTGGACCCCCAGTTAGTTAAGGTCACCTGCTACACCTTTGTCTTGCTACAGTAAAACGTATGGATAAAAAAAAAGATTAAAAAAAAAAAGAAAGAAAAAAGAAAAGGCCATGGTAGTTTTATGATTGCATTTGATGGATTTGCCCTGGATATGTGAACTCTACCATATTACCCATTTTATGGCTTGATTGTTGGGAGAGACGTATTTTCAGTGCGTATAATATTCTACTGTTGTACTTAATGACTTTGCACTCGATATGTGAACTCTGCTGTGCCATTGAACCCCTATTATGGATTGATTGTTGGGTTCCAGTGAAGTGTATTGAGTATGAGTTGGGTATTGCGGAATGTGTTGGGTTCCAGTGAAGAATTTTCAGTATGTGTTGGGTATTGCAGTATGTGTTGGGTTCTTAGAAGTATTTAAAGTACTATACCACTGTAGTTGAATACTGTGATACGGAAAGAGGTGCAGAGTGGTGGTGCTGCTGTTTTTGCTGACTGCAGTGATACAGAGCAGTGCAGCGTGACACAGAATGTTTGCAGCTTGCTGTTCAATGCTGTGCAGTTGACACAGTGAATTGTTTGTCAATATCAACACTCACGTGCTGTTTAAAAATCGAATGTGCTTAATTTTTGTATACATATATATATATTTTTTTTATAGCATATGCATGGGTGTGTACACACACACAAACATACAGGTGGGTGCACAGAGTAGTGTATTCAAGCTTAAGTGCAGGTGAACACACATGCACATACATGCAGATACAGCTTGTAAGGCAGTGCAACACACACAGACACAGACACAGACACACACACACACACACACACACACACACACACACACACACACACACCCCACCCTCCCCCAACCCCCTTTTTTATTTCCTTTATTAAAAGAAAAAAGAAAATTATGATCGTGTGATATTACTGATAGCGAAAAGACGCCAAACTAAAGACTGAACACACACACTCAAGTTCAGCCACATAAATGACACTGACTTGCAGATACACGCAATGCAGATGGATATGTACACTGCACAGGCAACGTAGCCCCAAGACGAATTCATACACAATAGTATGCACAACACATTGGTTCTTATGCCTACCAAGGTTTCTTTATATGTTCAGTTTTTCCAAAGCTCAGTTATAACCTTGTAACCTCCCAACACAGGCTCAGAACAACAGCAAGAACAATGGAAGCCAACGCCCAAGTCAATTTGTGAAGCTGGGCTGACAGAAAGATAGAGCCGAGAGAGAAGAGAGAGAGAGAGAGAGAGAGGCCGGTTTGTCAGTCTGTCCTGTTGGCAGCCACACAGTGCTGCATTGTAGTTAACAGGATGTAGCATGGTGTGGGGTGTGGTGTGAGGAAACGGTCACATCACTCACACTGGCTCCTGGGTCACATATCCGCTCATCATGCAGCTTCCCTTGGGTTTGGGGCAGAGAGATTTAGAGAGGGGGTGGGGGTGGGGGGCAAGCTTGCCAGGGAAATTGTCAATATTGGATGGGCAGCAGTCTGGCCTGACACACTGCCCCTGGTAATTTGATCATAATGCTCTCATTTTGATCCTCTTAAAAAAAGGAGAAAAAAAAAGAAAAAAAAGAATCAAAGCAATACAGTGGTTGTTATGCCATTCGTGTTGCTTTGAAACAAAGTCTGTTTAAGTTTAAATGTCAAAAGTTCTTTTAAAAAAGAATTCAGGGCATATGGTTGGGGTGTGGGGGTGAGGGCTCTTTAGGAGTCCAATTTCATGAATTACCACACCCCTCCAACGTCCCCCCTCTATTCCCCCCCCCCCCCCCCCAAAAAAAAAGTAGAAATGGATGAAGAATCAACATGAGAGAAAAATATTCGATCATCAGTGACTGTTAGCATTTTTCTGGAGTATTTTATACACAGCAGAAATAATCAAATTGAGAGCTACACTGGATGTTTACCAGTGCAGACATCATGGAGATGAATTACTGTGTATTTTGTCTCTGCTTGTGTAGTACACATACACACATGCATGTGCCCAGGCATACAGGACATAGTTGTGCTCTTATTTACACACTCACACACATAGACAAATAATTATACCCACACACACAACACACATACACCCTTCCTCTTCCCCCCCCCCCCCCCTCCCCCCCCCCACACAACACACACACATACGCACACACACACACACATGCGCACGCACACATATTCTTATTCACATGTGATACACATAAACCCACAATTATGTGAGCAATATATATATATATATATCTGCGTCTGTCTCTGTCTCCCGCATACACATACACACACACACAAAGGAAGCATCCCCATACACACATATATACTCACACACCACTCTTTTGTATTGCATTGGCCCAGTACATTAGCGAGCTGTATCAGTGGTTGGTTTGGGCTTGAACTGTTTTGTTTCCACCCCTTGGATGCTGGTTTATGGACTGACTGCAGCTGACAGTGTTAATTGTTGGGTTCTGCATGGTTAATGAAGTGATAGGGGTAGAATGTGTTCACAGTACAAGACTATCGATAAGTGGATGTGTATAAATGTGTCCAGATATGAATGCTGTGTGTGTGTGTGTGTAAGTGCTGGGTGTTTGGGTGTGTTTATGTTGTTTGTACATTGATATATATATATATATATATATATATATATATATATATATATATATATATATATATATATATATCAATGTGGGGAGGGGGTAGGGTATGTTTGTGTGTATGTGGACTTGTATGGTCCTTTGAGACACACACACACATGCATGCTTGCACACACACACACACACATGCGCACAGACAACAGCACAGTGAATATTTAAAATTTGGGGTGAATTTTGTCAGGGTTGTACATGTTAGGGCAGATGGTGAATACACCAGCTCATACATCGGCGATGCATGTAGGTCAGCAACCTCTTACAGTTTGCAGCGGATATTGATTTGTTTCACTCACCGCTGTGTGGTTTCGCATGGCTGGGCTAAGAACCAGCGAATATTGGCGATGAAACTGGTGCACATTGTCAATCATGCTTTGTCACACTAACAGAAGGAATAACTCACAACTGTAAGTGTAACCGTAAACCAACTGGACTGTCCAGCTGAGGTTTGAAAGAAGATTGTACATTAGCAGTGGACTGTTGAAAATTGTTGAGACAGGACATGTTTCCAGGTCACGGATGTGGGACTTTAAAAACATGGCAGGTTAGGATATGATCACTGTTATGTGACCACCACATATATGCAAGAAACATTATCGACATGATTATTTGGTCTTTAAAAAAAAAAAAAAGATGTTATATTGTTACCTCACTTACTGTCTTTGCTTAGACTTTTCTTTTTAACAGAACTTTACCCAGTTATTTTTATTATCTAATGCAAGACAGTCATTTTATGAAATTGGAAAACACGCAAACATATGCACGCACACAAACACGCGTTTGCACACACACACTCACACACACAGACACACAGGCACAGATAGACACATACACACTGACACACACACACACGGACACAGACAGACAGACACACGCACGCACGCATGCACTTACAAACAGACACACACACACACACACACACCAGGAAATTCTGTCCATGAGTTTCTTCATCAGCCAGACCCAGGTTTCCCTACTTGTGTCTGAACTTTGCTATGCATGGTTAGCTCCTGAACAGACTACAGCCCAGGTAACTAGTTGAACAAGGGAGAGTCAGAGGACGGGAAGAGAAGGGGGATATGGGGAAGGGATGGAGATGGGGTAGGGAAGGGGTAGGGGAAGGATCCAGGAGTTGGGGTGGGGGGAGAGGTTGCTGTGTACTATGCACTGTACTGCACTGCCCCTGTCGGTGTCCTTGTTGTGAGGTCATTGCTCTTTTTTTGAATAATTATATATATATATATATATATATATATATATATGTTCTGTTCATTCATTCATATGGGTATCTAAAGGTACTGGTATCCTTTGGGCTCATTCTACCACCACAACCAACAACAAAACCACCACTACTTCCACTACTACAATAACAAGAGATGACCTGGAGGAGTAAAAATGGGAAAAGTGGCTGTCCTGTCAAGTAAAATAATGTGCCGGGGTGTGTGGGTGCATGTATATAACTATGCATGGTGCACGCATGAATGATATGCATGCACGTTTATCACCTAACCTGTTGTGAAATTCTTGCATTGCAGGCAGTTGCCTGGCAGCTGTATGTGATGTTTAATTAATGGAAAAAGTCTTGTAGACCTAAGTTTGTCAAGGAGCATCAAATAACTGAACAGTGAACAGAAATGAAGTTAAAACTTCCCAGAAATGAGAAATACGGACAACTAAAACTTCATGGAGATGGAGCTTACGCCTCATTTCTAAACAAATCATCACAGAAATGAAGCAAATGAGAAATGAAGTGAAGCTAAAACTTCACACACAAAAATGAAGCTAAAAATGCCAGGGAAATTGAAGATTGTGGGTTTGCTGTGTGGACAGGTGACGGAAGCCTCCTAACCCTCCAGCATGCAGATCAAAGCTCCCCGTGACTGGCAGCCAGAGGATGCCAGGGCACGCCAGGTCAACGCCCCACCTGTCCACTCCCGCTACCGCAAGTTCGACCTGTACCGCAGTGTGCAGCAGTTCTTCCACATTGATAACCACGCTATCCAGGTGAGAAGGTGGTTTTTTTTTGTGTGTGTGTGTGTTTTGTTTTCCTCTCTGGACCGTGCTCAGGTCTTGGGTTTCTGTAAAAAAAAAAAAAAAATTTAAAGTATTAGCTGCTCTTAAAATTTGTTTAGATCTTTATGTAGGAAAGTATGTGTTTGTGTTGGAAAGTATATTGGACAGGTGTGTTGTGTTAGAAAGTATATTGTGAAATTGTGTTGTTTTAGAAAGTATATTGTATGAGTGTGTTGTGTTAAAAAGTATATTGTATGAGTGTGATGTGTTAGAAAGTATATTGTATGAGTGTGTTGTGTTAGAAAGTATATTGTATTAGCATGTTGTGTTGGTGAAGTATATTGTATGAGGATGAAATGTTAGAAAGTACATTGTGTATGTTGTGTTAGAAAGTATATTGCATGAGTTTGTTGTGTTTTTCCCCCATAATAATGTGGATCAGCTGAATTTTATAAAGTTATTAAATCCACATGCAGTTTGCTGTTTTATGCCCAGCTGTGACATGGGGTCATGATCATACTGGAACACATCAAGTTCCTTGGTACACACATTGTGTGGCCTTTGTGAAAACTGATGCACCAGCATTGTAATCAATGCAAGGAGCTGTTCTGACACTGAACATGTCTGGTTTTAGACATGATGGGATTGGCTTCCGAAAGATAGGGACAGGGCAGCATAGTTTGCTGAGGTTGAAGAGGAGCAGGTCAGTTTTCTTCACCTTCATCACTTCACAACCATAGCCATGGCTGTGCACATAGAGAGAATGAGGTCACTGAAAATGAGGTGATTAAATGATTATCTGATCTTCAGCACCACAAAGAAGTGATTTTACGAGACCAAAGTTGAAAAACACAGAAAACTGTTGTGGTGGTGTTTATTTATTCATCCATTAACATTGGTGCAATCAAAATTGCTTGTCTTTGTCTTTGTGGTGCTGAAGATTAGATACACAGTAAAGGATGCTGTAGTCCATCTCCGCATTTGATTGGCACTGAAATAATTATTTTTAAAAAGTATCCAGCTGATACCCTGTCCCTTAAAAAAAGCCAGACTGTCAGAGTGCTGGGAGTGAAAACCAACCTACACATAAAACCCCACATGTACAAACAACAGATATAGGATCTCACTGCACAGTACACAAACACACATGAAGAAGAGTCAGATATAGCCCACACTTCCTTCCCACTTCCACATTCCAGAAACTGCTTGGAAAACAGACCTGAAGAGGTAGAGGAAGTCCAGGAAGGTGGGGGAAAGAGCGGTGGGGGTCGGATGCAGAGAGGGAGGAGGGGGAGTATGGGTTTGAAGGGAGGAAAAAAACAACAACAAAAAAACAATCCAGAAAACCCCCAACAAAACACAGCATTTAACTATTTATAGTAAGGTAGCCTGAGCATGATTTCTGGTCTTTTGTTGAGATCCAGACTTTCGTTTTAACATTCTCTGCCGTTGGTTAATGGAAATGGCAGATGGAAAATGTGTACCTCGTATTGCCAGTACCTGGAGAGGTGAGAGTTGGTGGGAAGTGGTCAGTACTTGTTGAATTGTATCCCAAGGATGTGTAGGTTTTGTGGTTCAAATCCTGCTAGTGTCCAGCACGTTAAGACTAAGGGCGGAGATTTTCCCTGTCACTGTGTGTGTGTGTGTGTGTGTGTGTGTGTGTGTTTGCATGCATGCCTGGGTGTGTTCAGATCTGTCAGTGTCTAAACCTTTTCGCAAGTACACATGTGGGGGGTGGAGGATGAGGGAGTTGAACAAATGGCTTCTTGTCTAAAATCACAGTTACGGCAAGATATTAAACAAAAGAATGAAGAAGAAGAAGAAAGAATGAACATGTGAGAAGACAACAGGTGTACAACAAAGATATTCATATCCAATAACAACAACAACAAGAACAACTCACTTCACATGTGAACATTGTGTGGTGGGCGGGTGTAGTGGGCAGTTGAATAAATGATGAGATGCTAAACAAAAGAATGAAGAAGAAAAAAAATTGAACATGTAAAAAGACAGCAGGTGTACAACAGACCAGTGCAAGCAAGTGCGGGATCTCATCTGTCAGCTAATAGGCAACATGATTTGATCATCTGTCGGCTGGTGTTAAGCACAGAGCGAAAAGAGATGACTGACAGCATACTGTGTGTTGGAACAGGTGGCCCAGACTGATCATGACAACTTCAGAGATCTCATTTACCACCTGGTCTACAGCTTCAACCTGCAGTCAGACCTGGAGAAAACCAGGTGGGCAGTGGAGCAGAGGGGATGGTGGGAGGGGAGGGCTTTGTTTCTTTCTTTTCTCTTTCTTTTTACTATGTAAAGAGCAGCATGCTGGTTTGTGTCTGTTCTGATGCTTTTGGGATCAAGACTGAAGAGAGCATAACATTTGGTGTAATGATGATTAAGTGAAGATGTGTTATGCTGCATTTCTTGTAATGAAGTAATGTAAGAAAACGGGTGTTTTTGCAACACACACTTGCATTTGTCATGTCTATGCATGCACGCTCACACACACACACATGCATGTACACACTCTTAATGCTTAGACATGCGCTCACACATGCACTTAAACTTTTCCACACATTCACCACTAGATTTCCTGACAACTGTAATGTCGTCAATATTTGTATATAAAACTCCAACCTTATCACAACATCTTTATTATTCTTGTCAAAATCTGATCTGTCCTTCAGGTTTGAGCATGTTGACAAAGTGGTGTGTGTGTCTGTGTCTGTGTGTTTATTTTGGCAGTTTTGCACTTTCTGTCTGCATTACACTGATGCCTTTTAAAAACAAATAAACATTTGTAGCGGAGTACCAGAATATCTTTGATAAATTGCGAAGGCACAATTACAACATGATTTGCACTGCCCCCCCCCCCCCCCAGCCCCCTCCCAACCTCCCCCAACCCCTTGTCTTAAATTGTTATCTTTAGACTCTCTCATACTTGGTATTAATGACATGGACAAGTTTCTCAAGTACTGTGTGAGAGATTTTGGGGAAAGTTATTTCAAGTGATATTTTTAATGGGGTTGTTTGTCTTCCAGGGTGGTTATTTTATACTTGGTATCAATGATACAGGCAAGTTTCTCCAGTACTGGGTGAGAGAGAGATTTTGGAAGAAAATGGTTTGAAATTATTTTTTTGTTCTTGTTGTTGTTAAACTGGGGCGTGTTTGTTCTCTAGGGTGATCTTTCGCTGGATGACCTCCAAGAACATGTACACCATTGGCTTCAAAGACGGTGCCAAGCCCAACAGCCCTGAGGAGGTTCTCCTGTCCTTCAAGAACAAGCAAGGCACCTACGCCCGCATCTTTGAAACCCTCTGCCGGTAAGGATACCTGGCTGCCTTGTGGTTGTGGCTTTGGTCTCTCCTGTCGTTCCAGGATCTGGTTCGACACTTGGTTGTTTTCTCTGGATTTTTGCCATTTTGCCGCTTGCTGTGAATGTGGGGTGTTGAGAGGTATGGGGGAGGAGGGTGGTGAAGGGGGGGGGGGATTTTGTGTGTGGGTGCATGCATGTGAATGTGTTTGTGTGTATGCATGTTAGTGTGTGTGCAACTTGTGTGTGTGTGTGTGCTTGCGCGCGTGCACACAGAAAGAGAACAACATGTTACGCGGATTAGACAGAAACTGCACAGTTCTTTCCAATTTTGTCAGTTTGATTATAGAAATGCCTTCATTATTTGGGTTTTGTCCGTATTTGCTTTATGTTAGACTTTGAAGAAATTATTATGTTAAAGATGATAAATGAAGTATTGTAAGATGATAAAATGAAGTATAGTGAAGAAATGTGAACTGAATTGTCACGTTGAAGATACTGCTAAAGAATGAAGAAAAACGAAGAAACATGAATGAAGTGATTATGTTTGAGATATTGTTGAAAAAATTACCCCCGAAAACGGAGTATGGCTGCCTACATGGCGGGGTAAAAACGGTCATACACGTAAAAGCCCACTCGTGTGCATACGAGTGAACGTGGGAGTTGCAGCCCACGAACGCAGAAGAAGAAGAAGAAGTTGAAAAAATCCAACAATTCCTTTTGAGCACGACACTTGTTAATAATATGAACACTAACAGACAGATATATTGTGGAAACCAGTCCATGTGCCAGACAGTCACGGTGAAGTTTCTCTGTGCAGATTTGCGGGTGTGACCGCGGTGGTTCTGACGGGCTTTGCCAAGGGCCTGGACTACCGTCCCGGTGACAAGTTCAAGGGCAGCGACTACAACCACAGCTGGAACGCCGTGCTGATTGATTCCAACTGGTACCTGGTGGACTCCCACTGGGCCACACGCTACCTTGTCTCCGAGAAGAACATGCCGGAAAACTTGGTCAGTAATATATGTATACATTTTGTGTGTGTGTGTGTGTGTGTGTGTATTCATCTTGATGTTGCTTTCTTTTCAAAAGAATGATGTTTCAGGATTACATCATTCACTGATGTAGGAAATAGGATAGGAAATAGTGTCGGGGATTTGGGAGAAAGAATTTTTTTCAGGGATTTGGGAGAGAGAAAGAATTTTTTTTTTTTTTTCGATCCCCTGCATTTATTTATTCCCCCTCTCCATTGCTCTCTTTTTGTCTCTTTCACTCATTCACCCATTTCTGTCAACTCGTGTTGTACTTAGAACTTCTTATTTCTGGTGCGCCACCTGTCTGCTGTTATCTCCCCAGTTGTTCATCACGTCTTGTTGTGGCTGATCTCTGTTCTGTATTGTATTGTCTTCTCTGTTTCATCTCTGGAGACTCCTTTGTTGTCCTTTGTTGTGGATGATGCATGGCTGGCTGTTAATTATTAGCTCCCTTGAGGCCATTCATTTTGCCAGCAGCCCGCACCATAAATCAAAGATGTCCAGCAGAGATAATGGGTTTTTTTTTGGAGGGGCACACTGTGCACTTCTTTTTTGTGAGTGCTGACGTACCAGTTCAAGGGACGCAACCTATCCTTATTGAGGGTCCTATTTTTTCTCTAACACACACACACTTTATTTTTCATTTTTTCTTTCTTTCTTTTTTTTATTTTATTACTTCAAAAAAAAAAATTGCCAGAGAAGTGAAATCACTGGGGCACAAAAATAGTTTCTTGTAATATCTGAATTTGAAAGCATTCTCTGAAACAGAGTATTTGAAGTATAAGGAATATCATTCTAGACAAGATTAAAAAAAAAAAAAAGTTTTCACCAAAAGCTCTAGTTCTAAGTCACACACACACACACACACACTCACATGATTACAATTGCACTGATGTTAATGTATTTGAAAGGAAAAAGTGAAAGTGCCCAGAAACAGAACTGTATGGTCTAGTTAGATGTTCATTTGGTATTTTTATCAGGATAACATTTAATGAACTTGTAAAATGAAAGACTAATATTAGGATATTCTTGATTCCTTATTTCCTCACTTTTAGGTTTTCTTGGGATGTTAAATTTTGAATTGACATGGTTATTACTGTGGCATTGTTTATTTGCTGGCAACATGATATGTACTACAGCTGCACAGAATGGCAAGACTAAAACTGAGACCAGTGATTGTATTGTAGGAGAAATTATTCATTAAAAAAATCAGACGGATAGAGGGAAAAAAGTGCAATAAATTATAGTAAGAAATCTATGCACTGCACAATCACTTGGCAAATGTACATTGTTGCTTATTATACGAAGGTCATTCAATAAATAAGGTGAATTTTTCGGTATAAGGACTTCTAATACGGATAGAAGCTTACTTTTTTTTAATTTTTCAACGTAGTCTCCCAGCACTGTCTCACACTTTTCCCATCTGTGCACAAGCTTCCGTATTCCCTCAGCGTAAAAATCTTTGGACTGATGTCTCAGCCAGTCGCTCACAACACTTTTGATTTCATCGTCACTTTCAAACTTCGTGCCTCTCATGAACGCTTTCAAGGGACCAAACAGGTGAAAGTCTGAAGGGGCAAGGTCTGGGCTGTAAGGGGGATGAGGGAGCAGTTCCCAGCCCTCCTCTGTTTGTGCTCTGGAGTAAGCATCTTTGGCACCCACCGGCAGCTGACCTTCGAGTAGCCAAGGTCATCATGGACAATTTTGTGTGCTGTCCCAACAGATAAGCTCAAAGTCCTTGCAATGTCATCCACTGTCACCCTTCTGTCAGACTGAATGAGGTCATTGACTGATTCGATCACCTCAGGAGACCTCACTTCTGTAGGCCTTCCAGGCCTGTCTTCATCCTCAACACTGCTCCGTCCTTCTTTAAACAATTTAGCCCACTTGTAGACATTTTTTCGGCTGAAACATGTGGCACCATACACAGTTGACATTCTCCTATGAATTTCAACTGGTTTGCACCCTTCAGCAACCAAAAACGTGATAACTGACCGCTGTTCAATCCTGGAGCATGCTTCTTGGTCGGCCATCTTTGTTAATCGCCAAAACTCTCAAAGTTTTTTTTAATCTGCAAAACAAATTAAATCCATGTGAAAAAGAAGTAAAAAAAAGAAAAAAAAAGTAAGCTTCTATCTGTATTAGAAGTCCTTATACCGAAAAATTCACCTTATTTATTGAATGACCCTCGTATGAAATAGATATACTATATAGTAACATCCTGATCTTGTTAAGAACTGACGTTCCATTAACATGGGAACTGTTTTCCCTCATGCATAGGTGTGCAACATCATGTCCTTTCCTAATGACCCCTGTAACTTAGGAACTATTCTGATCTGATTAACATGCTAACTATTTTCTCTCATGCCCAGGTGTGCGATGATATCTCTTTGACCATAGACCCCAGTAACATAGGAACTGTTTTGACCAGATTAACATGCTAACTGTTTTCTCTCATATGCAGGTGTGCAATGACATCTCTTTAACTATTGACCCCAGTAACATAGAAGCTATTTTATCTCATGCGCAGGTGTGCAATGACATCCCTTTAACTATTGACCCCAGTAACATAGAAGCTATTTTATCTCATGCGCAGGTGTGCAATGACATCCCTTTAACTATTGACCCCAGTAATATAGAAGCTGTTTTATCTCACACGCAGGTGTGCGATGACATCTCTTTACCTATTGACCCCAGTAACATAGGAGCTATTTTATCTCATGCACAGGTGTGTGTTACTCTCACTGGGAACACCGCAAGGAGTGGCAGCTGTGGCAGCCCATCTTCTGCAGGACTTGAGAACCTGCCGCTCGTCAAGTCCTACTTCTCAGTGCGCCATGTCTTTTTAGTCCCACCGACAACGGGTGGTTGAAACCAAAAGGGTGAGCATTTGGTGTAAAGTATTCTTCTTTTTTCGTCCCCATCCAGAAAGGTGAACCGGACTTTGGATAAGTTCTTACTATAGCTATTTTTCTCATGCGAAAAAGTGTTATATTCTTTAGCTATTCATCCTGTAACATGCAGGCTAATTTTATCTCAGCACAGGATGACAACTTGACTATTGACCAGTAAAGTTTGAGCATTTTACTCGCTGTGTAGCTATGTCTTGTTTAAAACCAATGAACCCAAAAGTATCAAAAGATTTTCCATGCAAAGTGGGGTATGTCATCGTACCTATGAAAGACATGGGACTAATTTCTTGTTTGGCAAGTTGTTGATGCATCCTTACCACTGACTCTCATGCACAGGTGTGTGATGACATCTCTTTACCTATTGACCCCAGTAACATATGAGCTATTTTCTCTCATGCACAGGTGAGAGATGACAACTCTTCCTGATGATCCCACTAACATGGGAGCTCTTTTCTGTGCTGTACAGGTGTATGAGTATGATGACTTCTACTTCCTGACGGACCCAGAGCAGCTGATCTACTCTCACTGGGCACACCGCAAGGAGTGGCAGCTGCTGGTGCAGCCCATCATGCTGCAGGACTTTGAGAACCTTCCCCTCGTCAAGTCCTACTTCTTCAAGTGCGCCATGTTCTTCGTGTCCCACCACAACGGGGTGGTTGAAACCAAGAAGGGTGAGCATTTGGTGTAAAGTTTTCTTCTTTTTTTCGTCCCACCATCCAGAAAGGTGAACACAGGACTTGGGATAAAGTTTTCTTCTTTTTTTTCCCCATGCATAGAAGGTTATATTTTCTTTTCAGCATCATCTGTGTAACAATGCCATGGTAAATGCCACATCAGTACAGCAGAATGACAACTTAGGACAAGTTTGAAAGTGAAAGTCTTGACACGTACCTCCATTTATGTACTTATTTCTTGAGTTTGGAAGAAAAAAAAGAAGAAAAGATATCTGAAAAGATTTCCAGCATGAAAATAGTCTGAGGTTAATTCTAGATGGCAGACAGTTTCAGTTTCAGTTTCACTTTCTCAAGGAGGCGTCACTGCGTTCGGACAAATCCATACACGCTACACCACATCTGTTGAGCAGATGCCTGACCAGCAGCATAACCCAACGCGCTTAGTCAGGCCTTGAGTGCATGCTTACATATTTGTGTACCTATGAAAGTGGATTTCATTTTACGTAATTTCGCCAGAGGACAACACTCTCGTTGCCATGGGTTCTTTTTCAGTGCGCCAAGTGCGTGCTGCACACGGGACCTCGGTTTATCGTCTCATCCGAAAGACTAGACGCTCAGTTTGATTTTCCAGTCAAACTTAGGAGAAAGGGCGAGAGCGGGATTCGAACCCACACCCTCACGGACTCTCTGTATTGGCAGCTGAGCGTCTTAACCATTCTGCCACCTTCCTCCCCTTCCTTCCTTCCTTATGGCAGACAGCATAAAGACATGTTTTAATAAAGCATTCTGTGTTCTGCAAATTTTTGCAGGCCGCATCGCGCTGACCCTGGGCTACTGCAAGCCGACCAACTTCACGTACAAGATCACCTTCGCCAAGACCGGGGAGGAGATGTACCAGGGTCAGAGGCTGAAGACCTTTGCCCTGCAGCACCACGGCCAGAACCAGACTGGAACCTTTGTGTTCCGCGCCCCCTGCCCTGGGGAGTACTACTTCACCATCTTCGCCCAGTTGCTGACTGGGGAACTGGGCGTCAAGAACATCTTCACCGCCTCCTGCGAGTACAAGGTGAGTCTGACTGTTTCTGAGGGGCCTGAAAGTGTTTAGTTGGCCTGATATGCCTGAAAGTGTGTTCAGTGGGGGGGAGTCTGACTGTTTCTGATGGGGCTGAAAGTGTGTTTAGTTGGCCTGATATGCCTGAATGTGTGTTTAGTGGGGGAGAGTCTGACTGTTTCTGAGAAGTCTGAAAGTGTGTTTAGTTGGCCTGATATGCCTGAAAGTGTGTTTAGTGGGGGAGAGTCTGACTGTTTCTGAGAAGCCTGAAAGTGTGTTTAGTTGGCCTGATATGCCTGAAAGTATGTTTAGTGGGGGAGAGTCTGACTGTTTCTGAGAAGCCTGAAAGTGTGTTTAGTTGGCCTGATATGCCTGAAAGTGTGTTTAGTGGGGGAGAGTTTGACTTTTTCTGATGGGGCTGAAAGTGTGTTTAGTTGGCCTGATATGCCTGAAAGTGTGTTTAGTTGGGGTGAGTCTGACTTTTTCTGATGGGGCTGAAAGTGTGTTGGCCTGATATGCCTGAAAGTGTGTTTAGTTGGGGCGAGTCTGACTGTTTCTGATGGGGCTGAAAGTGTGTTTAGTTGGCCTGATATGCCTGAAAGTGTGTTTAGTGGGGGAGAGTCTGACTGTTTCAGAGAAGGCTGAAAGTGTGTTTAGTGGGGGAGAGTCTGACTGTTTCTGATGGGCCTGAAAGTGTGTTTAGTGGAGGAGAGTCTGACTGTTTCTGATGGGCCTGAAAGTGTGTTTAGTGGGGGAGAGTCTGACTGTTTCAGAGAAGCCTGAAAGTGTGTTTAGTGGAGGAGAGTCTGACTGTTTCTGATGGGCCTGAAAGTGTGTTTAGTGGGGGAGAGTCTGACTGTTTCTGATGGGCCTGAAAGTGTGTTTAGTGGGGGAGAGTCTGACTGTTTCTGATGGGCCTGAAAGTGTGTTTAGTGGAGGAGAGTCTGACTGTTTCTGATGGGCCTAGTGTGTTTAGTGGGGGGAGAGACTTGATTGTTTCTGATGGGCTTGAAAGTGTCTTAGTGGGGGAGAGTCTGGCTGTTGCTGACTTTGGCAGTACAGTGGGTTAATTACGAATTTCACTCATGTGTCAGAATACATCACAATTTTTTGTATGCTCTGAAGATTATTCATTGTAGTCATACTGCATTTGTTATCACGCAGTTGAAACTTGCTGCTCTAAAGATGTTCATTTTAGTCATACCGCTTTCGTTCTCACACAGTTGAAATGTGCTGCTATAAAGATGTTCATTTTTAGTCATGACGTTTTCGTTTTTACAAAAGCGAATGTTGTTTGTGACAGGTCATCGCTGATGCTGCCTCCATGGATGCAGCCCCGCTGCCGTCGTGTTCGGATTCCTCTTGGGGCCCTGGAGTGGCTGTGGATCAGCTGGGCCTGGTGGCCAACCCTCCTGATGGCATCGTCACCACTGATGATGGCCGTGTTAACCTGGAGTTCAAGAAGACCAAGCCGGCCTACGTGCTGTGCAAGCTGCGACGCAATGGCATGAAGGACGAAGATCTGGAGAAGTGCATCAACGAGAAGGACACCGGGGACACGGTTCAGGTCAGTGGTGGGTGTGGGTGTGAGTGGGTGTTTGTGTGGTGTGTGGGTTGGCAGGGTGGGTTTGATACTTTGAGAAAGTCACATTGTATTATAAAAAAAAAATAAAAAAAATAAAAACTAACAGCTTTAAGACCACATGGAATACATTAAAAAATTTTTTTTTTTTTTTTTTAAATTGAGAAACATGAGAGAGAGAAAAATCTGTGACATGATCAATCTTCAACTGTGTTTGTAGGCAGCTGGTCCCATGTTCACTCCTATGTGCAAGTGGGCTTTTACATGCATGACTGTTTTCACCCCCACCATTTAGGCCGCCATACTCCTGTTTCAGGGCTACATGTTTAATTCACTCAGTACTGCCAGTTAGCTCCCCTGACTCTCCCCACAGATGGGTAAGAAATAAAATCGCCAAAAAACAAATGTTAGAATTCATGAACTGAAAACTTTCAGACTGATCAGTAAGATAATAAGTCAGTTGGGGACAGAGTAGAAAACTTCCTCCCTTCTTTTGCTATCATCCAGTGAGATGATGAAAATATCCATATTTTTTGTTTAAAATTTGCACACGCAGATGACTTGTAAACGAATCCAGGAAAGCACACAATTTGAAACATTTTGAATTCAAAATGTAATGATGGGGCTCTATGGTCTACTTCTGTTGTCTGCCTTGTGACTGAGAAGAAACTAGGTCAGGCACCATTGTTGACATACACAGTTCACGTGAACCAGTCACCTAGAAAATAACTCTCCTGCTCACGAGCGCAGCAACACACTCTATATTTATTGGTCACAGTGGAGAGTGGAAAGGTCAGTTATGATATTCTTAGAGTATAACATCATTATGCAGATGAGGTGCCACTCCAAAAATTCAAAACTTTTTAAAGCCCAGATCGGTCTCCTTCGTCTGAAACAGTTGTAAACAGTTGGGCCTTGATCGGGGCTCATCGTTCGGAGTGAGTTATGAACCTGCACAATTGGCTTGTGGGTGACCAGGTGACGGCCAACCTGCCCACGAAGGGGGAGTACGGCATTGAAGTGTACGGCAACGACCCGGCCAAGGATGGGGACACGTACACCCACATCTGCCAGTACTACGTGCACTACGCCACGCCCAATGAGCAGCAGCAGGCCTTCTACCAGGAGTCCCCTGAGCGCCGTGCCGCCATGGGAGGACAAGGAGGGACCGTGCAGGCTCCGGGTGGATACCCGGGTGGAACCGCTGGGGTAGGTGTTTTTGCTGTGCTTTGCGCTGACAGCCCTCGATTTCTCCATTCTCTTTGAATGAATTGTCTGTTTCACTTTGATTCCTTTTTATAATGCCAGTCCTTCATTTCTTCTTCTTTTTTTTTTTATTATTATTTTTTTTAATTTACATAATACACTGTTCTGTTTGCATCTGAGATGTTTTTTTCACTTTACCCTATTATTGTAGTTACTGTTGCATTTTAGATGTGTTCTTTGATTTTGTGTTACTGATTATTGGAGCCCAAATTTCCTTTCCTTTTTTTTTTTTTGATTATGTTGCTGTACTTAATCTTCTGGGTTTTTTTCATTTGTGTCTGATACTTCCGAAATTATCCTGCCTGACATTGCTGAATTTTTAATAGCCTTTTTTTTGTAAAAAAAAAAAATGTAAATTTCACCATGTGTTTTTGTGTGTGTGTTTTTTTTTTTGTGTTTTTTTTTCTCTCCCTAAAACGTGTTCCTGTTGACATTTTTTCCCCACAAGATATTTGCAGTAACTTGTCTTCCTAATGGGATGTCACTTCACACTATTCCATTAAATAAGAATATTCTGTTCAAGGAAGGAAAGACAGGTAAGGACAATGGAAAAGAAGTTAACCAGTATGTTTATGATTTATGAAATAACTTATAAAAAGGTGAAATGAGAGGCCAGAAGGCAGTAAGAGAGTGAGCTTCTACCTCTCGTTGATTCAGTTAATTTTATGCTCCTGAAATGGTGAAATTAATCAGTCTAAAACACCATGATTTAGTCCTACAACTTGTATCTTGAATGCATGTATGTAATCCTGCCAGGTATACCTGGAAGAAAAGACCTGTAGCCCTCGCAAATTGTGGTTTGATGAGGAGACATAGATCATGCTAGCTGAGTGAACTGAGCAGAGTTGAATCTTCCTGTAGCTGCCAGGCTCTTGCTGAATGTGTTTGAAGTGTAAAAAAGATCATCATCTGCAGTTTTCTATGCTGTTCTGTCTTGATTTGGGGAATTGAGTTTCTTCAAGTGAATGTTTCATCGTCTGCAGTCTGAACGCTGTTGTGTGTTGATTTGGGGAATTGAGTTCTTGCTCCCATGTGGTGCATTGAAGACTTGCAGAACACAATGGAACAGCTGTTGTACATTCCAGGGCTCACCACCTGTAGCCACAGTGCAGCCCTGAGGGTGAGGGTGAAGGAAGAGCTACAATGGGCTTTTATTGATTGGTGAAAATGTGTGACCTGGTAGTGAGGAGGGTGACTCATTGCGTAACTTTGTTCACGGTAGTGATTCTTTCTCTTCAGCTGTGGGTTGTTTTGCTAACGTCTGGCCAGTATTTGTGTGTGGTGTGGACCTACATGTCTACATTGTGTAGCCTGCCCATCGTTTGGCTTATATCAGAGATTGACATAACTTACAGCTGGGCCAACAGCAGAGTGAGGGCTGTGTGAGCAGTGGTTTTTCCACTGCAGTTGGAATTCATTTACAGCTTAGTCTTTTGTGAAGGACTATGACTCAAACCAGGAGGCAAGATTCCACTGGCTCTTAATGCTGTAGCCTTTGGGGTTATTTGGCCTTTGGGGACCAACCCAACTCTGACTGTCCTAAAGCCCTTCTTGGCTGAGAGGGTGAGGATGTAGTATGGGGAAGCACTGTCGACTATAATGAAAATCTCGCCCAGATAGTCCGGACAGCAGTTGCCTCCTCTGTTGTTGTGATGTTACTAGTTGGACACGACTGACCTCCCACAGATTGTCAGGGTTTCTGGAAAGTGAGGACAGCATTGTCTTTCAGTTTGACTGTCGAAACAAGAGTTGTGAATGTCATGCATGTGGGAACAGAGGTCATTGTTTTATCAGAGACATTTTCTTGATATTTCTTTTGTGCACAGAGGTGTACAAGTGGTGTGTGGAGAACAGAAAGAAAGTTTTTAATTGCATGCTAAATATTTATGTGCTGCAGACAGTGTTGTCTGATAAAGTTATGGTTTGGTTTGTTGATTCTTGATCACATTGACAGCACTACAGCTGCCTCATGAGCATGGATTCGTTGCGTAGACCATATAGTGTCTGTGTAGACTTTGCATGATGCAAAGATGTATTGAAAGCAAGTGGACTTTGTTCATATCCTGTCTTGTCAACAGGACAATTTTCCAACAAAATTTCATTTGGATGATCACATTAAGAAATATGCTTTGGGGTATGTAGAGAAAATGCTTGGAAAAGAGGAATTGGGGCCAAGAAAAATGGACATTTTGATGGATTAATAACCCATATTAATTTGCATGACTCACAAATACCTTACCCTTTGGTATAAAGAAGAGTGAATACCTCACCCTTTGATGTGAAAAAAAGCTGAATTTACCCTTTGGTATGAAAAAAAGTGAATTACCTTACCCTTTGGTATGAAGAGGAGTGAAATAACTGACCCTTTCAGTGAAAACGAGTGAAGTCCACTTGTAGATGCTAGTGGTGTTTTCTTTTTTTTTTTTTTTTTTTTTTTTTGACTAGTGCCATGTTGTGCCCCCTTACAGCTGGATAACGCCACCGCTAACCTTAACCTCGACAACCCTGACGCCCTACCCCCACCCCCACCCGAGCTGCTGCAGCAGCAGTATCTGTATGGTACTGTCCCGGATAGTCGTCAGCAGGCCGTGATGTCCAACTACGCCCCTGTCCGAGGGCAGGGATACCCCACCTACGCTCCAGGTTCTGGCCACACGAATGTGGGCCAGCCACAGCAGGTCAGTTAGACCCTTCTTCAACTGGTATTTTACACACACAGTGTCCTTCGTCAGCTGGGATGGAGCTTGATAAACACACACATGCGCACAAAAAGCCACACACACACAAAGCCACACACCTACACACAAAAAGTCATACACGTACACACAAAATGCCACACACACACACACACACACACACACACACACAGCCACAAACACACACACACACACACACATGTAAAAAAACGGCCTGTAGGAAAAGACATGGGAGTGATGTAGTTGTGTACCACATTTTCGTAGATACAGATTGCATGTGTTCAGTGTTCCCCTCTTCAGCCTGCCAGTGGTAATTTTCTGTGCAACAGTTAGGCCTTTTTTTTAGAGCCAGAAAAAAAATCCATAGAGCCAGAAAAGAAATGCATATTGCCACAGTTGTCGAGTGGACTCTGATTTGTTTGGCTGCTTTGTTAATTGTACAGTGGTCACAGCTTTCTCCAGATCAGTTTACGAAGATGGTAAGTCCAAGAACAAAGGTCCACAGGTACTGAGGTTGAATTTATGATGGACTGAGACATTGTTATTGGCCATTATTGTCACATCCTTAAAAAAAAAAAAAAAAAAATCTGGAGTTTGTTTTGTTCCAAGCTGTTTGTTCTGCCTTCTTGTGACATCACACAAAAATGAATGGAAGTCAGCTCACAAAGCTGCCTGGTCAGTTTTGGACCAACAAACAGAAATGGGAGTACTGGTTTGAAGTCTGATTTGAAATCAGCACGCACGCACACACGCACACTCTCACACACATACATATACACACACAAAGTATGCACAAATGTGCAGACTTTTGCATTTGGATACTTAGATCCATTCATTATTCAGGAGTATTAACATATTCCTTGTCGTCAGATGACTCAGTTCCAAACTTTTAAATCCACTTATATTTTAGGTTCACCATTCTCCTATTTGTGATGGAAAGTGACATTATATTATCCTGTATCTCATTTAATGACCGCTAGATTCGGCATGAAAACAAATGGAAATAGGGTACCAACTCCATAAAGCAGATCCCTGTGTTTGGATTATACTCAGTCCTTAACCGCCTTACCATTTGACAGAACGAATGTGTGCAGCGTTGTTTGTGTTGTACAAATTACAATGATAGATTTTTTGTCATTTTTTCGTTGGGCACATGAAAAGTGTGTCATGTTTTGTGTTGCAGGACTGAACATATTTCTGTTTTTGGTGCAGCTTGATTGAAGTTTCTTATATTGATTTTTTTCTTATTGACATTTTATTTGTTATAACTGTTACACTGTTTATTTTATTGTTATGTTTGTTTTTGTCAAAGCACCATGAGTTTTGTCAAGTCGTGTTTATTTTTGTCACAACAGTGCAACTTTTGTGATGCTTCTTGTCTAGTGTGAATGTATAGTTTCTACAACTGACACAAGATCGGTTTGCTTTATGTTTTTTAAAATTTTAATGACAGTTGTTGTTTATTATTTGGTACTTATTTATCTGTTATTTTTATTACTGTGAGTTTTGTCAAGCTTCATGTCACTTGGGAATGTATTGTGTCTATAACTAACACAAATCCTGTTGGCGTACTGGTGATTGTAGACATCCAGTTAAAGAATTAATTTTCACATCTGAATGTTGTTTGAAGATGAATAAAATAAAGACCAATGAGGGGGAGTTGTGTAGTGAGTTGCGGTAAACAGATGGATGGTGGGATCAAAAGATGAATGTTTGAAATAGAAGTACAGTTTAAGAAAATTACTTAATGGACTTCATGAAAGGGAAGTTGTTGATTTAAGAACTGGTAGTCAATGTAAAAAAAAAAAATGAAAACATCAATGTTCCCATTCACTGTAGATGACACACTTTGTGCAGCATGGATTTTGTGAATTGGTGTACTGTCTTTCATTGTATTGACAAGCTTACATTGACAAAAGTCATATTGGAAAGTCTGCCAAAATCCCCCTGATTTACTGAGTTTGGCATGACCAAAAACTTTTTTTTTTTTTTTTTTAAATTGTACAAGAAAGCTGATGTAATAATGCTGGAAGTGTTATACGTATCTAAATATCATGTATTTTGTAGAAGCTGAATGTTGTTGTCAGTCTGGATTCACCTTGGATCTACATTGGCTTTGTTTGCAATGCTGTGATCTTGTTCCAAACATTTCACATATCAGACCACAGTCTTCACTTGAAAGATTTGTGGAATGGGCAACAACCTTATGTTGTATATGTATGTGGAGGAAGAGAGGGTGATTTTTTTTCCCCACATTGGAATGTTTTTTCACACACACACACACACACATTCACACATACACACACCTCTGAATATCACACCAACACTTCTGAACCTGGGTGCCATCCAATGAAGCTGAAATTTTGGCAACATTTTTTTTACTTGCCTGTTGGACTGTTTAAATTTATTTTTTAAATGTATTTTAACAGTTTTTTCAGTACAAAAGATTAAAAAAAAAAAAAAAATTATATATATATATACACATTATGACAGTTTATCAATACAAGGAAGTAATTTAGCAGTTGTAATCAAAAGAAAATTTGTTTTTGTTTTAAACTATGTAATTTAACTGTTGTATCAGTACAAAGATTTAAAAAGTAAAAAAAAAAAAAAAAAAAAAAAAAAAATCATAGTTGAATGAATGAATGATATTGATACTTAAATTTTGTCTATCCTTGGTCAGACACCAAGTTCTAAGCGCTTTACAAACGTTTACTCATTTGCACAACAGGCTGCCTACCTGGGAAGAGCTGAATTCATTTCCTGTTTCATTCAGATTTCAGGCACGCACACACACACACACACACACACACACACACTGACAGACATGTAAGCTGTATCGATACAAACTTGTTTAATGATGCTTTTTTCGTGCCAGTAATGTATTTTAACAGTTGTATCAATACAGAAGTTTAATAAAAACATTTTCTAAAATGTACGTCAACAGTTGTATCAAAACGAACAATGCGTAACGATGCGTCTTGGTGCGGGGACAGGCGGTGGTGGCGCAGTCAGCCATCCCGGCCAGCACGAAGCCCCTGGAGGTGCAGAAGCGAAGCATGGGTCAGGCCCCACCGGCAGCACCCCAAGACTTCCAGCTGTCCACGGTGACCAAGGACAAGGGGGAGGCCCCGCCCCCCGGCCCCGCCTCCACGCCCCAGCAGAAACCCACGCTGGAGGCCATCGATCGGCAGGTGCTGCAGAGTGTGGACGACCACGCCATCCAGGTGAGTGAGGAGGAGTTATGATCTTGGTTCTGTCTTTTGTTTAACTTCACTTTGATTTTAAGTGTTATTGGATGTTTATTGTTTGTTTGTGTGTGTTTGTGTGTGTGTGTGTGTGTGTGTGTGTGTGCTGTTTGTTGTTGCTAGTTTTGTGTTAAACCTGCATGGGCGATTTCAAGGCCTGACTAGCTTGTTGGGTTTTTGCGTAGTTCAGCCATCTTTTAAAAAAATTTTTTTTTTATTAAAAACTTATTTTTTTACGTAGACATTGTGTAGTAGTGTACATCTCAGTTCACAGTCTCTTTGAAACTGTTACAGGTGATTTGTTTGTACAAACTTTTTTTTGGAGGTATATAAAACAGGAGGACTGAAAGGAAGAGGAAAAAGAAGAAAGGTATGTCGATTCATCAGCCCTGCAAGTCCTGAAAAGGAGGGAAAGCAAATAGGTGGGTGATCCCCAGCCCTTGGCATAGTTCTGGTTTGTATCTAAACATTCCTAGTGAGTAACTGGTCCAGCTGTATATAACGATCAAAATACCAGTGTATTTGTTATGCATTTTCAGGTGTGTTTTTTTTTAACATTTGTGGTGGTTTCCTTATTTTCTTACACCATTTCTTTCATGATCATTCCCTGTCTCATGATTTTTGCTGTGTCACCCAGGTGTCAAAGTCTGACCACAACAGTTTCCGTGACCTGGTGTGGGATTTGATCTACTCCAAGAACATCACCAATGAGATCGAAAAAGTCCGGTAAGCTGGGCAGAGGATGTATACTGAATGATGCCGATAGTTAGGATCTCAATGTAATGAATGCTAGTAGATTTGTTGTTGCCGTGCTTCGTGCAGAAATATGCTCTGTACAGAAAACCTGTGCAAATGATCTGAATGTAATGAATGCTTATAGATTCGTTGTTATGCTTTGTACAGAAAACCTGTACAAAAGATTTCAGTTTTCAGGAAAGGGGATATGAAAGTGGTGAAAATGACAAGCCCAGCACATGTCACTCCAGGAAGGCAGACTCGCATGCTGTTTTGTTTTGTATTTATTTATTTATTTATTTATTTAAAAAAAAAAAAAAAAAAAAAAATTTAATATAAATTTATCATTTATTTATTTATTTATGTACGCTTATAGTTGACTTCATCAAGTTTTTGCGCCTAATACATATTATTATTAGTAGTTGTTCTTTTTTTTTTAATGTATTTATCTATTATTTATTCACCCTTTTTTTTCCTCTCAAGGCCTAATTAAGCGCGTTGGGTTACGCTGCTGGTCAGGCATCTACTTGGCAGATGTGGTGTAGCGTATATGGATTTGTCCGAACGTAGTGACACCTCCTTGAGCTACTGAAACTGAAAACTTTGTTTTGGCCTTTGTTTTTTGTCTTTCTGACTGCTGTCTTACACTGTGCAGACAGTATACTTGAGAACTGGTGTCATACTCATCATAATTTTTTACAGTTTTGAAACTCGTCAGCATTTAAAGTTTCAGTTTCAGTAGCTCAAGGAGGCATCACTGCGTTCGGACAAATCCATATACGCTACACCACATCTGCCAAGCAGATGCCTGACCAGCAGCGTAACCCAACGTGCTTAGTCAGGCCTTGAGAAAAAAAAAAGGTGAATAAATAATAGATAAGCTTACATAAATAAATAAATAAATAAATAATAATTATAATATGCCCTCCAGTGGCTATCGTCCATCCATACGCCTGGAAACCAACATGCCATGATTCTAACCGACTCAATGAACCTCATACAGAAAATTGAAAACGGAATGGGAAGCCCAGAGTGGCATAAGGCAATGCGCAACTTTCAGCATTTAAAACCATGGTTGTATTGTTTGTTGTTTGAATAAGTCCTTGTTCTCTCTTTCTCATGCAGATGATTGGATGTCTGACTGTATGTGTGATCATGTGTGTCTGGTTGTGTGGACTGTGTTATTTTGTACATCTGATCTTATTGTCTGTGTACTGAGTGATATTGTTCTGATTGTGTGAACAGTATGATTTTATACATCTGGTTGTGTGGATACAGTGTGATTTTGTACATCTGTATATACAGTGTGATTTTGTATACAAGTGTGTGTAGTGTGTAATTTTGAATGTCAGTGTGTGTGTAGTGTGATTTTGTATGTCTGTAATTTCAGTGTGATTTTGTACATGTGATTTTGTACATCTGTGTGTGTGTACAGTGTGATTTTGTATATCCGTGTGTGTGTGTGTGTGTGTGCAGCGTGATTTTGTACATCTCTGTGTACTGTGTGATTTTGTACATCTGTGTGTGTGTACAGTGTGATTTTGTACATCTGTGTGTGTGTGTGTACAGTGTGATTTTCCGCTGGCTGGCCACCAAAAACCTGAAGGAAATGAACTTCGACAAAGTGGAGAAGGGCAGCCCGGAAGAAGTGCTCATGGGATTGAAAACAGGAACCACCACATATGCCATGGTATTCGACACCATGTGCACGTAAGTGGTCTGTCTGTCTGTGTCCCTGTCTTCCTTTGCAATTCTTTGTTTTGTGTTTGTCTTCTTCACTTGTTATATAGTGCATTTCAGTTCAAGAGAAAGTGAAACATCTTTTCTCCATTAGATATTCATAAAATTTGAACCGTTTTTAAAATGTTTTTCCGTTCAAAAATGATTTTCAAAACAATCAGCAAGAAATCACTTGAAGGAAGAATAAGTGTTAGTCATTGGAAAGGAATGGTTTCCAGTTTTATAACCAAATGATTGAATTTCTGCTTTCATTGGCCATTGATTTTTGTATATTGTAACAAATAAGAGGAGTACACACAAACATAGTTCTGTGAAATGACAGGAATTGTAGCTCACTTGATAAATTACTACAGGTCATCTGATCTGCCATTTGTTTGCAGGATCAGTCTCATAATAGTTTTGGCTCATGAATATGAACAATGGATATTGCTTTGGATGATTTCTTTGTATGATACGTTTTGTTTTGACATGTTTTTTTTTTCCATTCATAAATGAAGACAAGCTGTGTGTCAAATAGCATGGCAGCTGTCAATGACATAAGTTGGTCACTGATCAGATAAATTGGGTTCAACCCTGTACAGGTATGCAGGCCTCCATTCCAAGATCATCAGTGGCTACGCCAAAGGCGCCGACTACAAGCCAGGCATGAAGTTCACCCCAGGCCAGAACCAGCACTCGTGGAACGCCATCTACATCTATGGCACCTGGTGCCTCATTGACGCCCACTGGGCCGCGCGCCGCATCATCGGCAAGCAGGCGTCATCCGATGAAGAGTTCCACTACCAGCTGGACGAGTACTTCTTCCTGCCAGACCCCCACCAGCTGATCTACACCCACTTCCCCGACGACCCCCGCTGGCAGCTGCTGGAGCGCAGCGTGACACTGGAGGAGTTTGAGAACATGCCCCACATGAAGCCCCAGTTCTTCAAGTATGGCCTGGAGTTCGTCACGCACCGCACCGCCGTCATCTACAGCCGTGGGGAGATACACATCCGCCTGCGCTACCCCGCGCACAAGATCGCTGTGGGTTTCAACTTCACCATTCAGTTCGAGGATGGCATCGAGGAGTACAGCGGCATCAAGCTGAACAGGTGAGGCACCTGGAAAGAAGAAACTGGAAAATCTGTTTCTGCAGAATTTGTTCAGATATTTAATATTGAATCAGGATTTTTTGGGCCATGTTCTTTACATGTAGAAGAGGGCTTCAGGTTGTTAACAGACTTGACATTGTCAATGGTGTTCATGAGTGAACTGTGTGGTTTAAAGCATTTCAAGGGAAGGCGCCGTTTGTACATTTTGCATCTGCACATCAGTGATGAAAACCTACATGATTATTTTGCTTTCTAAACAAAAAGCAATTTCCATTTTTCAGCACTGTCCCAGGGTGTCAGGGGAAGGTCCAGCAGGGTTTACTTTCTTAAAGGTTACAAAATAGGATTATGAATTTTTCTGATCATTGAGTCTCTCCATTGCACTTTGTCACTGTTCCATTTTCACTGTGTTGCAGGTGATGTTCATGTTGGTGGCCTGGTGTGTGTGTGCAGGTTTGGTCTGCAGGAGAGTGTTGGGGGCATTGCCTCATTCTCCCTCCGTCTGCCTGTCACCGGTTCCTACATGCTTTTCATCTACGCCAAGGAGGACACGCCGGAGACCAAAGAAAATGTCTACGCCCAGGTGTGCGAGTACAAGATTGAGCACGAGTCGGTGACGGACACCACCCCTGAGCCCTACCCTCCCTGCTCCAGCCTGACCTGGGGGCCTGGGTCGGCGTTCTACCGCTATGGGCTGACCACCTACCAGCAGTCATCCACCATCTGCACACGGGAAGGCAAGGCGGAGCTGCAGATTAAACAGCCTCGCTCCATGCAGTTCATGGCCAAGCTGAAGCACAACAACATCAGTGACTCTGAGCTGGAGGCCTATGTGATTCACCGCATCGTAGGCAACACGGCCTACTTCAACATCACGGCCCCAGGGCGTGGGGAGTATGGTCTGGAAATCTATGCCAACGACCCGGCCACGGAGGGCTCCACGCTGTACCATGTCGCGCAGTTCCTGGTCCTCTGTCAAGAGGATGTCAAGGCCACGCCCATGCCCAAGCTGCCTCCAGGCTATCTGGGAGCCCAGCCCAAATTCAGCGAGTATGGAATGACCACCACCTCCCACCAAGACCCCATCATTCACCTGGATTGCAACAAAGTCACCATCACCCTCAGGTGTGCCTGCTCCATGCGCATGACCGCCAACCTGATCTCGGTGGAGGAGGAGAAGGAGTACCCCGACTACATCTTCTCCAACACCATGGACAAGGACATCATCTTCATCGTCAGCCTGCCAATGACTGGCTTCTTCAAGCTGCAGATCTATGGCATCCCCTCCACCGATCCCCGGCAGGAGCTCCCAGGCATCTACAACTACCTGATCAACTGCCGCACGGTGTCCGAGGCCATCTTCCCCTTCCCCAAGCAGTATGCCCAGTGGAAGGAAGGGTGCCACATGTTCAAGCCTGGTGCCATTCCGTCCGCCAGAGGACCGTTCGGCAGTCAGGTGAGTGCTTAGCAGTCTGCCTTTCTGTCTGTTCTGTTCTTTGTCTGCAGATATGCTGGGTGGGTGGTAAGGAACATGATTTGATTTGTCAGAAGAATGTCCATTTCACGTTTTTTGAGATTTCTGGGTCTAAATAAAGATAGGAGACATTGAATTAAGGTGTTAGTTTTTCAGCAGAATTTTGCTGGCATGCTTGATGGATAATAAGCTTTCAGAATAGAAACGTTTTGAAAAGGTTGCATATGGTTATCAGAAATGGTGTGCCTTGATTATTGCTGTTGTGTGGAAGGCTATTGAGTTGAATGGAGAAACATATGATGGGGTACTAAGAGCTGGGAAAGATGCTATTTGTATTGTGCTCCAGAAGTGTGTGAATGCATTTTTGCTGTGCTTCAAATGTGAGTGATGCTGAAACGTATTTGTTGGCAGATATGTGTCTATGCACTCAACTGTGTGAAACAGAAACCTGTACATAGTTGATGAGAGAGTTGTCAAAACATTAGTAAAGGATAGATGTGAACAGTTAAGTTAACCCGCTGTACAGGCTGAAACTATTACATTTATAAACTATTGTGAACAGTCATCCAGCGAGATTTGTTCTCAGTTCCCCATTGCTTGCTTGTTTGTCTTTTTGTGTTCAGTTCATGGTTTCTACATTGACACCTTTCTTCTGGTTCCAGGTGCAGACAGATCGTTTGCCGGAGAAGGTCAGTTTCCACGTGCTGATCCCCAGGGCAGAAGCTGTTGCTGTGGTGGCCAACCAGGACTGGTCACACCTGGAGCGTGGCAACGGTGATGAGTGGTACGGAGAGGTCAAGGTCGGTCACTGCTACAACACCAACAACAAGGTCACCCTCAACGCCAACTTCGGCGGCGACAAGACGAGTTACGCCACTCTCTTGGAATACGTCTTATAAATCCTCTCTGCTGTTACTCTCCAATGCTGTGGTCTCTTTTATGTTGCACTGATGGACAAAGTCAGGATGGTTATTGTAGAAGCTGAGTCATCTGAGGAGAAAGCTGCCTGGAGGAGGTATTTCATAGCAATAAACGACAAGCGGTTAGAATAGACAGGACTTGCTCGATAGTACTAAGCTGCTTTCTCTGCGTTCTGCGCTGGGCAGGCTTCCAGAGTGAACCATGAACTTTGGGAGAGGTTTGATTCCCTGTTTTCGGACAGACTGGCATCTGTTTCAGATATCATAAAGCAAACGCGACTCGGCATTATGCAGTCGAGTGTTGTCACAGCATGTTCTTGCTTGCAAAAGAAATACTTTGTGGTCTTAAGCTAGCTGTCGTTTTAGTGGAGTCTCACAATATTGGTGTTGTTCTCTTTTGTCAAGATCTCTCAGGTCAGTACAATTTTCAGATCCTTTGCCAAGAATATGACCTAATCAAGGCACATGACAAAGCCAAGTTGGCTGTATGCAAGTGTATCCCTCCACTTTGAAGCCCATCCTGATAACTTGAAAAATATCTGTACCAAACTATTGAAAGTTGCCTACTAAAACTAATCCAAGATTTTTTTTTTTTTTTTTTTTTTTTTTTTTCATACAAAACAAATCTCCCTGTCCATAACAGATTTATTGCAAGAATAAAAGATTACAAGCAAAATAAACTACTGCAATCTTCATGCTGCTTGCCTTTATCTATGCCTGTGATCTTTCACTTCAGCCTTGATGCTAGTACTGCTTTTCTCCATGACTGTACGGCTCCACTGAAGCCGATCTTTTCCTTGCTCTGAATACCAGTTGCACACTGCTGATCCCTCCTTCACACCGTTTCTCTCCTAGAGGGCACAAGTGTGTTGTAGTTGTGATGTGTACATTAATGACGGAAGAGAAACGGCATTCTGGAATAACCCGGATTATAATATACCTACTGGTTTTGCTTGGCTGGATGTCCATGACTTTTGTGTGTAGTAATAGATTTGTCTTATTTTTTTTTAATGTATCATTTGAGCAAAGTTTCTTGATCATGCACAAGAACAGAGTTTGTAATGTGGGAAAGTTGTTTGTATATTTGTGTTTTTATAATTTTAAACAATTTATACTATGTTTTGTTTTCCAAATGAGAATTTGTTCTCTTGTCAGTGTTATTTTTACGTTCCAGGTTTTCTTGTTATCATCCTTACACACTGCCTTTGCATAAATCAAGATGTGATTAGTTTTGCTTGTATCTGTTTTTCTGTATACATTGTTTCTTTTTCTAAAGCATATAGTGCAATGATTGATAAAGCAGCTTTCATACCACTTTATCTTCTTTAAATGGATTTACCACATTTGTTTCATTAAAAAAAAAAAGAATTTCTACAACTTTCACAACACTATAATAGATCTGCTTTTTTACACAGTCACATCATGTCTCAAACTGTATCTCATCTGTTCTTATCCATGCCATTTGTTGGATATCAAATTCTATGTCTATGAGCTTTTTTAGCCACAATTTTCTAGTACATCATTTTAAAATTCTCGTTTCTTGTGTACTTCTTCAGCTGGTGCTAGAAGATAGACTGCTTTTGTGCATAGAAATTGTAAACACATTTGATGAAAATATTCATGTGGTTAGAAATTATTGCTTTGTGGGCTTCTAGCAATAAAATGCTTCACAGAACAAAGGGTGTATAGTCTGTTTGGTGTGGGTAACGATAGAATGAATGTTTGTACTATGTACAAAATACTCACAGAAGCCATTTCAGAAAACACTGAAAAATTATGTTATGTGCAGACGTAGAAGGTACCAGATTTTGAAAACGGCGTATCTCCTTTCAAATACAAAACCTCATGATCACTTTAGTAAAATATACATGCTTTGAACAGATGTACTCCAGACCAGGGGGAAAATGTATCAATGTCACTATACTACTGTGAATGACAGGCCATTGGTTTGTGGGGAAAAAAAAAGAAAAAGAAAAAAAATCTGTGCCGATCTCAGCTTTGGAGTCTTCCAGGCACCAGAAAGTGAAAATGAGAAGTAGTGTCAAAGGAAAGGGGCTTGATCCAGAAGAAAACTGACATATTATAATGAAAAGGACAAGACAAAAAGGAGTGAGAAACTTGAAAAGTAAAGGTTGCTATGTTCTCCACAGATCCGGCACAGGGAGGAACAGAGTGTGTATTTACAACAAACAAAATAACAGTTTCATCGTTCGGTACTTGGGTTTGCAATCACTGGTTCCCATCTCAGAGAAAATCATAAACATGTGCAGAAAACAGCTCCTCAGAACTTAGAACATCCTCACACTCCTCCATCAAAAACTCTGAAGTCAATGGGGTGCCATACAGAAGAACTGATCAGATTCCTCCAAGTCTTTCAGTTTGTTGAAGCAGGGTCTCTGCAAATTGTTATCCTGTCCATTCTGCAATGTTGCCAGTCCATTGTTCTACAAATTGTTATCCTGTCCATTCTGCAATGTTGCCAGTCCATTGTTCTACAAATTGTTATCCTGTCCATTATTCAATGTTGCCAGTCCATCGTTTTACAAATTGTTATCCTGTCCATTCTGCAATGTTGCCAGTCCATCGTTTTTTTTTGTCTTCCCCTCTGTCTTCTTCACGAATCCTTGGAGGATTGCTATTGCTCAGCAAGGCCATTGGATCGAACTGCAGAATCACAGCCTCACATGAATATTTACAGATGTGGTGGAATAACTTGTATGCTGCATACAGCATAGGCCAACAACCTGCCACATGTCACCAATGGGTTAAGGAATGCTAGACCCCACAGCCAATTACCACCATACAGCAGGTACACAGGGTGTCACTGTTGTGCAGTTGTATGAGCTGAGTTGGATTGAAAAGACAGTGCAATCAATATTCAACATGTCAACACATGAACAGCAAACACAATTACTGGTTTTACACAAGGAATTTTATTCCTGACCAACTCTCATTTCTTTAATTACTTTCATGATATGAATATTGTTGAACAGAAGCAAATTCTGAACACTTGCACTAGTTTCAGAAGACACCACAGTACGTGCCTTAAACAGAAATGTGGAAGGAAGAAATGATATGATGTTAGTATTACATATACAAAGCTTCAAGTTATAGCTTATTAAGCTCTCCTGAAGGAGGATAAAAACAAGCATCACTTGGACAGGCAAGACACATAACCTGCATACATACATATCTCTGCAGAAGTGGAGTATTACTTTGAGACAAAAATGTATCATAGTTTCTGCATGTTATATGATGGATTTATGTCTGTGGTGGTGTAGTAATCCAATGCAATTGATTAAATGACATTCATGTAAAATCAACATGGTTAGAAGTCTGGTCACAACTTTCTAGTTGACTTAACCATAGTAGTACGGTGTACAACTGCAGACTCTGCAATAGGGCTATAAAACAAAGATACAAAGAAAAAAGAAACTGCCAAAACAGGGACTCCTTACGCATCTGAACGTGATTTGAGGTACTCCTTATAACCTTGCTTGACCCGTGACCTTGACTTACCAGGTTTTTGTACTGACCATTATGAATTTCTGAAGCAAGGTCTATGAAAACAAGGTGCAGAATCTGTTCTGTTACACCTACAGACATTTTCCATTGTGTTTATGCTGTACGACATTCACCTAATCTTTTATCTCTGACATTGGATTCTAACAGTCCATGTTCACATGGCCTATGACTGGATTCCAACTCCAAGTGAGTCCATGTATTTCCTGTAACCAGTGATAAGAAACTCTAGGGAGAGCTGGACAGTACAAGGTCTTGAGAGAAGAAGCCCACCCCTTGATACAAGCTTTTACCATGTTATCTTAGACCCACAAGCATAACTTCTAAGTCTTCATAACAAGGATGCTACGCAAAACCCAATGCTGAATGATGGGCATGTCTCATGACGTGCACTGCATTCATCAGTGCAAGGCATGCATTCTGAAATCAGTATGTAACTGAACAACCATTGTCTGCAATGACCTGAAGTTATCCTAAGTGTAATGCTGGCCTCTTATGAAAGTAAAAGGTTAAAATTCTTAGAGATTTTTTGACAATTTTGCTCACCAAAGGTCAAAGGTTGAATTATGTGTTTGGTCAAACTGTATCGATATGTTAAGTACTCCAAAGCACTCTCAATGTGCCTTGCAAATAAGATTAGCATCACTGTAACCTTGACCCATTGATTGTTAGTCAAGGTCAGTCAGAAACCTAGCAATCCAAAAATTGTCCAGCATTGTACATGTACCACTAAGTGAAGTAGAAAATTGGCCACTCATTTGCTACAGATTTTTGCAGAATGTAGGGGAAAAAAATAGAAAAGAAAATTCGACAAATATTGAATTGTATTATTCTTTTTGTCACAACAGATTTCTCTAAAATTTGGGCTGCTCTCCCAAGGGAGAGCGCGTCGCTATATACTGACAGCACTACCCATTTTTGTGGTTATTTTTTTTGCCTGCAATTTTATTTGTTTTTCTACTGAAGTGGATTTTTTCTACAGAATTTTGCCAGGGACAACCCTTTTGTTGCCGTGGGTTCTTTTCCGTGCGCTAAATGCATGCTGCTCACGGGACCTCGGTTTATCATCTCATCTGAATGACTAGCGTCCAGGCCAGCACTCAAGGTCTAGTGGAGGGGGGGAGAAAATACTGACGACGGCCGGTGTGATTTGAACCAGTGCGCTCAGATTCTGTGGCTTCCTAGGTGGACGCATTACCTCTAGGCCATCACTCCATGTAGGCCATCACTCCACTGTGACAATATACAGCCATATTCACTCACATATACCTAAGAAAAATGAACACAGAAATAATACATCACACACAAACTCTTACACGAAAAAACAGGCATGATAGACAAAAACTACCAGGAGGTAACTTATTCACACTATCAAGTCCATAAAAAGACAAAAAAACAGTTAAGATTTTATGTATTTGAAAAAAAGAAAAAAGAAAAAAAAAGACCAGCACAGATGAAAATAAAGGATGAGTGGACACAAAGAAAATAAAAAACAGAGCAATAAATAGAAAACAGGACGTTTCTAGAAGATTGCCCTGTTTATTACAAAATACGCCCTGTAGCATTCCTTAATGAATAAATAAATACATAGAAATTATTCACCCTGCACGCAACTAGTATAATTCATCCCAGCTGTGATCATGACATATAAGTGTCAGTGTTCGAATGAGTGTGAGAGAGAAAGTGTGTGTGTGTGTGTGTGTGTGTGTGTGTGTGTGTGTGTGTGTGTGTGCGTGTGTGTGTGTTCAAAATACGTGTGTGTGGATGCTGTGTGCATTGTGCTTCTATGCAATGCCAATGTGTGTGTGTGTGTGTGTTTGTGTGCCGGTGAGTATCTCCCGTATTGATTTTTCTGACAGATAAGCAGATATCTCTGCATCACACTACGAAAGGAAGGCCAAGGTCACAAGGCCAATTCTTGCTCAATTGATTCCCCCACTTCAGGAGTTACTTCTGTCAGTTATTAATCCAATGTCAGCTGAAATGCCCCCGATGCATTTTCTTAAATCAACAGTTTGACAAGAAAAACCTCTTTCAAGAATAGCTGGAACAAAACTACATTAAACAAGAGAGGCAAGGCCTTCAAGACTCACTTGTGATACAGTTTTTAAAAAAATCCAAGCTTTTTATGTATTGAGTATAATTTCAAAATGTAATGTTTAAGATGAGAAAGATCAGTTTAAAGCAAATTAAGTCCCCTAGCATTAATTACAGAGTAATTTCCCTTTTTTACTATCTGCACCAAAACGTTTGCAAAATAAATAAAACTTCCATGCTTAGTAAAAGAAGTTCCTGTTTGAACAGAAAATGATAATAATGACTGCTCTTGTTGTTGGGTCAGAATATCAGATCAAAGTGCCAAGTTTAGAGAACACAAAAAATATAAATATAACAGTAAATGCAGTTTGCATATAATTAGGCTTCCTTTTTTTTTTTTTTTTTTTTTTGGTGCCCATCCCGTAGGTGCAATATTATTTTAAACAAGATGACTGGAAAGAACTGAATTTTTCCTATTTTTATGCCTAATTATTTGCAGAGAAAATGTCAATGTTAAAGTTTACCACGGGCACACAGACACACAGACAACCGAACACCGGGTTAAAACATAGACTCACTTTGTTTACACAAGTGAGTCAAAAAAAAAAAAAAAGGGGGGGGGGGGCTAAAAATACAGATATAGAGCGCTCAGAGACGTAGAATAGCACGAAGAGTCCTCGCATCAGTTTGCAGGAAAAAGAAAAAAAAAAACAAACAAAAAAAACAAGAACAAAACAAAACAAACCAAAAACCTTAGTGGGAAAAGGCGGCATGGGGAGATAGACGGAGACATGCAGGCATAGACAGGCTAAACAGCAAAGACTTATCAAGACAAAATACAAATCGAAAGTTCGCTGTCTATGAAAACAGTCTGCGAAATCTTACGCAACTAACAGGGCACGCACTGAGACCTCCAGCACATGATAAATTACTTGAGCGCGTGCTATGCACCCGCACCTCTCGTGGCAGGCTAACTGTGGCCACGCCCACCGCATGCACCAGAAAGGCCATGGAAACCCGACTCCGCACACACACAGTCACACACACACACACACACACACACACACACTGAATCCGGGGGAATCCCACCCATCACCCTACTTCTTCCTGGCTGGCAATATAAAGTGTTCTGGCACCACTGCTGTTTTCTGGTTCCCTCGTCTGTAGCTGCAAGTTTTCTTCTTTTTTTTTTTCTTTCTTTTTTTATGTGATGGTGAGGATTTGGCTGCGCTCAGCAGGAAATAGTTGAGCTGGCGATGAAAAGGGAAAGGCAAAAGGGAATTTGTGTGTGTGTGTGTGTGTGTGTGTGTGTGTGTGTGTGTGTGTGTGTGCGTGTGCGTGTGCGCGTGTATGTGTGTGAATGTGCACGCCGCGCGCGCCTGCACGCATGCATGCGAGAGGCCGGATAGATAGAGGGAAGGTGGTATGAGGGGTTCATAAATTTGGCTTGGACAACACAGTCACGCGCCTTCCTACCTCCTGCCACTCCCTTCAGTCTGTACCCCTTCTCCTCTCTCTCACACACACACGCACGCGCGCGCGCACGGCACGCACGCACACGCATCGCGCCCGCACACGCACACACGAACTGAGCACTGCACGCACATACTTCCTCCATTCCCTTTTCTCAAGTTTTTTTCATCGTCAGTTCAGCAACCGGCGGTTATACATATGCCAGTTGCCTTCTGAACAGACAGAATTTATACATTCTATGACGTTTTCTAACGAAACTGCACAACTGACCGAATGGGCGCTTACGCACACTTGACATTAAACATGGTTGATTTTAGTCCAGCCAGGCGACGGACTGCACAAGGTTGTGACTCCGTGGACTGCCACCCCCCTTCCCCGCTCCCCCCCTCAGTCCCCATACAGAAAAATAAACCACATTAAACACAAAAACCTGTCATATCTGAAACACACACACACACACACACACACACACATAAACACGGCACACACACGCCGGCATTCTCTTTCTCTCTCTCAATTTCTCTCTCTCTCACACTGCACACACACACACACACACACACACACACACACACACACGCCACCTTCAAAACAGTCTCCACATGGGTCCCGATGTTCCTTGATCAGCCACAGACCATGACCTGTATATCTCAGTGGGCCAGACCACAGAGCGGTACACCAACCACAGAGATGTATATACTTAAATATACACCTCAGCAATACAACTGAAAGACGTTGTGTACGTCAGTGACCATGGGCCAGACCAGACTGACGATCCGGACAGGGGAAGCATGTGAAGCAATGAAAAACAATTCTAAATCGGCTGATGTACGTGTCTGGCGACCGACGAAGATCTTCTTTCTTCTTTCCGTTACACGACCAACATCGACTTTCCGATGATTCTGTCGTGGTTCATGCATGCTGGGTATTTTTGTGTCTCCATAACCCACCAAACACTGACATAGGTTACAGGATCTTTAACGCGCGTATTTGATCTTCTGCGTGCGTATACACACGAATGGGGGTTCAGGCACTAGCAGGTCTGCACGTATATTGACCTGGGAGATCGGAAAAAATCTCCACCCTTTACCCACCAGGCGCCGCGACCGTGATTCGAACCTGGGACCCTCAGATTGAAAGTCCAACGCTTTAACCACTCTGCTATTGCACCCGTCTGACTTTTTCTTCACCCAGGTTCTGTGTAACTCCCTCACCCGATCTTCATCCCCTCACTGAGTGATCAACACACACTTCCCACACAAGGGTAAAACAAAGAATTGCTTCCGATGGGAAAAAAAGAGAGGAGGGTGGGGTATTCTAAATGCAAACTCACTTCTGGATATTGACTGAGTAAAAGGGCTAATCTTGGGAGAGAGAGAGAGAGAGAGAGAGGAACGATCAGACACTGACACAGCAATCTTAAGACTGTTCACAAATTTGATCTGAATGCACTTACAATTTGTACATGTCACCATCAGGTCATTGACTCGTATTACGTCTGTTCAGATCACTGAACAGCACACGCGCCCGGCCCTGAAACACCGAAAGCACGCACGGCGCTAGCGCACACACTTTTCACTGTTCATCGTATTCTTACCTATTTATATCAATCTGTCACGATACAGGGCACGTGACAACCGTGACTGCCTGCAAGTGGACGACCTAAAGGGAATCCCGGCCACCATGGGGCGAGCCGCAGTGCTAACCACTGGTCACCAAGCACAGCCCATTTCGCTTTCCTCGGCTGGCTGGCTTTCTTGATCACTGACCGAACAATAAAAAAAAAACAAAAAAAAAAACAACAACAACAACAACAAACAAACAAACAAACAAAAAAACAACCAAAGAACAACAACCACACTTTCGTTCCGATCCAGTCTCACAATCTTGGACACTGCTACTTTTCACCTCAATAATATATATTTTTCTGACGTAAGTGCGCTTTGACGGGCGCAGTAGCCAAATGGTTAAAGCGTTGGACTGTCAATCTGAGGATGCCGGGGTCGAATCTTGGTGACGGCGCCGGGTGGATAATGGGTGGAGATTTTTCCGGATCTCCCAGGTCAACATATGTGCAGACCTGCAAGTGCCTGAACACACTTCGTGTGTATGCATGCAAACAGAAGATCAAATACAAACGTTAAAAATCCTGCAATCCACATCAGCGTTCCATAGGTTATGAAAACGAGAACAAAACCAACATGCACACACTCCAAAAATGGAGTATGGCTGCCTACATGGCAGGGTAGAAACACCGGTCAAACACGTAAAAGCCCACTCGTCTACGTACGAGTGATCGCGGGACTTGCAGCCCACGAACGAAGAAGAAGAGGTAGAAGGTGACAACTAACGAGACATCACAACGAATCGATGTGCGAAACTTCAGCTTGATCATAATTATTACGTTCGTTACTTTCCGTGCAATGCAACGCAATCCGGACAGGCAGGCTGACAACGGAACGATTGCCATAGCCACTCCAGGCGGGTGCGTAATGAGGCTGCGTTTTTTTCTTTTGACAAATTTTGTGGCTGGAACTGTTAGCAGCCGAGATAAATCTGTATCAAACTCGGAGCGCAAACTCGACCTGGGCAAATTGAAAATCTTAAATCATGAGGGACTGTCAGCAATGGAGCAACTGTGAACTGATACCAGATATAAGCTACAGACCAGGTCCACAGAGATGTCATGTATGCCGCAGTTCGGCTTGCACCATACAACTGAGGCACCCAGAGATTTCACCTGGGTACACACATGATAGAGCCAACTGAGCTTGTTTGCTTGTGTGTGTGTGTGTGTGTGTGTGTGTGTGTGTGTGTGTGTGTGTAGAGAGGGACAGACAGAGAAAGAGAGAGAGAGAGACAGACAGACAGACAGACAGAGATTGGGTGAAGAGGGACGTCCAGACAGACAGACAGATATTGGGTGAAGAGGGACGTGTACCAGACAGACCTGTGTGCAATGTCTGCACTCCTCTCTCCCCTCAGTGCCCTGGTGCATGGCCTTTGGAAAAGAACCGTGCCTGATGAAGGCCTAGCGTTTGTCCCATCCCAGTTCACTTGTTATTTTTACTTCATAACTAAGTCCTTCCTTTCTCTTTTAAAATTCCATTTAAGTCTTTTACGTCGTAAAAAAACAACAAACAAACAAACAACAACAACAAAAAAACAAACAACACTTAGGCTACCATTCTGATAATTACAAAAACAAAATCTCAAACCGCTTGACATGATCATGGATCATGAATTTTCAAACCAACAGGCTCAACGCATATCTCAGTTTACGATCAGCGCACATACACACGCACACGCCAACATACGCACGCACAGGCAAGTACGGGGAGAAGAGGCGGGGTCGGGAATATGGTTGTAAGTGTGTAGTATATCTGTTTGTGTCACGGTGTTGTTGCCATATCTTTTTTTTTTTTTCCTTAAAAAAAAAAAAAAAAAAAAAATCAGCACGGTGCATAAAACAGATGATGGCTGAGGAACGTCCAAGACTGTCAACCACATTGAGACTTTCATGTCTGTAAACAATAAAGTGCAAGAACTCAACAGCGAAAGGTCGTTCACTTACCCCACTCAGTCTTTTCCGAAGCGGTTACCAAAACTCTTACGGCAGATGTCAAGTTACCATTATTGTAAAAACGTAAGAGTTCAAAAACCTTAGACGAAAAAGTTGCCAAGCACTCGGCCTCGGTTATAATCAGCGACATGTTCAGTCAGCAGCTAAAGTGTACAACTTGTACCTGGGTCCGACCGTGTACACGTGTTCTTCATTTTCACAGGTATTAGTTCGGCACGACAGGTCGCCAGGTAAACGAATTGTGCTCACAGGACACGAGATTCACGGAACAGCGCGCCACGCCAGTAAGAATGGGAGCCTGCCGCGCTGAGGTCGCCAGGAACACATCAGCCGCCGCGCCAGTGCACACAAGCCAGCAAAGAATGAGAAGATCACAGGTATTTGTATGTTACACGTTCCACATATCGCCGATGCTGTAGACTCATACATAGTTAATGGCCTACTTGATTTTTTGTTACTGTTGAAATAAATAGATTTCTTGTATGGATTGCACTGATGATGAATTATGATCTTTACGCCGGACTCTAACCGAATCCTCAACTGATCAATCATATCACGATAAAAAGAAACTGTCTCCACTTTCAGTCGATTACTCTTGTTGGTCTTCATCATCCTATCTAAACAACACCACCACCACCAAAAAGATGAAATAAAAACATTGTTAAATCAGTCAGGTGGGATCATTTGTTTTTCATATATTGATATTCCCATCGCATGTTTTTAAATGACTGTTGACAGTGCCATCAAATCAATTGTTTGGGTCCATCAACTATCTACCGAAATGTCTCCAAAATGCAGCGTGTCTCCGGTGTGCGACTGACGACAACTGCCCTTCATTGGGACCCGCCTGTCGGCACAGACACTGACTTACCCAGAACTAACCCGGGTGTGGCTGTGTGTGGGGTGGCATTCAATACCAGCGGTGAGAGATAAAATGATGCGGGAGATCGGACAGCAAACCAACCAAACACTATGGCAGCCTACACACACACACGCACACGCGCGCGCGCGCGATTTTGTACACACGCTGATTTATTCGCACAACTTGATGACCGCAGAGAGAGTAAAATATACAAGACTTCCTTTGTAAGCGATACGTCCACAACGTTTGATTTCTTTGCCGGGAAGTAATTCTTGGAAAACTGAGCTGACACCTTCCCCAACCCCCACCCCAAACCCCATCCCGCTCCGTTCCTGCCCACACACTCTCTCTCTCTCTCTCTCTCACACACACACACACACACACACACAAACGCACACACACACACACACACACACACACACACACACACACACACAAACGCACACACACACACACACACACACACACACACACACACACACACACACACATTGTTCCGCGGGATTTATCACGAGACTCGCCATATAAAAACAAACCCGAACTGTTTTTCCACCAGCACACTCACGTCAACGTTCAGAATTCAACATGGGAGTGAAACGGCCGATGCCTTTCTTTTGGACTCAAATGGATCACATTTCCAGTTGCTGAATGGGCGGTGTTTAACGCTGAATGAGGACTTGTGTGCATGTCTGTTTACAAATGTATGCACACACACACACACACACACACACACACACACACACACACACACACACACACACACCTATCAACAACAGTAGGCTCTTCATGTCTTTAAAACTTGTATTCTAAAAAAAAGTAGCAAATTTTCGCTTATGTATACATAAGTCAGTATAGACAGAGGCAGAGACACAGAGAAAGGCGGACTCTTTAAACAATGTGCTTTTGACATAGGCACAGGCACAAGATGTGGGGGACTGTGCGGCCGTGGTGTCTGACCATAGGCTATACATCAATATGTAACTGCAATGTCTTCCCCAACAGGTCGTATACAGTTTGGAAATACAAACAGACAATATGGATGATTTTTTTCCCAAACGAAGTAATAAATTTCATAGGCTACTCTAGCAGTAGCAAATTATCTCAGCGGTTCGACTGGTATTCTCTCTGCTTTGAACTTCGAACTGGGGATGTCCTATTTGATGGCCAACGAAATCAATGTTGGGAAAAAAAAAGTTTTAGTATCCTTTTTTTGCGAAGCTGCCGAGCAGTCCCACTCTCCTGTTTAACTGTTACAGATACACGTGTTCTTTTCTCAAAACATTCGGTCGGACAGGAAACGTAAGTGAGGTTGAATGGGTGCAAAATTATAAAAGCCAGACAAACAAAGAAAAGAAAAGGACACCATGATAGAATTTCATCATTAGCATCATCATCGTCATCGCTGTCACCACCGGCATTTTTTTGGTTATGTTATTTTGTTTACACGTTTATGTAAAGCCGAGAAATCATATTTTGTTTGTGTAAGGTCGAGAAATCCTTCGCCATCGTAGATAATTAAACACATCGGAAATAGCGGTGTTTTTTTGTTTTGTTTTTAAACGCCTATACCCATAATTTTTCGCCAGGAAACCTCCAATAGATATCACCCAAATTATGCCATGATTAATGATGTTTCCACTCCCACTTCCCCCCTATCCCCCCCCCTTCCCCCTCCATCATTCCTTCTTCCCCAATACCTGATAGAGGGGTTTGGGGGGGGGGGGGGATATTTGTGTGTGCGGGGTGGGCTTGCTCCGTGATTATTCCCAGCACCTGTGGGTGCACAGCAGGCAGCAGCACAGCAAAACCATCAGGTACGTGTGTGTGTGTGTGTTTAGTGCCACAAACCACCTTTCTCTTCTTGCGTCTCCTTTCCCTTACATGAATTGGACCTGGCTGCAAGTTTGTTTCCGTCCTGGCTGACATTTGAGTGGGGCTCAGCGTTGATTGACTCAGGCTGTGTGTTGACCAGGAGGGTGCGGCTGTGTTTTGGGGAAGTTGATCGGGTGCACAGAGCATCGGCAAGGTCAGTGGAATGATAAAAGTGTGGAGTATTGTGCTTTGTGTGGGAGGTAAGTGGGATGTGTTTGGCGTGAAGCTATAATAAAGCAGGCTTACAATAAAAAAAACCCAAACAAAAGCAAAAAAAACAACAACAAAAAAACAAAAACAAAACACACACACACACACACACACACACACACACACACACACACACAAAACACACCAACGAAACAGGCAATATACGAAACGAAAATAAGCTTTGGAAACTGATCGGCGAGATGTTACGGTATACGTTCACAGTGATCTCAATCATCCAGTCACATTGGCCGGACTTGCAGCTATACATGAATTGCGCAGTTTTGTAAATTTCTATGATTAGGTCTATCTCATGTAATCACCCTGTGTTACAGTAGCCCGGCTCATCGTTTACTGAACCAGTATGGGAAAAAAAGTGATTAATTAATACTGTTTTCGAATTGTCGGAAACAGCTCTTTTTAGTTCTGTGGCTAGACTCCTTTTGCAGCGCTTAGCAGGTTATGGGTAGGGACCTTTCCCAACCTCCCAGGTCAGCATAATATATATATATATATATATATATATATATATATATATATATATATATATATATATATGTGTGTGTGTGTGTGTGTGTGTGTGTGTGTGTGTATGTACACACACACACACACACACACACACACACACACACACGTTAGTATCAACCTGCTAGTGCCCTATGAACCTTTGTGTGTATACACCTCCAGAACGAATACCTTAGAGACCCTGTAACCCATGCCGGCGCCTAGTGTGTTAACGGACTGAAAACACGTGAATACAGCAAGCAGCCAGCCATCCTGGAAAACTGAGTATGGCTGCCAACTTGGCAGTGAAAAGACCGTCATCCACGTAAAAGCCCACTCATAACCACTGACGAATGAACGAAGGAGGTGTAGCTAACCTCAGTTGAAATCGTTCTCTTATACTCTTATTCCGACCACGGGGAAGACGGCTTGTGCACATTTTCTTTCCTAAACGTTTGGCTGAGAAGCATGGTTAGATTTATCCGGACACTTTGATGTTTCGAGTCTTCGAATTTGTCCATCTTTGAGTAGACATTTGCGTGGCATCCCAAACAGGGATATACCGTGGGCAATAATAAATTGAATTGGATAATTTTATTTTCTGGTGGTAATAGTAAAAGCAAGATACGATTTTTTTTTCATCCAGCTCTCGAAAAGGTAACAAAAAACAAACAAAAAAACAAAAACAAAACAAAAACACTAAAAAAACTAAATTAAAAAGAAAAGGATACTGATAAAAATCACAGTATAGATACAGCATGCACATTATAAATCATGGCCACATGAATAATACTGAAGTCAACATTTACAACACTACAAAGCTGAAGCATAATCAGTGAGAGGAGAGAGAACTGAAGGGGGGAGAACAAAGGGGGGGGGGGGGACTGAGGGGCAGTGCAGGACACTCAGGATGAAAATTAATGTATGTCGATATCATGATCAAGTAATCAAACTTGAATTTGAAAAAAAAAAGGCGTTATCATAGAAGCAATGAAGAATTTGACTCAGAGACAGAGAGAGCCGGAGTGAGAGAGAGAGAGAGAGAGAGAGAGAGAGAGAGAGAGACTTTTTTTTCTTTATTTTCCGAGGATAATAGATAAGCAATGGCGCACGGCTTTTTTACATCCAGTCCCCGCCCTGAAACAGGGTTTACACTACACAATGCTACAGTCATACATGTCATGTCATTGTATGCACTATACAATGCTACTTAGAGAGAGAGAGAGAGAGAGAGAGAGAGAGAAGATGCAGACACAGGGACAGCTATACACGAAGCGAAGAAGACAAAAGCGAAGCAGGTGCCTGATAACAACACAACACTGACGAGCCAGCACACCAACAACACAGACAGAAGTCTGTGACGCCTGGCACAGAGCCATGCTGCCGATCGGCCTGTGTCTTCCTGCAACGAGCAACCCCTGCACTGGCACAACTGTTATGCATGTGTGGGTGTATGTGTGAATGTGTGTCTTCATGTTTTACATTTATTTGCTTATTTATCATCATTGTTGTCTTATTTATTTATTTATTTATTTATTTATTTTTATTATTATTATCATTACTACTACCCTTTTTTATATCATAATTATTTATTTATTTATTTATGTAAGCTTATCTATTAGATAACCTTTTTTTTTCTCAAGGCCTGAATAAGCGCGTTGGGTTACGCTGCTGGTCAGGCATCTGCTTGGCAGATGTGGTGTAGCGTATATGGATTTGTCCGAACGCAGTGACGCCTCCTTGAGCTACTGAAACTGAAACTGAAACTGAAGAAAAAAACATAAAAAAACCACACAGCACATTTTCTCCCTGGTGGGGAGAGCAGCTCCGAATTACACACAGAGAAATATGTTGTGACAAAAAGTAATACAATACAATACAATACAATGCAACACAATACAATGCACTAAAACAGGAGTCTGACCCTGACATAGAAAATACTGACAATAACTCGTGCAAAACTGATCGCATGTTTTCTTTTAAAACAGTAGGACATCACAGTAGCAGAAGGCTCACCAGTCTGGTATACAGACTACGACAAGATGCCATAAAAACAAAATATACTTGTAATGTGATTTGCATTTGCGGGGCAGAATAGAATTACTCCCGTGCATATCATCCATGAATGTGAACAGTTAAAACCATATTTACCTATGTCATTTATAAAATCTGCAGTTCCATCTGCTTCCATTAGAAATGTCTTATATGATAACCAACAAGTGTTTGAAATAGTTCAGAGTTTAATTTGGAGCCCAAGTGGCTCTTCAGTAGTTGTGATTCTACTGGTTGACTAGTTATTTTGGTGGGTTTTTTAAAAATCTTTTTGTTTGTTTGTTTGTTTTTTGTAATGCTAATTGAGGAGAGAGAAACAGGGAAAGTTGTGATAATTTAAGGCATGGGTGGGGTGGGGGAGATGATAGATTTTCGTCTAAACTCACAAATGTAGATAGACGTTAAGCAAAAGAACGAACGAACAATACAATACAACACAATACAGCCAGTTCCCCGAGAAAGTAAAAGAGACTGAGCTCAATGTAACTCAGAAGAGGGCTCAAAAGAGGGGGAGGGGAAGGAGGAGGGGAAGGGACTGTGTGTAAGAAACGAGATAAACACAAAATTTTTATCATAATTAAAACCAGGGTATTGCGGTAAATGTACATGCTGTTTTTCAATTCAGCTCTGGGGGTATTTTGTTGTTATTTTTAAACCAGGGTATTTAGATAAATGTACATGCTGCTTTCCAATTTACCTCTGGGGCATATAGAAGAAGAAAAAAAGAAAGAAAGAAAGAAAGAAAGAAAAAAAGGATTGCACAGGAGGATTGCAGGCAGTTCCAGACAGTCTTAGCGGAAGAGCGAGCGGGGGTGGTAGAGGGGACAGGCAGGGGCGGGGCAGGGGTGGGGCACTGACGGAGGGGGGAGGGGGCGCAACGAAGTGTCGTTCTCACCATGATCGCTCTTTTCAGCCACTAAAGATAAGAAATGGGACAGCTATGGTTCGGTGCACACGAATCGTGATGTGTTCACGTTTTCTTCAGTTGCCGGACCAGTGGTGGGGTGAAAAGGTACTTCAGGCCGAGAGAAAAAAAAAACAAAACGACAAAGGCCTCCCCAAAACATCATGACGGATCCCCTGCTTTTATACGGACCGACCTTATTCTTTCATTATTGTGTCAGTTTTTTCCCCCAATCATACACACTGACACTGACACACACACACTGACAATGGCACACATTGACACACTCACTGACACACACACACACACTGACACACACACACACTCGCGCGCGCGTGCGCACCACACACACACTCACTTTCACCTGCCGAGAACGGGGGCTTTCATTTGCATCAGTGCAACTCCGTGTTTCCAAGCATGACAGCTCACTCACCTCACACACACACACACACACACACACACGTTTCCAAGCATGACAGCTCGCTCACCTCACACACACACACACACAGACACACATCCCCAAAACATACATAGCTATACCTACATGCATGCAGTCAAGCTAGTACAGCACACACAAGTCTACGTCCCTCCCTCTCATACGTCAGTGTTGAATGCACTGGTGCAGGTTAAAAAAGAAAAAAAGAAAAAAGCCTTCCTACACAACAGCGTGCAAGCCATGGCGGAGTGTGTGCCACTACCGAAGCTGACGGACGGTTACCTGGGCAAGCAGGCCAAGTTCGATGAGTACCTGCTGACCACTCTCTCCCACTCAGACCCGGTCATCTACATGGCTGAGGATCAATACGAGGTAGGTGTCCCATGTGTGTGTGTGTGGAGGGGGGACTGGGGGTGGGGGAGGAAGGGGAAGTGTCACTGTGTGGTTACTGTGTAGTTGTGTGCAACTGAGCATCTACACACACATGTCCGTGTTGCAGCGTGCTCGAACATTATTCTACATTTAGTTACTTCAGTCTTCGGATGCCGCAAGAGTTAGGAATTGTTTGCCGGTGATTACACGTTGATAATCAGATTGTTTCGATTTTGAAAGACTGAACCCCCCCCCCAACCCCCCCACCAAACGCGGGATGCATGCGTGCGCGCACGCGGCTCATATGTGTGTGTGTGTGTGTGTGTCTTTGTGTGTGTGCGCGTGTGCGCACGCATGTGTGTGTGCGCATGTGTGTGTGTATGGGGGATGGGGGGGGGGGGGTGCGTGTGTGCGTGAGTGTGCGTGTCTGTGTGTCAGTGGGTCAGTGTCTGTGTCAATGTGTGCGTCAGTGCGTGCGTCAGTGTGTGTGTGTGTGGGGCGGGGGGGGGTTGCGTGTGTGCGTATGTGTGCGTGTATGTGTGTGTGTGCGTGCGCGCGCGTGTGTGCACGCATTTTAGAGAGAGAGAGAAAATTATACCTAATGAATGTGTCAACAACAACAAAGATGGATCGGGGAAGATTCTGACTACATGCGAAAGAGCAGGAACGGAGTGTGGACTGGAAAAAGGAGGTAGAAAATCTGCCCGGTTCTTCTTTTCTTCGTTCGTGGGCTGCAGCTCCCACGTTCACTCGTATTTACACGGGTGGGCTTTCACGTGCATGACCGTTTTTACCCTGCCATGTATGCAGCCACACTCCCTTTTCGGGGGTGTGCATGCTGGGTATGTTCTTTCCATAACCCACCGAACGCTGACATGGATTACAGGATCTTTAACGTGCGTATTTGATCTTCTGCTTGCGCGAAGGGGGTTCAGGCACAAGCAGGTCTGCGCATGTGGTGACCTGGGAGATCGGAAAAATCTCCACCCTTTTACCCACCAGGCGCCGTTACCGAGATTCGAACCCGGGACCCTCAGATTGAGAGTCAGACGCTTTAACCACTCGGCTATTGCGCCC